>NC_080035.1:63909214-64218589 GCF_030020395.1 Manis pentadactyla | reverse complement strand
ACCACTCCCTGGATTCCAGAAGCTTCTCATCCCATGAAGATAAAAAGCCTCATGCAGTGTATTTACTTTTTAAGTCATATCCTGGAGCAGCCCAAATGCTCACCGGGAAAAGCATCCCCATTCCCAGTGTCACAGCTGCCAAGGGTCAGAGCCAGCACCCCTGTGGTCTCTGCACAGGGAGGGGCCTGCTGTGCCTGTGGGCTGTGTGCCCTCAGCCCTGACTCTCCAACCTGGGGTGCACCTGGCTGCTGGAGTACCCCAGCACGACCGCCCAGCACAGCTCTCCAACCTTCCCTCCCGTTCCAGAAACAAAGCCTCCTGTGCCCTGGGGCCAAACATCCAGGCTGGGCTGGGGCCTCATGCCCCCAAGGCCAGTGTGTAGGTCTCGGCCTAGAGGCCACCAGCTACTGCACAGACTGCCCGTTTGCAAGCAGAACCAGCCAAGGCCAGGGTTCCATACCTCACCTACCACCTTCCCCAGCAGCGTTAACGCCAACGGATGCTGGCAGATACAGAGAGAAGACGATTCCTGAGCTTTTTCTAAGTCCTCTGATCAAAGAGAAACATTCCTTTTCAAACTTAAAGAACAAGACATTTCACAACCACCTTCCACATAGTGCTATTGCCATTACACTATCAAATATAATGTTGAAAAGTTATATATGCATTGTACTTCCATCTTCCCTAAAATTTTCTGTTACTTAATGGAAGCTAGTCACCCATTTTTTACTGTCTCCCCAGAATGACAAAATTCTGATTTTTATTATTTTAGCAAAGTCTTTGTTTTCTATTCTATTCAAATCCCATGAGACACACCTTGGGCAGGTTATAAGCTCCCTGTGCCACCGTTTTCTCATATACAAAATCAGGGGAACAAAAGTGACCTACTCAGGTAGGCGTGATTTACTACAGGCTTAGATGGATTAATGCGCACAAACTGGCACCTGGGACATACACATTCATTAAATAATTATCTGCCTTCTTTGATAACCATTTACAGCTGCTTCTGCTACTAACCTCTTCAAGCTACAATCCACAGCCCTTTTCACCAACTGACCTACCCCTGGGTATAGTCCTTGGCACAAAAGGGGAAGGAGTCAGGATTCTTGAGCATGGCAGATAAATAGGGGAGGAGCTGAGCTTGCCACAATTATGAAAGAATTTTTATAACTATAGTTAAAGGTCAAGGAATTATTTCATGAGTAACAGCTATTAAAACCAGTGGTAAGTTAGAAGATTCATTATTGAATGCAACAAAATGCACATCTGTTGAATAATATGTTATGTCTCTAGTGAAATGATCCAAAAGTTTTTCTCTTTATTTGTAGATTTAAAATCTAAAGCCCAGAAAAATGAAATAAATGGGCAAGTGACTCCAATTGCTTCCCACCCCAATACTCTCACTCAGTGATCCCAAACTCTGGCATCAAGTGAGAATGCAGACTCCTTGCTCCACCCCAGGAGGTCTGATCAGAAGGTCTGAGAATGTGGGCCAGAGGTCGGACTTTTTAACCTGCCTCTCCAGGTGAGTGTAGGGGCGCAAGGAGTGCAGTCTGAGAAGCACAGCTATGCAATAAATGCTCTCCGTCCCATCCGAGGGTCAGGGAGAAAAGGGACTCCGGTGAGGCTGCAGCATCCTAGAGGCTGGGAGGAAGGCCTAGAGGTGTCCCGTGTGGGAGGGCACTGGCTTCTGCAACAAGCCAGGGATTATGCGCTTCCTGTTCAAAGTGAAGAAACTGGGGCTCAGGATTTGAGGCCAGGACAGCGCTGTGTTCCATACCCAGGTCTCTAACTGAAGCCCTCTCTACCCACTTTGGGATCAGTCCCCGATAAGTTTCCTGGGACCCTCACCATGCTCAGGAAGGGAAAAACCATTACAAAAGTGGTTCTAGGGGATGAGGAGTGTGGGAGGCTGCACAGCTGTGCACACACTCTCCACACGATGGGCGCTTTCCTAGCAGCCTCCCTCCTTTGAGGGTGGGCTGCTCCCGCGCATAGCTCTGGGCCATTCCTATACGGGCACGTGTGTCTCTGAACCTATCATAAGGGTCAACAGGTTGCTTTAAATATCTAGGTTCTGATGCTAAATCAGGACACGTGGAAAGCAAGGCGAGCCAGACCTGAGCCCTGAGACATTTGGCCTGGGATGCTCTGGTCAGTCTGCGGAGCCCTCTCCTGACTTCCTAACCTGGGCCCTGAACTGGAGCAGAAGGCAGCAGAAAAGTGAGGCTAAAGGTTCTTTGCCAGGCTCGGATAGAACAGTGGAAATAACAGAATTTAAATCAAAGCACGAACACAGCTTCGCACTCTCCCTGTGTGCCCACCCTACCCAGAGAGGGGGGTGGAATCCCCAGCAGGAGTCAGCTAGGGAATCAGGTGCTGCAGAAATCCCCATTCCATCAGGGTGCAGAAGGCTGGGGCTCAGGACACCTAGTAGGTGCCTCGATCTTCAGACCCAGTGTAAACATTTGTGTCACTCAAATGGAGTCCTGCAAAATGGTGGCACTCAGGCCATGTCACATAAAGCTCCTATAAAACTCAACTCAGAACATTCTAACATGCAGTCATGGGTGCAGAGGCAGTGCTGGCAGAGCCACCCTGAACGCCGGGCTGCTGGGGGACGCTCAGTAAACAGGGTCAAGGTGAGCCCCAGCAGCTAGAACCGCAGCTCTTCCAGGACACTTGGGAGAAAGCGAGCACTTTCGGCCATTGTTTCTCTGCGCTGGTTAAAACTAAGTACGAGTTGTCCGGGTCTTCCCCGGGCCCCGCCCATCCCCCCAAAGCCTCTCAGTCAAAAGAACACCGGAACTCTGCCTAGGGCAGTACCGAGCCACCCGCTTCTGAGTGGCACAGCCACGTTCTCCCGGGTCCCTGGTCGCCATGTGACTGACAGTCTAAGCCCGCTTCTGAGGCCGGGCTTCGCACACGCTTAGGAAAAGGATGCCGCAGGCTACGTTTTTGGTTACTGGCTCCGTGGACGAGCCGACACCTGTAACGCCCAGGAATCAGGGTGGGGAACCCCAGGGGAGGCAAACGCGATAAGTTCTTTGGGAAAAGCGAGCTTCTCAGAACCTGGGCTTGGTAGGGGCCGCCCGGGGACACACACTCAGGTGGGCACGCACGAGCTGCCTCTGGCAAGGCCGCCCGGTGTCCCAGCCTCTCCCGGGAGCGCGAACCAAACCCCGGGAGCGCGGGACAGGACTTACCGCGAGGACGCCCTGGGCCAGCAGCCCCACGGTCACGGCCCCCAGCAGCAGCCACCTGGATGGGGGAGGGGAGAAGTGCGCGGTGAGCGTGCGGCCGGCTTGCCGGGACCTCAAAGTCACTCGGAAGCCCCCGCGCGCGGGCCGCGGGGACGGGGCGGAAGGCCGCTTACCGCCGCAGGGCAGCGCTGGTCGCCGGGCACCGGTCTCCGTCCATGCTCCCAAGCCGGCCGCTCCGGGCTGCGGGCGGTCCCGCCTCGTCTGGAAAGCGAGAGACAAAGCGGGCTTAGCGGGAACCGGGGAGGGGAGCATCCTCGCGGGCCGCGTCCCCCTTCCCTGCAGGGGTGACCGAGGGCCTCCCCGCGACCGCACGGAAGGACGAGGCCTTCCCTCCGAGGCCGCTTTTGGCGCTGCCTAGCCGCGCCCGCTCGGTGCCCACCCCCAGGGAAGGGCGCCCCGGCCCGTGCCCGCAGCCCGGGGTGGCTCTCACCTCCCGCGCGGCCGCACGCCCGGAGGCTCCCGGGCCGCGCTCGTTCGTCGTGCCGCGGCGGCCGAGGGTGCGGAGCGCCGAGCCCTGGCGTCCCGGCGCGCGGCGGCACAATCCGCGGGCCGCGCGCTCCCGCCGCCTCTTACCCGCGCCGCAGGGTCCTCCCCTTTGAGGCGCCGCCCGCGCGCCGCCGAGGGGAGGGGGCAGCGCCAACAAATTGGGGAGCTCGCGGGGCCGCGCTCAGGTCTCCGCCGCGAGCCGCCGCGCCCGGGACGGTGCGCAGCCTTCGCGCCCCGGCCCTGCGGAGTGAGCCGCCCGCCGCGGCCCCCCGAGCGCCCCGCCGCCGCCCCCCGCCGTCCCCGCCGCCCCGGGCGCGCCGCCATGGGGCCCCGGCTCGGCCTCTGGCTGCTGCTGCCCGCCGCCCTCCTGCTCCACGAGGAGCGCAGTCGGGCCGCTGCGAAGGTGAGTCCCGGCCGGCTCCGCGCCCGGCATCTCGCCTGCGCCCCGGGCGCCCCGCGCGGCCCCTTTGTCCCCGGCCGGCGCCGCCCGTCCGCCCCACAGGGGTCGCGCGGGGCACGGCCAGGTGCCGCCTCCGGGCCGGTCCCTCTGCCGGTCCCCGTGGGCTGCGCCGCGCATCCATCAGGGAGCCTCCTTTGTTGTGGGCTGGGTAGGGCCGAGGTGGGGGGCTCGTCAGGGCCCGGGGCAAGCGAGCCGACCTCGGTGCACCCCGCTCAGGCTGCGGCGCCCGGCAGGGAGCGGGATTTGAACGCGCGCCGCGGGGCGCTCAGCGGCCGGGTGCCCGAACCTGCCCGGGGTGCCGGGCCCGGCGCAGGCCGGAGGGGTGGACGCGCGCCCCGCGCTGCTCGGAGCCCCACACATGTGCCAGGGGCCGCCCTGGGCGTGTTCCCCCGGTTCTTTGGAGGCTGCGGTGGTTGATGCGGAACGGTTCTGGGCCGTGTGCTGCAAGCAGCTGTATCTCTGCTTTCCCACGACTCTGCTGTTGCTAAAGCACGCCCGAGGCAGAAGTGGGCTCCTCTGCGGTGCAGCTTTAAGGGTTAGCATACTCGACGCGTTGTCTTTTATTAGCTGTGAATAAATATTATAACTACATTTATATTAGAGTGTGAAACCAAAACGAAACTCCATCTCATTGTTCTGTGTACAAACTGTTTTCCTCGTTTTCATTTCCTCCGGCTGTGTGCTTTCCGGGAAGGGATCTGGGGGTCCGGTTTGCAGGATAAAAACTTCCAGCCCGGGACACGGTCCTGGATGTATGTTGTTCGTTCCCTCTTTCCTTCCCTTTCAGAAAGAATAAAGAGCTCAGCTGTTCCCCAGTAGCAAAGCCTTGAGGACATAACCCCGGGAAAATGTGGCTCTAAATACATTTTGCATTTACCCTCCAAATGTTTAAAGATGATTTTGCCGTATTTCCCACTTGCTCTTTGACCGTTTCATATTCTATCCTGCTCTTAGGTTTTGTTTGCTTGTTTTTCTTACTTTCTTTTGGAAAAATGATATTCACAGACTGCACTTCACTGTATATAAATTATTAACAGTTACATGCCAGAATAAACAGGTAACAAGCACACGCCTCCATCCAGAGTGTGGCCCCTTGCTAGCAGCTCCTTCACTGGGGATGGAAAAGACTAATGGGCGCACCAGCAGTTACCTTCAGGCCATGCCTCCTTGCCCAGGGTCCAGCCCGGCACTATGGTCAAACTGCTCTCCAGTAATGACAAAATACTTTCAAAAGAGGAGGTTCCAGACACTTTATCTGGATGTAGAAATATTGACCAAAGATTGAACATGTCCAAGGAGAGATTGCTCAACCTGATAGCAAGTAAATGAGAGAAAGTTCTCTGCTTGGAAATGTGAACCTCTGGATTTAGATTTTCTGTGATAATATTAGCAAAGCAAAGCTAATTGTAAGAACTAGCTTTTCCAAAAGCCAGGACTTTAAGGAACCACTCACTATGGGAACCACCTGGGACATCATCACTCACATCTGTTGAGTTTAGGATTATTTCTCCTTTAATTATTCTTTGAAGCCCAAGTACATTGCTGTCTCCTGGCTTTGCTCTGTCCCTTAAAGAGTCACATAGTATTTCAAGATATCTAACATGTGGACACCCTCCGATCACCAACTGACTTAACAGATATTATTATTTTTCTTGGCTTAATTAGGTATGCATATGAGTTATGGGTGTACAAGAAAATCTATTTAAAATAGTTTCTGGCTAATTATCAAATTTGTTCATTTTTCATACCATCAATAATATTTTTGCTTACCTCCTTCCAAAGTCAGCTGTTAGGTAGACCAAAAAGCTAAAATAACTTCAGTATTGATCCAAGCAGCATGTTATTTAAAAATACATTTTGAATGATGAGATGCTGCAAATGGATCAAATCCTAATCTGGATGCCAACAGGAATGATTCTTGGGTTATTTGCCCCTTTGGAGTAACTGAATCACACTAACCTGCATGTGTGTGCACAAAGCATCTACTGGGGGCTGGGCATGAGTTGCATGTATGTATTTTTTCATATGAAAGGCTGTTTGATTTTTCTGTTTGACCATATCTGGTATGGTTATACTGTCCATTTACTAGTGGATGATTTTTTAAACCAGTGGCTCTGTCCCATGCTGCATCTGCCCCCCAAGTTTTCTTTCTTAGGAAAGGAAGAAAGGGGTACAGGTCTGAGACAGAAACGGCCCACAGTGCTGCGCCGAGGGTGCCCTCTGATCTCTGATGCCGTCACACTGAGCTGAGTGAATTGTTCCTCCCACAGCCTCAGACTCCTCCCTCCAACTGTCTGTGTGCCACTTCTTCATAAGTTACTCCTTGGGATCAGAAATGTGAACACTCCCCGAAGTGTGGTGGTGCCCGCCTAGCGGCTTTGGCATCCCCAGACCATTAGTCACTATCCTGGGACTGAACGACCCAGAACTCCAAGGAAATGAGGTTTAATTCCCCCTGGAAGATGGACTGCATTCTGCTGCTGGGTCGTTTAGATGAGAAGGCTGATTTCTGAGTTGGCCCCAATGACGGCAGTGTCCCCAGTATCTCAGGAATGATATTGGTGAAGACATGATGTAGACCATTTTGTCTTTATGCATAGAGTTGGGTCTGGATGAACCAGAAGAAATAATGTACATAAATAATGTATGTGTGGGAGTGGCCCCTCACGGAATCATTAGTGGTGATAATCCGTCACATTCACACACAGAGAGTGTGGTTTGGGGACAGAAGGATCATAATTTTGTGTCTTGCTAAGCAGAGGTTTAGCAGGAGTCATGAACTCGGTGCCTCAGTTTCCCTGGCAGATCTGTCCTTTCCTTCCTTCATGCTGCACCTGTGCCCTGAGCACTTGTTCAGGCCATGCACTCTCCCTGGGCTGGCCAGGCAGCAGTGTGGCGGACCCGCTGTCTGTCCTCAGGAAGGTCGTAGTCTGATGAGAAAGACTGAGAAAGGACCAGGAGAATACAGTTCGGGCTGGCAAAAGTGGCATCCGGGGCAATCCCAAGGCCATGGGAGCACCCATCCAGCATAGGGGAACGCAGGGAAGCTTCTGGACATACATCCCACCTCTCAGTCTGAGCGAGAGATAAGAACCATAGACTCAGCATCATATTTTCACATCCAGATCAGAATTATGGGGCCCTGTACGCAGGGGGTATGGCGATTCTCCCTTGTGCTTTGGCCCTAAAGCTCCTCCTTTGAGATATCAAGATGTCATTGTTTGTTACCGACAATCATTGTAGCTGAACTTTTCTCTCGCAGGGGTAGAGGGACACTGAGGGCAAAGTCTAGGAGAGCAGAGATAAGAAGCCCCTAGCCCCAGCCATGGGCATGGGGCAGACCCTCTCCTGAGGCTGCAGGTACACTGGGATGTTAGGAAAGCTGCTGCGTGGATGGGTGCTTCTAGGCGGGGGTGCCTTGAGGACCTGACCCAGAAAACCTACCCCCACTTGGACAAGGACATGAGAAAATTCACAAAACCTCCATTATCCATTAACAAGTCTGTCGGCAAATTTCTTGGGACTGGTAGAGGTGGTCATGGCTTTACAAGTTCCTTATTCAGTTAAGAGAGGGTAAAGAATTTGCAGACAGATTGAATCCACAAGTGACGCTCTAAAACAAATCCTTTTAGAAATCAAGCAGTGGATAGCAACACTTGTTCTAATGACGTATAGGACATTCGACATTCGTTACACTGACTGTTCCAGAAATTTAAAAAGGATCAGCCTCATTAGAAGGTGGCTCAGCAGATTTGGTATTTTGAGTTCTAGGGATAGAGTAAGCAAAAGTAACAATAGAAGGCCTAAAATAATATCATTAGAGCATTGTTCTTCCTGCCATTATTAAACAACCACTAAAAAATGTCAACTATAGAACAATACAAAAGACATATTCCTACCATTCTTATGCATACAATGAAAGGGGATATTAACCAGAGCATGTTTCAACAGTTTCCTTTGAGGAGCTGAACACTGTGAGAACCACTTTGGGGTGAATGTTTTTATAGTCTGGTGCGCAGTGAGCTCCTTCCATTCTGGACTTCCCCCACCCCCCTCATTCTCCTGCTCTGAGTCCAGCGCCTTGGGTCTCTCCTACTTGTTTTTCTTTCTCTGCTTCTCTGTTCTTCTTCCTCTTCCCAGACGCCTCCAGGTGGCCATGGCATGCGGCCAGCCTTCAGCAGGCCTCTCTCTTTCCTCTGTGCTGTGTACCCTCTCTCCTAAGGGGTTGACTGTCATCATTTGCTGTTCCATGGAGGTGACTCCAGACCTTCTTGAACTCCAGCCTCGTGTCGCACATTCCCATGGACATCTCACCTTGGCTTTGATCTCAGACTTAGCAGATATGTCCAGAATTGAACTTACCATCTTTTGCCCAGACCTATGGCCCTTCCCAGCTCCCCACTTCTGGTCCCTGGTGCCCTGATGTCTGCTGAGCCTCAGCCCGGATACCAGGGTGTCATCAGGGGCTCACCATCTCTCTCTTTAGCTTCCATGCCTCAGTCACCAAGTCCTCCCCCTCTCTCTGCATGCTTTCTGCTTGCTTCTCCCTCTCTGCATTCTTCTGTGGCTGTGACCCCTTCCAGGCCTCCTTACCATGTGCCAGGATTGCCCAGACCCCTCCTGGCTCCTGCAGCTCGTCTCAGCCTCGGGCTCTCTCCAGCCCATCCCTCGTGTCATCCTGAGGGCGTCTGTTCTCAGTGACCCGTTCATGACGTGTGATCCCCCTGCTCAGGAGCTGACAATGGCTGCCTGCCTCTGAACCAAATCCCACCTCTCTGGCTGGGGGTTCTCTGTTTGGTTTTTAATAAAGACAATTTTTTAAAGCAGTTTTAGGTTCAAAGCAAAATTGAGAGGAAGGTACAGAGATCTCCCACAGAGTCCTCCACGTGCACAGGCACGGGCTTCCCCATATCAAAGCAGATGCGACATTCGTCACGATTGATGAACCTACAGGGACTCATCGTCATCACCCAGAGCCCACCGTTGACCTTAGGGTCACACTTGAGGCTGCACGTTCTGTGGGTCTGGATGCATGTGTAATACATGCAGCGATCACTGTGGTGTCATTCAGAGTAGTTTCCCTGCCCTGAGGATCCCCTGTGCTCTGCCTCCCTCCCTCCCTCCTGACCCCTGGCAGCCACTGATCTTCCTGCTGTCTCTGTAGTTCCGCGTTTTCTGGAATCCCATATGGTGGGAATCATGCAGTAGGCAGCCTTTTCAGAATAGATTCTTTCACTTAGTAAAAGGCATTTAAGGTTCCCCCACGTCTCTTCGTGGCTGAGAGCTTGTTGCTTCTCAGCACTGAATCCTATTCCGCTGTCTGGAGCGGCTGCAGTGCGTCTGTCCATCTACCTGCTGAAGGACGTCTTGGTGGCTTCCATGTTTTGGCAGTTATGAATAAAGCTGCTGTAAACATATCTGTGGACGTAAGTTTTGAGCTCCTTTGGGTAAATACCTAGAAGTGTGCTTGTTGGGTCGTATGGTAGGTGTATGTTCAGTTGTGCAAGAAACCACCCAATGGTCCTGCAGGTGGCTTCCCCGCCTGCGTGCCCACTGGCTGTGACCGAGTGCCCCTCTGGCTCCCTGTGCTCGGCGGCACTGGGCGCTGTGACTGTGGATTTTGACTGTTCTAGTAGGTGTGCAGTGGGACCTCCTTGTTTAATTTGACCTGGGCCTCCTACCCTTCACAACGTGGGTCCATGGAATGTGTCTGGACTTAGTCTTCGCTACAGCACAACACGCAACTGAGGTCATTGTCAGGAAGGACTAATCTCTGTGTTCTGCGGAACAGTGTAATCTCTGAACCCTGGGCCCCTAACCCACCGAAGCAGGATAATGTCCTGTCTATGGAAATCTTCAGGCTTCATGCTGAGTGTGCACTGGAAGCAAGCACACCCCCAAGGGACATGGGCTGGGGGCGCGTCGCCTTAGGTGTGTCAGTCTGACCCCCTGACAAGCCCGAGACGCTGAGGGCGCAGCTTGCTTTAGAATGCCCCTGCTGTCTGGGGCGTGCCTGGCACACGGAGGGAACTCATTGCTTACTTGTAATTGGTTCTAATGTTTCTGGCCGGCTTTCGCTCAGGACCTTGGGAGAGGCCCCGCCGTGACTGTGTGCCGGCTCCTGTAAATGCTGTTACACTGCTGACCCCTGTGGTAGTATTAGAGAACACACCCAAAATTAATGCCAAACAAAGGTGTTTCCTCTTAATTTGGAATTTGGAGGAGATACTCCACCACAGACTAAACACGATTTTGGAATATATACAAGGCTGGACTCTTTATGTAAATAGTTTATTCCGTGGGTTAGTAATATTCCTATCCTTGATATATTTGCTTTTTCATCCACATACTCTAAGACCGTTTTATGTCATTGGCGTTTTAAAACTTGCTTGATTTGTGGTAGAGGAAGACAGAAATGCAAAGTATGCAGATCAGACATTAAAGCAGTGTTCACAGGCCGTGCAGGCTTGAGTCTATCTGTCGGGTAAATCTCTTGCTGATAAAGAAGAATCTCAGCTTTTATTGCTCTTGGAGTTAATACTTTGTTCAGGGTTTTGGGATTACTATTGTTCATTACTGAATAATATCTTAGTGTGCTGTGGGCATTTCTTTCTCACTCAGATTAACTGGCTGTGAACTGGAAGAAGCCAGTTTGAAGTCAGTTGCTCTATTCCCATTTCACCAAGTATGCTGTCATTTGGAGAAGCCATTTGTATGTTCACTTAGAGTTTAGCTGATAAAATAAATGTTGTCCAACTCAGCTGAATCATGGGAGACACAGTATTCCTGTATTTGACATTTAAAATTGTTAAAAAAGTTGTATTGAGTTGTTGTCTTACCAAAGAAGTGTATTTCTTTATGAAGAACAAAACCCACTTTTTTTTAGTTGTAACTCAAGATGTTTCCAAAGCTGTTTGCAACACGCTTCCTAGGAGCCCCTCACACCTAGAGGCGAAGGGGGCCTGGAGCGTGGTGGCACACGGAGGCACATGGCTCCATCCCAGGATGGTACTTCTGACCTAAACCCCTGCAGTTAGCAGAGGGGGCGCTTTTGCAGGTTCCAGTTCAGTCCTGGCTTCCTGTTTCAGAAAGTGACACATGAGCACAGATGCCGGGCCTACTCCCAGAGTCCCTGACACGGGGGTGCAGGTGCACCTGAGGACCGCCCTCCTGTGATGCATGCTCTGGCCCCATGACACGGATCTTGTCCATTCTCCTCGTCCTACAGGGGCAGGCACGTGATGGATGTGAGCTATGAACACGAAATCCTGGACATCAGTTTGCACTTGGATAGAAGCTGAGCCACTGCGTTTAAAATGACTCCCAATTTTCATTCCTTCTTTTCCTATGGCTTGTCCCTCTTGGCAGTTTTGGTTCCAGCCCTGTAGTGCCATTGCAGGGTTAGGAGGGAAGAAGGTTCTAGAGGCATGCATGTAGAGTGTTATGAGGCTTGAGAACTGGTTTGGTAAGCGTGTGGCTGATGAGAAGGGGGTGCAGCTGGTCCCTCAGAGTCCTCCCTCCTGAGGACATGGGATCCGGAGGCTACCTGCTTTGTCAGAGTGCCACCTCCATGGCTGTGTTCCCACCCGCACGCCTGCCAAGGATGGGCGGGCTGTTTGCCTGGAGGCTGGCCACACCAGAGCCCAGCCAGGGTTCGTGAGGCCGGACCCCCAGCGGGCAACCCCGGCTTCTTGCAGCGCCACCCTTACCCACCTCTTCCCCCTGCCTTGGCCGCCCTACTTCCTAAGGAGGAATTTCTGTTTATATCTTACTATGGCCACATCCATTTCCTGGATATTAAAGACCATTTGGGGTTACCGGTTTAAAATAACTCCTAAATTTCAGTCAGGAAATGGCCTAAAAAATTATGATAAACTTGCCAAAGTGAGAAGATGGGGGAAAATTCTGCAGTATGGGTATTTCAGCCTCTGGATTCCATGTATCTTGGAGAAGAACACAAACCTGGTCCAGAATCAACACTCTGCACCAACAAACTGGGAGGACATGCTCCCGACTAACAGGGCGTGCGGCAGGCCGTGTGCCCAGCTCACCCTTCATTCTTATCTTTAACAAACATTTTTTGCACGCAAAAATCATGCTAACAACAGATGCTTTTTATCAGTTCATTAAACCAATTTGGAACAAATAGTGATTGGGTGCCTTAGTAGTAATTCGATTTTCTTTTCCCAAATACTTGAAAATAATGAGATTGTATTTCTCTATCCTGGAATTTAGGCTGTTTAAACTTAAAAAAAATTCTATGATTAATTATTTTTTATTATTTCTTGTTGACCTGAGATATTTTCTCTTCTTTCACGGATAATCATCCATTAATATATTACAGAGATAGGTGTTTTTTTTCTCTTGACTGGATAATTCATTTAAAATATATGTAACTTTGTACATTATTTCAGGCTAGGAGCCAAATTTGTAACCAAAGCCCCTTTCCACCCTTTCTAATATCAGTGAAAATAAACCATGGCTAAGAATTCACTTAAGCCTGTAGAATAGATTAATAGGCTCATAGCTCAGTATCTTAATTCTGACATTTAACTCTGCTTGATAAATGTGTGCTGAACTCTCAGTTGGGGTCAGAAAATATGTGAGTAAGTAGAATTGTTCTTATTTTTTGTATTCTGATATAGGCCCAAGTTAAATTAAGAATAATTTTAGCAATGATATTATAGATGCTATGCTGAAAAATTTAAACTTTCACTGTTCTCTTCGTGCTCCAAAAGTTTTTGCTTAAATTGTAAAACTCTAGAACAGAGTGTCATATAATCCCAGACTCTGCAGCCAGGCCACATGGCTTGAATTCTTGATTTACCAGCCTACTCAGCCTCTCTGCCCGTTGCCTCTCTGTGAGGCCGGGATGATAGCACTATTCCTTTATGGGAGTGTCATGAAGGCAGTACATGTGATAATATGTGTAAAGCACACAGAAGAGTGACTGTCATATCACAGGGCCAAGAAATGTTAGCTCTTATTATTAACTTCATTGTTTTATTATTGATAGTCACCTGTAACTAAAACTATGGGGACTGAAAAATATCTTTATTTTACCTCCACTTCATCCCTTAAAATAAGATAAGCTCCTTGGATAATTTACAAATATTAGGATTGTTATAGCATTCACATTCACCCACTTTAAGTTTTCAATGCATAATTTTTCAGGGTGTAATTCTACCCCTACAGTATTCTGAGATGGAAAGCAGGGCTTGGAAGTGTGAGAAAAGTAAAAGAAACAGGAGCAAACTGAAATGCAATAAATACATTGCAATGACGTCATGTAGGAAGAGCAACACCGCCAGTATCAAACTGTGAGATGGCCTGAGAGCTGGTGTTTGACCGCGGTTCAGAAGACGGCTGTCTTCCTCCGTTTCTGCTGTGAGCAAACCATGTGAGAGGGGCACCGTTTATTAGGGCATCATGCCTGAGGGGACCGCCTCCTCCCTCCTTGGGGAGCGGGGCAGGGCACCCTGCCTTGGCACCCCAGTGCAGGCCTCCCCGCCCTGGGCTCTGTTTGCCCAGTTTGCCCAGTGCCTGTGGCTTCCTGGAATCTCATCCTTGACTCCTGTAATTTTCCTTGCACACCAGCTGAGTTCAGAGTTCATGGGTCTAGCTGCAGACGATGGCCCAGCTGTTAGTGACTGATCCATCACTTCTGATAGGTCCCCTTAGCGCAGCCAGGTGTGAGGTCACTTGGTGGTTCTGGTGGTTTTGGTGTGAGTGCAGGTAGAGACAGGTGTGGGCGTGGCCCCTCCAGGGCTGGGGAGCACGTGTGTCTCCGAGGCTGATCCCACTTCAGGGCCTGTCTGTGTGCCTGGGCCCCACATTTCCCATGATCCACAGTGTCTGTGGGCACCAGAGGGGGTCTTCCAACTGTAGAAACATCTGCTGCTGAGACCCATTTAGAACTGACCTTAGGTCGAAGTTGGAAAGCCACAGAGTGGGGAGCGCAGGAAGCAGCTTCAGGGTGACCACAGAGGAAGGTGTTTCTCTGTTTAAAAGCCTACAAATGGGGCAGCCTGTATGGCCTGATAAAGGGTCTTTCTTTGGGAAAGACCATGTCTTAGGAAATGAATCTTATTTGCATTTTACACTAAAATGATCATTTGCAGGGTGTTAGAGCCTTTATATGTTAAGTGCCTTCCATGTATGTATATATGGATTATAGCTACATGTATATACACACACATTATATGTAAGCATAACATGAATATGCTCTCTGTAGTGATACAGTTAATATTTGTTCACGTATTCATTCATGTAATAAATATTTACTATACACTCACGGTGTGCCTGGCACCTGTTTAGATACATGACAAAACAGACCCTCAAAGGGTGTTCATAGAATTAATACAACCAATTTTGGCCTTTCGTCATGCTGACCTAGAAATTATTTAAAAGCTGTCCATTTTTGCTGTTTGAGTTGTGGCTCAGCCTCAGAAATTCAGCCTGGTTAAAAGAGTTGTAAGGGAGAAAACTAAAGTCCTTTGTAGAAAATATTATCTACTTTATATCTCTAACCGACATTCAGGGTTGTCCTGCTTATTTAGAAATTAGAAATTTTGAAATGTCTCTAGAGTAGGCAATGAGTTAGCTGGATTTTCCTCTCTGCCCTGGGAATTATGCAAAGCAGGCTATGGGCAGAACGACTTGGATTTAGGGTGGACAAAGGCATCATATGTGGAAATACCAGATGTAAGAACGGAGATTTCAAACAGCGGCTGAGTTTCTATAGCATTCATGGCTTCCAGGCATTTTGAGGAGAATGGCGTGTGTCACCACAGTGATGAGGCAAGAACACTGTCCTCTGCCTTAAAGTTGCTGTGGGGTCAAGTGGGCAGGAGCCTGTGTGAAGGGGCTTGGGGCAAACGGAAAGGGGGCTGCTTTTGTGATCAGCAGGGACACAGCCCAGGGCCTGTAGTTCCAAAGGACCCCCACTGTATACTGTACCCCGCTGTGGGACAGACTGCTGCAATGTGGAACAGCACCCAGAAAAGGGGAGAGCCTATATTCTCTGGCTCACAGCTGCCTTGAACCTGCAGGCGTTATGGTCACAGTTAACCCCTGAGCTCTTTTCTCTGAGTTACACTATTTGGCAAAATTGAAATCTTGTATCAAGGACCAAGGTTTTACCAAAACCATCTAATTTGTGAGTGAGGGATTAGTGTATCAGAAACATGAAGACTCTGTGAAAATACTGAGTGGCTTAAATAAAGAAAACGCAGGTCAAAGTTCTTGGCAAAATGTGTTGGCAAGCTGTCCTAGACAACTGGCAGTGCCCCTCCCATATTATCTTGCAACTGTGAAAAGCTATTAATGTGGGGGAAAGATACAATGTAAAAATCTCTGATGAAATGTATGATATTACAGAGCCTTTTTGCTGGGAAATAAAGAAATGATCCTTAATAAGCTTAGTCCCTTAGTTGGCAGTTTTTTTCTTGCGGTGTCGGAGAGCACAGGGGAGGTACGGTCAGCTGATGCTTCCGGTGTGTCCAAATGTCACTTTTAAAAATGCAGCCCTGACTCTGGGTTGCTGTTTCTGAGCCATATCTGCCGTATCTGAGTGGAATTTGAGAGAATGCAGTGTGCATTTGAAGGCTGTGTGTGCCACAGCAAAATAACTGGGATGAGTTTCTCATTATTAACCACCTTGCAGGTAGACGCAACAACTGCCAGCTCGTATAGTGTTTTATCCCTTCCCAGAGTCAGAGCCCCGGCACACGTGTGAGCCATCAGTTTTGGCAGCCAGAAGGCATGCAAAGCAGACTTTTCTTTATGTGCAAGTTTTATAAACTGCTGGTCTTGTTCCTTGAAAATGTGGGACTAGGTTAATTTGCAGAGGAGGGCACTGTGGTGCCGGGTGGGGGGTGTAGCAGCACAGGTGTTGGGCTCAGGCTGGCTGGTTGGCCCCCTGTGTCCTGAGCAGGAGGAAGCATTCATGCAACGCATCCGCCAGTGAATCCAGTTTTTGCCAACAGTGGAAGGAGAGTGACCGAAAATGCTTTTGTGGGGAGCTCTTGGGGAGAGGTCCAGGTGGGAATCAGTCAGGCTTTCTTTCCTCACAGTCAGAGTCTCCCTGTGACTATGAGGTGTGTCGTCTTCAGCCACTCAGTGAGACACCCAGCTGGTGTCTCTGCATGCTGGCAACAGCCCTGCCTGAGCAGGTATGTGTCTCCCAGCCCTCCACATGGAGGTGACTGTCTTGGATGCCACGACTCCTACCTGCCTACCTGCCAGAAATGCCCACTGAAGTCCTGCTGCCTCCCATTTCTGGGGCCCTGCAGTCTATTCCAGCAGGGGGCTTGGAGCCCTACCCAAGTAGCCCTCCCGGCCTGGGTCTTCCTGACATTTGGTCCCTGTTTCTCTCTCTTGTTAAAATAAATTAAGGGTAAATGGTGGTCCCTGTTTCTCTCTCTTGTTAAAATAAATTAAGGGTAAACCCAGCCCATAATTATATTGATGGGAAAGTTTAGACTCAAGAAATAATAGTCTAGTAACCATTTTGCAATATAGAGGTGTATCAGATCAGCATGTTGTACACCTTACACTTAGATGATGTTGTATATCAATTATACCTCAATAGAACTGGAAAAATGTCATCAAATTAAAATAAATTCAACTTACAAGTAAAAAAAATTATAGTCTAGACCACAGCACAGCCTCTAGTTGGGGGCGGATCCATGAATACCTTGAAATCGTATGTACAGTGAGTGAGTCTGTGCCCGTGCATTTTAAAGGAGGCAATGCTTGGAGCATTTTTCAGATGCTTAAAGAGATATATACCCATAAACTGTTAGTATAGAGGCTTTGATAGCTGATTTAAAAATGTGTTGAAAAAGGTCTATCAAGGAAAAAGCTCTCAAATTTGGCAGTAGACAAGAATAGAGCTAAATTTGGCAATGCCTCCAAAGAATTGGCTCAGAGGAAGAGGCAGGATGCAGGCCCTTCTGAGGGTGGTGGGGAAGTTGGTTAAGGAAGACAGTCTTGGAAAACATTAATCTTATTGTCTACAGCAGATGCTTGGTGCTTCTCTCCTGTTTCCTGGAACCTCTGATTGCCTTTGCATGTGTGCATACCCCTCTTCTCAGCTGCATTTCAGCTTCTTTGTGCTCCTTCAGTATCCGGCACAGTATGTGAGCATCTTTATATAGAAGAGGCACTCTCCTGATGTTTGTTGATTGGCTAGTTTATTGCCAAGGCCGTGTTGCGGAAATTGAAATTTGAAGAGGAATGTAGAATTCATTAATCTGCAGAGGAGACAAAAGCTGGCGATAACTCTAAGAACCCAGTTCAGAGCTCTTGAGGTCCAGAAAAGAGAGACAGGCCCCTGAAGAAGCAGTCCAATCCACAAGGGAAGTGTTGCTAAGAAAACAAGGTGGGATGTGTTGTTACAAACTGTGCGGTGACTTCATGACTCCATGACAGTCTGCAGGTTATGGGAGCCCCTGTGCTTGGAGCCGCTGCTCCAGGGACACAGAGATCTACAAACTCTAGTCCCTCCATCAGCCACAGAGGGCGGAGAAGCAGGTGTGGGGAGGGCCAGCAGGGTCCGCTCTGCCCTGGGACCTCAGGCGTGTCATTAATCATTAATAGAGTTCCTGCTCACTCAGGCATGTCCTGGGGCGGAAGATAAGGCTATGGGCAGCCTGAGTATGAGATCCCACGGTTAAGCCCTCCCCCCTAGCCTTGAAGAATGAAGTACATTCTTTGGTGCTGAGAGATGCTGAAGGGATTAAAAGATAAAATAAAAAGTTTGGAAGAATTTGGTGTAAAAGGTAAAGACGGTTCAAGAGATGAGTGGATTTTGACTGCTGGTGCTGCTTGGAGTCGGTGCAGCTCCGCCTGGGGCAGGGCACGGAGGCAGTGGGTTAGGCACACATGCTGAAGGTTGCGGGGGGGTGCCCAGTGCTCTTGGCCAGGTAGGAGTTGGCGCTTTCCCTGTGGGCAGGGAGGGCCGTTTGCCTCTCCGGGCCCTTGCTCCAGGCCGAGACAGGCCCCCTCCCACCCATCACTGCTTGTCTGTGAGCACAGAGCGCCGACGCTGGCTTCTGCACGTGCATGGCACCTCCCTTCCACTGTTCACTGACCAGCCCCATGGAGACTAGCAAGCCCCAAGGTCACGGGCAGAATGAAGTTGAAGGTGATGCCAATAAAAGTGGGGTGGGGGTACTGGTGGAGCGCAGCAGAGGAGACAAGGGTCTGAGCTGTGGGTGGCTCCGGAGGGGACGCCACCGAGGGCACAGATTCACAGCGATGGCCGTGGTGTGGGGCTGCCCACTGCCGCTGCCGTGGGGCCGTCCTGCAGGAGCTGGGGGGATAGTTCGGGAGTGAAGCTAGAGCCCAGGAGGGCAGGGGCATGGATGCCCCGGGGCCTGTCAAAGGGAAGTCATGGTCGTGCTGCCTTTTAGGGCAAACGCTAGTGTCATATCAATGTGTGGTGGGTCATTAGATGTACTGATTAGGAAGGTATATCATAAAAGAGATGGTGTCTCGGACATAAAATTTAAACAGGGCATTTTGATGATACAACTAAAGCCCCAGATCAGGTTCCCTCTGGGGGGCCTGGGAGTCAGACCTGCCAAGCTGGTCGGTTCATGCATCCCAGCCTGCAGTGTGCCCCTGTGCATGGGTGGGGAAGTGTGCTCGCCCACTGCCTGGCTGAGCAAGTGGACTGTCAGGGGGCTCTAACTCAGCTTTAAGAGGATCAAAATGCAAATGCTACATGGAAGTAGGACTTCCCACAGCACGGAAGTGGGACTGAGGGAGACACAGGACTGGGTGTGACACAGGACCGACTGGGTGTGAAACAGGACCAGGTGTGACAGGGGACCAGGTGTGACGCAGGACTGGGTGTGACAGGACTGTGTGTGACAGAGGAGTGGGTGTGACACAGGACTAGGTGTGACAGAGGACTGGGTGTGACAGAGGACTGGATGTGACACAGGACCAGGTGTGACAGAGGACTGGGTGTGACAGACTGAGTGTGACACAGGGCCGGGTGTGACACAGGACTGTGACACAGGACCAGGTGTGACACAGGACCAGGTGTGACAGAGGACTGGGTGTGACACAGGACCAGGTGTGACAGGGGACTGGGTGTGACACAGGACTGTGACACAGGACTCTTCCATTTAGAAAAATACCAAACCACCCTCAGAAAGAGCCCGATGGAGGCAAACGTATCTGAGCGCAGCAGGGCCTTGGCTCACATAGCGCATCTCTGCTCAAGACCAGCCCCTGTCTCATTTCTTCCCAGAGGCCTTGAATCCAGCCTGCTGGTCTTCCGTGAGGATGTGGGGGTGAAGGCTCAGCGATCCTGGCACCTGTGGTCTGGCCCCCACGGGCAGAACACGGTGTCTGTGGGAGGTGTGGAAAGGAGGGGTCACGCGATGGGAGCGGCTGTGTGCCTGCTGCTCCTCGTTTACGTCTGGGCTTTATGGGGAAGGGGTCTGAGAAGTTAGGGTTTAGCCCCTTTAGAGAGGCTGTGCAATTATGGATTTAGAAATAGTGGTATTTTCTTTCTAACTTTAAACTCACTCATATTTTTGGGATTTTTAATTGTGTGTGTGCAAAGAAAATATATGTGCTACATAGTAAAAACTGACCTAGCAAAGTGGGGCAGTTCCGGCCCATTGTGGCTTTACCCTGGGTTGAAACCTTAAACAGATTCTGGTTGCAAGAGAGACAATTCGGCTTATTTCTTAAACCAGGCTTTCGTTGCCTGCACGGCCACGGGCTTGTCTTAGTCTTCCTATCTCGCCAGCACGAGCAAACACGAGTTCCAAGTACTCGAACGATTCAAGGCTACAGCCAGCCAGCCAGCCCTCCTCAGTGGCCTGCGGCCCATCCTCCAGCCTGGAAACAGGCTGCGCTCCTCGGCTGGAACTCTGACATTAGTCCCCGGGAGGAAGCTTTTCTCTTGGAAGCAGCCACGTGGGTACCACTTGCGCCTCCTCCTTGTAAGTGGCCCAGAAGCCCCCTGATAGGGAAGCTGTTTGATTTTCAGCAATGCGGCCTTGAGGCCTGGCCAGCCGCCCCTGGGAAGGCCATCTTGGTGCGCGGTACCCAAGGACACACTGACTTCATTCGGATATCACCACCGGGTGAGCCTTCCGCGCAAGTGACAGTTCACAGTCTCCAGCCATTTGGCTTCCGGAGAAAAGGTCAGCGAGTACTATAAGCACCCAGACGTAAACCTGCTTCCCTTTGTTCCCTGTTCAGATGGAAAACCCAGCCCTGGTTCCAGTGGGGCTTCCTTGTTTGGAGAGGAAGCTGGGACCTCCCCTCAGATAAGGTATGAACAGGTCTAGACCCTTTGTGGACACCGCCCTGGGGGACTATTAAGGTTTGCCGCTGCACGCAACAGTTTAGACTAGATACCCAACCTGTCCTTGGGCCATGTGCTGCCTGGCTTGCAGTGGAGATGTTCAGGAGCCTAGAGGAGTTGTTCCTATTGCTGAAAGGTGGACTAGGAACAAATGAGGATATTCTTCCCTCCAGACGTTAGGTAGGGAAAAGGACGCCTCTTAGTGCGCAGGCCCCATTCCTGGGCCTTGTACATCGGGAGGGGCCAGATGTCCCGCAGGCCTCACCCTCGGTGGGTGGCCGCCGGCCCGAGGAACGGTGCAGGACGATCAGCACCCAGCACGCCTTTCCCCACCCTCAGCCTTAACTTGCCCAATGCCACTCCTGCATTTTCTGGAGTTTTGTGTTGCTTCCAAACTTGTTCCGAAGGCAAGTTTTGAACTAATGTTGTAGAACGCCAAGTGGAATTCTTTCCAGAAATGAATCCCATGGCCTTTTTCATGGGGCAGTGGGGGTCACGTGTCCAGCGGCTTGAGACGCAGTTGGAGGTGCGCACTCACCGTTCCCCATGTGGACCTGCAGAAAGAGAACGTTTGCGCTCTTGCTGTTCTTGACCCAGTGCAGGCTGGACCCCTGCTGTGTCCACACAATACCTGGCTTTCTGTGGCCGGCGCTGCCCCTGCCCTGCATGGGAGCAAGGCTGGCAGACCCCAGAGAGCAGTGCTGGGGATCACAGGGGTCCTGCGCCTCCTGGCACCTGCTGTGTATCCCGGCTGGCTGGCCGCAACCGCCTGTCTTGCTGTCACAGCCTCACTTTTCTCGGGACAGGCCCTTGGGTCCCCTGCCCCCCAGGAAGGATGTCCTGGAATGACCCCCTGCCATGCCAGCCCACCCTCCCCGCCTCAGCCCTGCACTGCCGGGTCTCAGTGCTCCTGACGGCGCGGCAGGAGCCTGGCTGCAGAGGCCCCTGTCTGGGGGTGCGTGCCGGGAGGCGGGGGCAGAGCCCTTCCCCGGCAGCCATCTCTTCCCTGACTCCTCAGCCCCGTCTGCCTGCCGGCCATCGGGAATTCAGAATGTCCCGTGAATCCACCAGGCAGTCACCTGCGCGTCTTGGCCCCAAGCTCCAGTCTCCCCTTCGGTTAGGTCACCTTGTCCGCACGTGTAGACAGGGCCCCGGGTCCCGCGGATCACAGCGCTGTTCTGCTGCCCGAGCATTTCCGCAGCCCGGCCTTCCCCTGCACGGCCTCTGGGGGCTCGCCGCCCACACGTGCCCTCCGTGCTGAGAGTCCAGGACCCGTCCCGAGGGTCTAGCACGAGACCCGGGACAGAGGGCGTGGCGCTAAGTGGTAGATGAGCCCAGGCGCCCCCTTACAGGAGCAGTATTGGTAGTAACGTCAACACCAGTGTGAGCGATGGTCCTAGTGGTGGCAGCGGTGTTGGTATTATTAGCAGCAGCGTCAGCAATGTCCGGGGCATCGGCAGCCGCGTTAGCAGTGCCGGCGCAGGCAGCTGCGCCGAGTGTTTCCTCGGAACAAGGCCGCCTTTGCCCGCACGGCTGTTGAGCGCTCATCGGCGCCCATTTCCGTGTGTGGGGGGGGATGCGAGGTGGCCAGACAAGGGCCCTGCGCCCCGGGACACGGTCCCGGGACGCAGACTGCGGGCAGGAGGAGCTCAGCCTGTCCCTGTCCCTTTGCACATTCGTGTCCTCAGAATTCGCATTTTCCTCGCAAAACCGATGCTTGTGGGCTCTGGCATTTTTGGGGACGTAGCTCTGGCTGGTGCCTTAGTTGCCACTTGTGAAAGTGACCCAGGCCAGAAGGCGGTGGTTGCTCATACGCACCCTGCAGAGACCAGGCGTCACTCCGTGCGCCCTGCCGCGGGCTGCCTGCTGGCGGCCTCCTGGGGAAGGGCCGGCCCTGGGCTGCGACGGGAGGAGGCCGCAGCTCTCGGGGCGCGGCGGGGCTGCATGTCTGTCTGCGGCACAGCCCGGGGCCTGCCGCTGTGGCTGCGCAGTTTACCTGCTAGCTCCCACCCAGGGGTCGGAGGTAGCCCCTCACAGAGGGGCCGGAAGAGGCCCGCTTCACCAGCCCTGCTGCCCCCACTGCGTGGATGCGCTGCGAGCCCAGAGGAATGGTGGGAGGACGGAGCCATCTTTCTGTTCGCCGAGAAGTCTTGTGGGAAGAAGACAGCTGCAGGGAGTATTTTTTGTTTGTTCAACCCCAGTTACTGAATTAGATCAGCGCCGTCAGGCTTGGCCTCTGTGTGTTAGGGAAACCTCATTAATAACGAGTCATCCTCCTATTTTTTTATGCAATGTTGGTGAAAAAGATGGGTTTCGACACCTGATTCTGAAGGAGTGTTAGATTTTCCTGATCTTTAAAGGCCTGGAGGCTGAGATTAGGATGCAGTGTTGGCTTTCCAAGATCCTGTGGCTTCCAGAATCCTGGCTGATGGGGACGAGCACATGGGGTATATGTCGGTGTAGCCAATCCTGGATCGTCCCGTAGCCTGATGTCAGAGTCAGAGTGTGGCGGGGCGTCTGAAGTCCAGAATGCCAGCTCTCCTCCCAAACCTTGGCTTTCCTTGTGGCAAATGTTTAAATCAGACACTAAGCAAGACACTAAGCAAGCAGCCAAAATCCAGCGGCCCCTTTCCAGATGTTTCTACGAGGTGGCAAGCACACCGGCATGCCGTGTCTGGGTTTAAAGCTGGAGCTGTACCCCCAGCCCCACCCTCAGCCCTGGTGACAGGCTTGGGTGACACCTCCCTCTGGCTTCTCAGCACCCCCTTGCTTGATGGGTGTGGTCCCCACCGATTCAAGGTGGGAGTGGGCAGTAGGAAGAAGGGGTAGGGCAACCATGCCTAAGTGCAGAAATGTGCTACCCGAGTGGAGGCAGCCCTGAAGGCCTGGCTGCAGGCCTGTTGGACTGCCTGGGACCCTGGGCAGGCTGGTCCTCTGTGGGGCTCTCACAGGTGGTAGACCCCGCTCTGCAGTGGCCCTTGCTGAAGCCTGCGGCCCAGAGTCATCACTGCCTCTAGGGCGCCGTCCCCACCATCAACAGGTGGCTTTGTCTGCCAGTTGCAGTGACTAGAGTCTCTGGGGCTGCATAGGGGACCCCACCACACAAAGCCACCGTATGCTGCTGTCCAGGGCTGCCTGCCAGCCTGTGTCCTGGCTTGGGGGGTCCCAGTCAGTCCTGGAATGCATGCATGGTGTTATCCAGCAATCTCCCAGGTGGCAGGGCATCTTTGAGGGGAGCTTCGATGTGTGTGCGCACCTGTGTGCATGCATGCACATGTGTGGGGGCCAGGCATCTGGCCCCCCCCTTGCGTCTCTCCCACTGGCTCTGAGTGACTTAATGTCACGCCTCAGGCACACGGTCTTGTCTCCCTATATTATCAACATAAACAGGTTTCACTGCTGCCTAATTAGCTATTTCTAAGTAAAAACTGATATATGCTTTGCAAACTGGTTGCTGACATGAAGCTTGACTAGTCCACATCATTCTTCATTTTCTCCAACCTCTCCCCAAATCTCTGGTTTGAAGACTCCTCTTCGTTGAACATATTGTGTCATGTAACCACTCTTAGCTTCTGCCTTAATTATGAAGAATGTCCTTCAAACTGGAAGCAATAAATGAAATGTGGTAGAAAGAGAACTGAGTGACAAGGCAGAGGGAAAGGTACCATTTAATTACTTTGCACTACATCTCCGCTTTATGCCTAGAGGTGACCCCAAGCCCCTGGAGGATGCCCAGAGGTGCCCAGGACCTCTGCCTGTCATCTTGGGTGTTAGAAATGTGGAAGGTGCCAAGACTGGAGATGGATGATGTCCTTGCACGAAAGAGAACACAGTTGAATTCCAGCCACCACATGTCAATGAACCTCACACAGACCACCACATCCCAGATTGAATTTTCAGCAGAAGGCTTGTGAGCGCTCAGACAAAGAGCTCATCACAGGAAGCTGGCACAGGAGTCCCTGAGTCAGAGGACGTAATGGGTTGTGCTTCGGCAGGCGGGTGTAAACCAGGACCCCATGGTGCCCCTCAGGGCTGCTGGGCAGCCAGGTGCACCTTGCCTAGTGGGTGGGTCATGTTGCAGCTCTCTCAGTGATCCTGGGCAAGGCCTCACCCCCTCCCAGTTCGGGGCTCCCAGCAACCATCCTTGGCTGGTAGGAACTGTCACTTGAGAGGAAACCTACATGCCATTGCTAATCCAAGAGATTTGCACTGGAAGACAGGACAGGGTGTCGTGGACAGGGCAGCTACAAGCACGACAGGAAGGCCACAGGGCTGCGGATGGCCTTGAGGAGACAGGGGATGGCTTAGGGTGCAGAGAGGTGGTAATGCTCAAATGGTAGAGAACACATCAACAGTGCTTACCTGGCTGCAGGGGCATCTACCAGCGCGCAAGGGGGGACAGCCTGCCTGGCACGTTGGCAAGCTGCTCCAACACAGGAGATTAGGAGAAGCCCCTTGTCCTACAAGGGGTGTGTGACTGAGAGTAAACTCTGGGAAAGTAGAGTTCCTGCAGGCGGCACCTCGTTCTCTGATGGAGAATGGGGCAATGTGGGTTTGCCCAAAGCTCAGCTTCCGGGTCTTCTGAACCGCCTCGTTTACAGTTGTCTGACAAAATTGCATTTCTGTATGAACCCACAGGTTAGAAGCCGAGGCCTCTTCCTTTGTTCTCTCTTCTTTGGGGAACTGCACCTTTGGCGTCGGGCAGGTGTGCCCCCTCCCTGCCCTTGTCCTTACCCCTCGTGCAGTTCCCCAGCCCACTGGTTTGGCTTTCCCTTTGGTCATTCTCAAGGGGCTTGAGAGTAACTAATGTTAATAAAATATTTTGAAATAATGTCATAAAATGTGCTTCAAGGAGCACAGAGTGCTTTTTGGAATGTTGAAAAATGCTCAATAGTCTTGTTTCTCACGTTTTGTTTTGAAAAATTGCAATTCCAGCTGTAGGGAGGAGGGGGGAACGGTGCCATCAAGGAACGGTGTTGCTCCTTACAGCTGTGATCCCAAGAGAAGGAACTTGGAGAGAGTATTTTACTAGTTTGGTGGCTACACAAACCAAGTGATGGTGTCAAAGGTGTCAGTTCCCTGGCCGGAGGATGTTCTGTTTACTGAAAAAGCATAGAGCTGTGCAGGTCTGAGGTCCAAGTGGCTAAAAATGTGGAACGCATCGTTGAAGTGGGAGAAGAAGTGTCCTCCCTCTTTTTTTTTTAGCTGATCCGAAAGGATTGGATTCTGAAGAAATCAAAGTTTCACATGGCTATCCGTCAGAGAGAGGGAGAGATGGAGACAGTGAGCGATCCCATGAGCTTCAGACAGATATTTTGAATATATTTTACAAAGTGTGTTTATTAAAACAAAGAATACAAGAAAGGCTTTAAGTCTTAAACAGAAAGGAAATTCACTATATAATTCCATTTGAGTATTATCAACATGATTACAAGTCTCAGGATAGGACAGGGAGGAGAGAGGCTCACTAGGATAATTGGAAAGGGCATCTTTAGAGGCAACTTGCCTTCAAAGCCAACATGCAAAATGTGGTTCTGCAGATCTAGGGTGGAATTGGTATCTGTCTATAGAGGTGTGATGTGTGAAGACCATGCCATGTAAAATAATGAAGCCAAAGCAAACTCATGATTTGTGAGCAGGAACTTGAAGATTCTTGGTTTTACTATATAATTCATTTTTAGAATATTTTCCCTGTACCACAAGCACATAATTGTTTTCATTTTCAATAGCATAATGGTGACATTGTGATGCCTGCATGAGAATTATGAGGTCTGGAATGTGACTTTTATTTTAAGATTTTGAGGGAACTCCTAAAGGCATTTCACTTTTGACCTTTATATGAAATTTGTGGCTGACCATTGCTGGGTTAGGGGCAGCAGATGTGCATTTTTGTTGTGTCTGATAATTTATATGGACCGCACAATGCAGCAGGGGCTGAAATGTAGCAAAGCAGGAACAGTCAGTCAACCGTGAATCTCTCATTCACTGAAGGGATTAACATGTAGTATTTCAGTTCTTTTAGAATCTAGCTTTTTTTTAAAATCTGGGGACTCTGGAAGTGGGGGATAGAATGTGGTATTAACACACGACTGTGTGTGTTGCATAAGAAGCAGAAATGTTTCAAAGATACAGTGAGACATGGTTTTGTGGAAAAAAAAAGGGGGCTCCAGAGTATATGAAAAAATATTGGCTAGAAAAATGCCAAAAAGTTCAAACAAAGCAAAATAATTAGAAATGTGAAAAGGAGCAGGTTGATGGAGAGCGTCTGGAGCGTTGTTTGCAGCACTTCCTGTAGAACTGGGACGGTGCTGGTCCTGTGAGGCTCTTCACTGCCCATCTCATGGAGAAGCTGTGGGGAAACCTGAGGGAGGGCGGAAGCCAGCGCTGGTCCCCCCAGGAATGGGCCAGAGCCCAGCGTGTGCTGGTCCAGGGGAGTCATGCTCCGCATGTAAGCAGCACACACTGAGCACGCCGGCAGAAGGGATGCTCTTAAAGGGCTCAGTTGGATGGCAGTAAAAGTAAAGGAAGCAAGGAAAAATAGGGGAGGATGAAATCATTTCTGACACAAAAGGAAAATAAGAAGAAATGGAATTTAGAAACCAAGATAGCCATCCAGGAGGTAGGAAGTATAAAATATATCTTGGTGAAGAAAATCTTCCTTTCTTGGTACAAAAAGGGTTGGTTGCTTGATCTTTGTCTTCATTCCGGCTGCTATAGCAAAATACCACCGGCCGGGCGGCTTACGACAATGAAAATGTATTTCTCGCCGCTCTGAAGGCAAGTCCAGGATCAAGGTGCAGGCGGGTTCCAGGTCTGGTGAGGGCCCGTGTCCTGGCTGATAGACGGCCTCTCCTCCTTATGTCCTCACTTGGAGGGGTGAGGGGGCTCCTGGGGGCCTGTTCTCTAAAGGCCCGAACCCCATCATGAGGGCATCACCCGATGGCTTGATCTCCCAGGCCCTGCCTCCCGATACCATCACTTTGGGGTTAAGGTTTCAACATGTGAACTTTGGGGGAACACAAACATCAGTCTATAGCAGTTTTGTTAAATCATTTTTGGTTTTAAGACTTGGGAACGAATTTTATTGGAATATTGTCATCGTTGAAATCAGATAATAACATACTTGTGAGAACATGATTTTGAAAAGTAACAGAAGAATATGTGAGTTCAAAGCCCTTTCTTAATGCAGAGTTGAAGGGTGTTTAATAGTAATTGTGGGCAGAGGGGGATGGACGGGGGAGGGGGCTTCAGCACAGTCCTGGGTTAAAGGAAGGCATTTTACAGGCTAAGACATGACTTTTGGTTTGAAAAAATGAAAAAATAAAATCAAGATGCCCCTGAGCTTCTGAAACATACAAGGCAGTGATGTGTAACCAGCATTCTGACGGCGGAGAGGCAGATGGGGGCTGTGATAGCGTCAAGAGTAGAGCTGGGACGAGAGTTTCCCATGAGCTGCGACCCTATCCTATGCCCGCACAGCACTCCTCCAGGGAGAGACGCAGCCCGCTTCGATTCCGAGGCACACACAGAAAGCAAAGAAGAGGGAATGGCCACAGCGAAGTCAGCCACTACCCCAATCAGAAGCGTATTTGCTGAGTATCACTAGGTGTGGAAAATGGGTATCCATCAGGAGAGAGCTTTTCAGAAGGACTCTGAAGACAGTATGTAGTTCTTTGAAGGTCTGCATTGGGTCAGTACAAGGAAGAATGAATGGGGATGTACGTGAAGGAAAAATCTGCGGGGTGGTCTTGAAACTTCCTAAGGTCTTCTGATTAGTATGAGAAAATATTATTTAAAATTAGTTAAGTTATGAACTTGTCAGTGCAGGAGGCTGGAAATGAGAAAAGTAGAGCTCCGTTTGTGATAATTTTAAAGGGAAAAAAACTCAAGGTAAGTATGAAGGAATTTAAGAAATTTCTGTCAAATGCCATGTTAGGATGGATTACCATACTGATAAAGAAAAATAGTACTCGTGCTTTTAAGTTGGAAAAGAAGATTATGGTGGAGAGTGAGTGAGTGCTAACAATTTGATGCGTGATGATGAACGGGAATAAGGGAAAATGAAACCAAATGGATGTTGAGAAATCTCAAGAAAATGAAATCGTTAGGTTGCAGTGAGGGTGAACTTCAACTTACTCAAAATGGAAGACCAGGGTCAGGGAAGACATGAGAGAGGAGAGGACAAGACCCGGGCAAGGGCCGGACGTGAGAGGACGGCGTGCATCACCAGGAGCTGACCGGGAGCTCAGAGGCTCTGGTTCCGAGAGGCTGAGAGCGGAGCGTGGACGCTGGGAGGCTGGGCACGGCCCGTGCACACCTGAGGGCTAAAGAAGGCTGTGCTGCTGCCTTTGGTATGCTGGTCACCGAGTTATCGAGTCACCGGGTTATGAGTTACTGAGTTACCAAGTTACAAGTTACGAGTTAATTTATTATTTAAATTAATTTGAAGTCCCTGATAAAAAGATGTTCAGAAAAGGTGAGTCATTGTATCAGACATGTCAGGGAAAGACAGACTGCAGAAAATAAAGAATGATGTAGAATAGAAAATTTTGCATTGGCGGCTAGTTTTTAAAAGACACGTTTGACCTAAGCTGGAGGTCATGAAGGAAGCAGACAGTCTTGTGACAGAGCCCACAGCCCAGAAAAGGAAGCCCAGGGTGGTCCTGCTTTTAAAAGTCTAGAGAAGAGTTAGAATCCTAGAGTTTCAGTTTAAAAATATTTATTCAAAAACTTCTAGAATACGGTGTAGGCCAATGAGACATCTACAGGCTGAGTCCAGCCCATGGGCCACCAGCTGGCTGTCTGTGTTCCAAACTGAAAGCGCTGGGGACTTTGTATGGCAGGGCTTTGTGCTGTTGTACTGATTCTGCATACTTACAGTCAGCGCTGGCACATGGCGGCAGGGGAACTGGAGCTTCAGGACCCGCATCTGATTTGGGTGGCTGGCGTGGAAGACCGTACTGGCGCTCTGGTATTTTTGACCATAATTCTGCATATAGGTAGCACATTTACCTACCAATGTGATACATACTAAAGTTGAGCAATTAATTACTTATTAACATACATGTTATAATCATTATATATCATATACAATATAATTAATACATTAATTAATCCTTGCCTATAATGTTTGGGGTTGTCGTGTACTAAACATCACACAGGAGTTGTGAGTCCCCCGCTTAACAACCTGGACAAAAGGGCTCAGGGCGTGGCGGTACCTTGGCAGAACGATGGGGAGAGGTCTCAAAAGCCAGCATGTGCTCCTCAGGGGCCCTGCGGAGGGCTGGTCCACATCTGTAGTAATTTATTTAGTTAGGGTTCTGGAAGAAAACGACAGAATATTTGGGTCACCGACAAAACAATCATGCAGATGTTTTATTAAGTTCTGTTCGACTGTTTTGCAATTTCAGGTCATACATAAAGCAGTGTGCTTTTATGTAGCTCTGGGGTAAAAATGGAGAAACTTGAAGGATGAACTAGATAACTCAATTTACCCTGAAAATAAGGACTCCACTTCTGTCTGAAGATGTTTGGAATTAAAAAATGATTAAAAATTATCCATGTTCATGTTATACATACATATATACACACATATGTGTACACATTTACATCTCAATCTTATATAGGTGTATATCTATCTCTGATCTAAGGAGTCAGTGTTTCCTGTTTTCTCAGTGTTTGTATTAGGCAGGGTGCTCCAGAGAAACTGAACCAATAGGATATGTGTGTGTGTGTAAATTTATTTTAGGAATAAGGTTCCTGAGACCTAGAAGTTGCGTGGTTTGCTGTGAGGAAGCTGGAGACCCAGGAAAGCTGGTGGTGCGGTTCCCTGGAGTTTGAAGGCCCGACACCTAGTGGGGCTGATGGTGTGAGTCCAGCTCGGATCCTGAAAGTCTGGGGGCGGGGTGGACTTGTCTCTGCCTCAGCTGAGAATTGGCCCTTTTCCCACTGTTTCTTCTACGAGGCGCTCAGCAGAGTGGGTGATGCTCCCCAGACTGGGGCGGCCACCTTCTCTACTCAGTCTGCGGATTCAGATGCCAGCTAGTCTCTTTCAGAAATAATGTGTTACCAGCTGCCTGGGCTTCCCTTAGCCCAGCCATGTTGGCACGTGAAATTACCCATCACAGTGTGCTTGGCTTTGCAGGGAAGGGTCACCTAACCTGCGTGATACTAGAACGTAACAGAGTTGAGCAGTGCTGAGAGCACAGCGGAGCCCACGTCTGTTCTTCCCCTTCCTCCGTGTTGAGAGAGACACGTGGGATGACTGATGTACCCCCACAGTGAAGAGCAGTCTGGGACAGAGTGAGCTGCACGCGTGTCCCATCATTTTGAAAATTTCATTTTGTGAAGGATTTGTCTGGGACCTTGCTTGTAGGAAAAGACACAGACCACTGAAGGGACCTGCTGGAAGTTCTAATAAAAAGGGGAGTGGCGCTTGCTGGCTTGACCTGGCCCGTTAATCTGCAGCGTGGGGTATGGGGCTATAAACCGAGCCCACCTGCACACTGTATGTTTTGTTGATTAAGACAAAACCACGATGGCTATTTGCACCCCTCTGAGTATACGTTCCCTGAGAGCTGGGGCCTCGCCAGCCTGAGTCTTTTGCTCTAGTACTTGGCACAGTGGCTGAAATAGTGGGGGTTAGGTAGTCATTTGTGGAGTTCATGAATGGGTGAGTGACTAACCGAGCCCCGAGGGCCAGAGAAGCCTGAAAGGTAGTCTGGGTCTCAAGCAGCCATTTACTGTTTGCAAAACACATTTAAGGTCTTGAGAATTTTAACTATGCTTATCTAAAATTTTGCCTACACTCCCACCCCCACCCCCACCCTATCCTTTTCTCTCCTTGACGGAAGGAGGAAAGAGGGCATTCCACTTGGCGTAGGCGCCCCTAGCGCTCCGTCAGCTCAGAGAAGCGATGCCCGCGGTCTGACGCGGCCTTGTGAGTTCCCACCGCTGGCCTGTTGATGGTGGGAGACTTGGGGAAGGGGATTCTGGCGTAAGGCCGCGTGAGGGCGTGGATTCCCTTTTAATTGTTCAGACTGTAGAGAAAATCAGCTTCCACAGTGTCCAGGGTTCACTTCTGTGCTGAGTTCCCAAGAAAAGGGGGCTTGGTCGGGTGGTCGCCAGTGTTGGGCACTGGCCCTCCCTGGCGTCTCCCTGCTCAGCTGTCATAGAGGCACAGGGCTGAGCATCTGGGTGCGCCACCCGGTGAGCGGCCCTCGGTGGCTCTTGCGGGCCCCGGGTGAGACCCCCCCTTCTCTTTCCTACCCATTTGCATCATAGCCTTGGGTGATTTATGGCGACATTGGTGCTTCTCCAAATGCTTTGCCAGTTTTGCTATCTTCTTAAATATTTCTTATTTTTTCACAGTGTTCTTCATCATAATCCACCTGGGCAGTTTTCAGAGGAAAATTGCATTGTTATTGAAAACGGTTTTAAAGAGGAAGTACTTAACATACTCTTAGCGAGGATGGTGGCTGGGCACAGCCAGCCATGGCAGATGGGGCCCCCTGCGGTGGAGCAGCGGGCGCTGGCAGCTCCTGTGCCCCGGTAGCAGCTCCAGCGCCTCTCCCCAAGTCCCCGGGAATCACAGTAACACCTGGCCGACCCGGACAAGCATTTCCAGTCTGACTCCGTCAGCAGCTGCGTGGGGGCAGGAGAGGGCACGCTTTCGCCCTTGAGCCGGTCTGGTTTCATCTTGGCGTCTCCCAGAATTAGGTCACCACTGTTGGGGCAGTCGAGCATTTATGTATTCCTGGCTTCACAGTGCCAGCTTCCCCTGGTATTTCAGGCATGTTCCATGTCGATGAGGTGTCGGGACCCTTGCACCCAGCTGAGAAACCTGAGGGGGTTCCTCCTTTCCATTTGTTTTGGGCACTGAAATAGGATCTTTACGGTGAAATCACTTCAGCTCCCACCAGGGCCCCTCAAAGTTGGAGCCGTCTGGTAAAGCTGCTGGGGACATGCTGTGACCTGTAGAGGGCTGGAGCCCTCTCTGCAGGCCTCGGGGCGGCCATTTGTGGGCAGGCCCAGCAGATGCCAGAGCGTGCTGGCCTGTGCACGGTGGGTGGCCGGCCGTGGGGATTCGGCTCGAGAGACGGGCTGAGTGTTCGGTGCGCTCTGGAAGCTGGCTTTACATTTACGATTTCTTAATTGCTTTGACACAGGTTGTCACAAATACATAAACTAAATGTGAAATAAGATGACTGACCCCTATCATCCTAGTTCCAATGTCCTTTGTTTTCTAGATTCTGTTTTCATTTATTGCCTATCAGCCTTAGCCTTCTATGTAAAGGGCCCTTATGACGTTCCCCCCTACGCTATAGGAAACATACATGGGCTCTCCTGCATTTATAAAGGCTTTTAGTTTGGTTATTCTACAGTTTCTTATATTATTAAATTGTCTCATAAGTAAGGGTTTTTTAAGGGTACACTTTGAGTGTACTAAAGAAAGCTTTAGTTTTCTGACATTTACGATTTTAGTCACCTGTGTGTAGTAAAATAGGTTAGGTCATGTACAACCCTTTCTTAGAGCACGCTGTCTATACACCTGAAGCTCTTCTGAATAGCTTGGGGTCCCCTGGCAAGCCTGACCATCCTGCGCTGAGGTGGGGGGGTCCCTGATCGCGGGAGGGCACTGAGGCCCACAGGTGCTACTGGACTCTTCATACCACTGCTTTCTTCTCCCTTGAGGTCACTTCCCATTTCTCACTGCTTAGGACCATGGCGTCCTTCTTGCTTTTAACCTGCCCTCCACTGGAGAATAAGCAAAAGAAAAAGGGAGATTAGTTGAGCTTACCACCTGCCAGGTGCGTTTGGAGCAGGCCATCGCATTCACTGGTCACCGAGAACTCACACCACTGAGCGATCTTCTGGGGGTGTCCGATCACTGTCATTCTTTCGTTCACACATTTTTGCTGAGCGCTCACGTGCCTTGGTGAGGATGGCGGTCTTCCCAAGACCTGGTCAGGCCATGCCCACCCCTGCCAGCTCTGCCTCCTTGTCAAGTCTGAGGCACTCAGCCTGGCTATTCAGGCTCTGCAAGCCCATGGAGGCACTGGGGGGCCATTCTCGCCTGCCCCCGACCCTGTGTCTGTGCCTGGGAGGGAGCTGTCAGGGTCTGCACGCGTCTCTGTGTGTTCACCAAGGCAGCCACTGTCTTACACCATCAGCACTTCATAACAGTCGAACTTTTCTCCTGGAATCAGGTGCCCGAGCTTTGTGGTGACTGCTTTCCGGGCCATTTAGCATCTCACTTTGGTTTTGGCTTCTGTGTCCAGGTACTGATCACACATTGAGTCTGGCCCAGGATGGCAGAGACATTGTTCCATCTAAGGTCTTTAAGGAGCATAACACCCTGGCCTGATACCTATCACCCTAAATGTTCTGTAAGGCTATTTGTTTCTCCATTAAACAGCTATTATGTGTTTTATTTTGAATGGATTTCAGTGCTATGACTTGGGGGCCATTGAAATCTGAAAGTCCTGAAATACTGCAGACTTCATCGTAGCCGTTATCCACTCCTTGCTAATTCATTGCCTCCACTGCTCCAGCTGTAGAGCCCCGTGTGCCTACACGCTTCTAAATGTGTGTCAGTGCAAGGAGAGCAAGGAGCCAGCTGCTTTTCCTGGTTCTTGGGTGAGCTTGGGGATGGGTGAGGACAGCTAACGAGAAGGCTGGCTGCCGGCGGCAGGTGCGTGAGCGCCTGGAGAGATGCTGGGGGAGAATCCTCAGCGCGCACACGGCATCTCAGCACAGGGAAGGGCTCACATTGCAGCTGTGTAGTTCAGGATGCTGCTGAGAAAGGAAAACACATCCTTCATGCTGTGGGTTGTTACCTGGGCCTGAAGGCAGGATGATCCTATAAACTGGGGATCCTTAAACGCCCTCGGCCACCATCTCCCCAAGGCCTTCACCTGTCATCCTTGGGGGGGCTGAGTGGGCGTGGCTCCAGCCTCAGTGCCAAGGGCAGGACCTCCTCCTTGCACCGCATACCTGCATGTTGCCCAAGCCAAACAGGCCAAAAAGAGGCTCGAGGACATCGGCTGGGGCCCTGGCACTGCCAGTGTGGATGGCAGGGAAGTCACCGTGCCCTCCGGCTGACCAGAAATCCTTTCTCCCACATCCATGCCCTTGTCGGCAGCCGCTGTCGCTCTGAGATGCTTTGTGGCTGATCCTTAGCTGCTCAGAATGGCTTCCTTGACGTTTGGTCCGGCGCGGTCACTCCCCTGTGGGATGCAGCTCTGCGGCCTTACTCCCTTTGACAATTTTGGTTTCCTTTCCAATGTTCTAATATTTCTCTAACCTACTTAAAATTTTTTTAATTAAAAAAAATGAATTTATAGAAAAGTTGCAAGAATTATAAAAATAAACTCCTGGACACTTTCCAACATCAACTGTTTGCATTTTGCTACTTTGCATTTTCTCTCTGCCTCCAAATTATTCCTTTTTGCTAAGCCATGGGAGAGCTAGGTGCAGAAGTCATCGCTCTTAAGCCCCGAATATGTGGCCTTATAGCCAACAATGAGGTATTCTTTCACTTAAGCATGGCGTATTTATTAAAGTCAGGAAATATAATGTGTTACGATTCTATATTCAATACATGGTCCGTTTTCAAGTTGTGTCAGTTAACCATACTGTCCTTTATGGCCTACTTCCCAGGGCCACCGCCTAGTCCAGGAAGGCACAGGCGTTTACTCCCCTGTTGGCCCATCTTCTGTGAGGCTGCCATCCTTCTGCTGGGCAGGCTTTAATGTCCTCTTACTGTTTCCCCATCTGTGTCTGGCTGTGGGGCTGCATCTCCATTAGCATGACTCCAGGGCTGGCATGAGGGTCCTGGGGTTGGAGGCTCTGTCCTGCGTTTCGTGCAGTGGGATTCAAGGCGGCAGTGGCCGGCCTGCCCAGGAACTGGTCGGGGCGCATCCGCCTAGAGAAGGCTGACCGCACACCTCCCTGGGACCGCTGAGGTGGCCGGGATGCTGCGCACGTCAGCTCATTCCTGGACTCTGCGGCTGAAAGCGCCGAGGTGGGCAGTAGCTCCAAGCTCTTTATCTGGGTGGCAATCTTGCTGTGTAGGACTTCCCCATGCGGGCGCTGCAGGACTTCACGGGCAGGGCCCGCCCCAGCGGCGGCTCGTTCCTGCGCCTGCCGTGCGCACCGCGGGACCGTCCTGGTGGGCGCTGTCCCTCCCTGCAGGGCCGCCCATGGCTCTCAGTGCCCACGCCGGCAGGTGGGTGAGCAGGAAGCACTCCCTGTGCCCGCGCAGGTCCTCATAGGCGTGCCGGGCTCTGGGCCACTCCTCACGTCTCCCTGGGCCTCAGCTCAGTCTCCTCCTCTGAGGGTGAAGGGCTGCCCTCGCTGATCATCTTCTCCGGGCAGAACCCGATTTCCCAACAGGGTAAAGAGGGGCAGGAATGCACACAGTAATTCAGTAAATACATCTCTCTGTGCAAAGTATTTCCTCCTGGGATGTGTAGGTAGAGACTTGCATGGAGGAGAGGAGAACCCTTCCCTCAAAACTGGAGATGGCACCCTGTGCCCACCCAGGACAGCCCTGAGGGCACCCCTGATAGAACACTGGCTGAGCTGTGCCCTTGTCATCAGCACAGGCCCCACTGATGTCCAGCATCAGACTTCCTTATGTGACGTGGGCAGTGCACACCCATTGGCTACTGAGGTCTTTCTGGTGGGGGTATAGGTGTCGATCACTTTCAAGTTGACCATCTAAGGTGAGAATACGAACTGTGACTCTGTACAGTTGTGTTTGGGGATGTCACAGTCTCCCTGGACTGCTTGGAACTCACCACCTCACTGGGCCTTTGCTCAGGGGCTGCTTTGGCACTCTTAGCTGCTTAGCACACACTTCAAGCCCTTGCTGGCCTTGTCCATGTGCTCATGGCAGGAGAACCGTGCAGTCCACACAGGGACACACCACATCGCTACCCAGTCTCTGCTCTTCTGCCTTCCTGCCTTCCCTTCCTTATCCTGGCCTTCATCTCGCTGAACGGAAACAAGGTCATGCTTCACCTGCTCCCAGATTCTTGCATTTGAACTTGAGGTATTTGGAATGCAGCTGAGGACTGAGCCCTCCAGGTGGGGGCTGAGCTGGTGTCGCAAAGCCCAGCCGGCGTCACCAATGCCTCACTACACCGAGTGGAGCCAGCTTTCTGATGCGCACTGGGTATTTAGTGACAGCTTAGGAGGGGATGAGAAGTCTATGAAAACACAGTAGAAAGAGGTAATGGGAGTGAAACAGTAGGAGTCGGAGGGATGCTCTATGCCCAGGAGGCTTACTCCCTGCCCATCAGGGTCCAGTGCCAGCTTGCAGTTCAAGGAGACACTGCTCTATGCTGAGTCAAAACTGTGTAAAAAGTTTCCTTTTAAGAAAATGCATACCTTTTGAATTTGAAGAGTTTATTTATGGGGTTAGAGTTGCCATGCCGTGATTTAGTCAGGAAAGTGAGGCACACCTGTGCATCCGGTAAAGTGCAGCATCTTCACCTCGCACGTTTTCCTCCTCCTTCCCCCTGTCTGGCCACCGCCCTGCCCGTCAGGAGCCTGGGGCTTCCTGTGGACGTGGGCGGCAGGAGGGCAAAGAGGGGGTTGCTCACTATTTGGCAGAGGCTTGTGTGCACAGGGAATAGAATTAATGATTCTCCCAGGATGGCAAGCCGGGCACTGAGGGCTGAGTGTGGACATGCGTGGTGTGCAACCCCTGGAAAGTCTAGTCTGTGTTCCTCCTGTGAATAAGGACCAGAGTCTGGGGCCTTTGACCTCAGAAACTAATGAACCCAGACGCAAGAGAAGTGTGGGTTGAAAGCCAGCCCCCTGCTCACACAGCATTCCTGGCTGGGGCCAGGTGGGGACGTGTCCCACTGGGAAAATCGTCGCCTCTAGAGAGCTGTCCCTGCCTGCGTGGAGAGTGCAGCTGCTCGCCAGTTACTGCCAAGCGGCATGGGGGCGGAGGGTGTCCCAGCTTTGCCTTCTGATACAACTTCTACAGATGTGCTGGCTTTGAAAAAAATCTGGCCTGTTTTTTTTTTTTTTAGAATACTAAACATTTAACTGTTTAAGTTTGGGTTTTCCTAGATTCATAGTTAGGAGTTTATTTTTACTTGGTCTTAACATAGAAAGCCTAAACTTGCATTTTTTACAGTTTGTAAAATAACCCTAATACGTGTTTGCAAGAAATGATCTTCAGTGTAATACACCATTTCAACTCAGTTTACATTTCATTAAATATGCAGTTGACAAAGCTTTTATGATTCACACAAGAGGCAAAATTCAAATTTTCATTCATTTATAAAATAACATCGATTCCACTTTTGATGATAGTGAAACTCTTATTACAAAGTGGCTCATTTCGGCGGGTTTCAGGGACGGTTGTAAGGGGCTGATGTGCTCCAGGTTGTCTTAACCATCTGCCTTGTACTTGATCCCATGAACGGCTGGTTTTCCCAGGACTTACTGATCATACATTGTCGCTCATCTGAACTTACGTTCCCTCGTTTAGGGGGACGACATTGTTCCTGGAGGTCAGAGGCCATTCTGCACTCGCCGGAGGCCTTTGACTCTCCCGGGTTGCGTGGCCCAGAGCAGAGGAGGACTTCACTGCCCTTTCTCTGGCTCCACGTTCATTGGGTGTTTTCTGCCGCAGGGACGTTCCTCAGGAGGGTTGGAAAAGGCACGGGGTGTGGCCTGCTAGGCTGCCGGCTGGAGGAGTCAGCAGTCAGGTTCATTTGACTGAAGCTCAGATTCACAGCTTAGAGCACAAAACTGGTCCTCTGTGCTCCGTGCCAGGGCGCCTTGACACCCTGAGGTCTGTGGGGTCAGAGCCCGGAGTGGGCCTTTGGGCAGGAAGTGTTGACTGACTCTTTCCAACATTTGAAATGAAGTACTGATTTTTATAACCCAGCCCTTGACAGGAAAGGCATCATGAAGGTGACAAACTCATCAGAGGGAAAATCCTTAGGACTGGGTGGAAAATGCGGAAGGTCACTAGATTAGGAGAGCTGGAAATATAACCTGGAAATTCCAGGTAGGTAATATTAATTAGTGCAGCTGAATCAGGAGACATGTGTTTCCCCTGAAAATGTATTGTTTGTTCTTTCCTCCCCATTGTATGAGCTCCAGACCCTTGGGGCTAAGTGCACCGTGTTTCCCCTTCTTAGTGCAGTAGCATGACTGTGGGACAGAAAGCATCTCAGAGGTGCTCGATCTCTGCGCAATTTTGTCCAAATAAAGACTAGAGTTCAGAGTGAGGGAGAGAGATGAGTAATACTTTAAAATCCCATACTTACGTGTGCACACACATGGAACTTCTGAAAATCGCTTTTGTTTTCTGATTTCTATACACAGGTGCCAACTGCCAACAGGATAGTTTCGTTACCACTGCGAAGTGGGGGGCAAGCACACTGGAACCCCGAACGTCCCCCACTGGAGTGGCTGGCAGCTCAGGCGTCTCCCCAGAGGCTGCTGAGAGTGAAAGTCCTGGGCCTTGGGGTCATCCACGTGCCCACCTGGGCACTGCCGCTGCCTGGTGGGGGGCGGGGGTCCCTGGGCCTGTGACCCCTGAGCGCCTGTTAGGGTCTGGTCACATTAGATGAGAATCTGTCTCTAAAGCTCCTACAGTACGTAGTAGGTGCTCAGAAATCCCTGCCTCCTTCCCTTGCTCCTCCTGTGTGGGTTTGAAGACCACACCCTCCCTTCCCTTGACCTTGGAGTTGGGCGGCTGCAGGCCAAGCACAGCAGTGATGCTCCGGCTCCGGCCACGGCCCACGTGTGTCTGAAATTCCTTGAACAGGATTCCATGTGGCCTGGCTCCCCAAATTGCTATGGCTGGAATGGGGAGCCCCTGTGCCCTGGGCAGTCTCGCAGGGGTCATTTGTGGGTCACTCCTGGACTGGCCCTCACATCCCCGTGTGCCCTGGCCTCTGCAGAGCCGAGGCTGGCCTGCCTGCTTCGTGCCGGGCCTGGGTCTGGGCGCTGGATGGAAAGAGGCAGAGACGTGTGCATTGTTAGGAAACATGCTGGCCGAGGGCCCAACACCTCTGGCAGGGGCCTTGATGCCAGCTTCATGGGCCGAGCCCCACAGGAAGCCGCACGTGGTTTTCACAGTGTCTCCCAGTGATGGCGCTCAGCCAGAGCGGGTCACTTCGTGCTGAGGCAAACCCTGGCGTGTCTAGGGATTCCTCGAGTGGTCCCCTCTGGGCAGGTTCCCCTGGGAACACGGAACAGGCGTGCTTTCTAGGCGTGACTTAAGCCGAGCCATCTGTCCCGTCGGAGCCTTCCTTCTTGGCTTATCAAAGTTGGGCCTCACATACATGGTGAGGAATTTGGGGAAACACCGGATTTAAAGTTTAGGGAGTTCTTGGCCTGCAGGGGAACCGAGGAAGAACTCCTGGGGCTTTCTTTCCCTAAACATAAGGCAAGGTAGCCAGAACATTGTCAAAACTCAGCCAGCCAAAAGCTGGTAGGTGGAAAGGGAGCAAACATCAAAAACTTCTTCTGGAGAATCCAAAGCTAGAAGCCAACAGCAGTGAATTTGGCTGTCAAGACCTAGTGGAGGCAAACCGCGTGTAGGGGGACACAATGGCGTGGGGGGGCTCATGCACTGCCGGGGTTGTCTGTGGTCCGCAGGGGGCCCCGTCCCTGGGAGGCGGCTCGCCTCTTGTGATAGGCGTCATTCACCAGTGGGAAGCATCGCTGGTAGGACTTTGAGGCCTTAAGGAGCTGAATTTGTGAGAAAATGTTTTCACAATATTTTAAAAATTGTGGTAAAATACATATAACATAAAATTTACTATTTCAACCATTTTTAAGCATACAGTTCAGTGGCTTAGTGGCTTAGAGTACATTCACCCTGCTGCGTGACTCACCACCATCCATGTCCAGGACTTTTTCAGTCCGCTCGAACTGCGGTTCTGCGCTCCCCACTGGGAATGCCAATACTCTGCGTCGGTGTGACAGGCATGCACTCTACACTCATCTCCAGGGAGCTCGGGAGACAGGATGCTGCCTGTCCATCTCCACAGGGATGCTCCGGTTTTATTAAACATTAACGCCAACTACTGGGGGCTGGGAAAGCCAGGGGCCCATCCTCTGAGGAGCAGATACTCGTAACATGGCTGCGGGGGGCGTGGTGTGGAAGGAGGCTCCTGGCTCCAGGGCTCAGGGTCGAGGTTCAAGGGGTTGCCTGGTGATTCTGTCACAAGGACAGTGGTGTTCAGAGTCACTGGACACAGCTGTGCATCTCATACTCAGGAAAGGTGCTGCTGGGACTGATGCCCTGGTCTGCAGCCCAGCCTGTGCAGTGCATGTCAGTGGACGGAAGTCAGCCTCTGGCTTCTGTGTCCATTAACTTAATGGACACAGAATTAAATTAGAATTTAGAATTAAATTAGAATGACTGACTTGTTTTGATTTAAAATTATAATCTTATTCACATTTTGAATACATTCTTAACAGTAAACTTGCTTTAAATTTTTTAATAAACCAAAAAATAGGGAAACAGCTCACAGATGACTGACGGTGGGTTTTCCTCTGCACGGCACAGTGGCTTTTCAGTCCAGAGATGCTCTGGCTTTGAAAGGGGGAAAGAGCATGTGTGCCAGTTTCCTGTCTAGTCAACAGAATAAAACAAAAGAGGAAAGATGAACGATTTGATTCCATTAACTTGTCGGGCTAAAATAAGATTTCTCATCACGTGTGTGGCTCCACCTAGATTTTGTAGACAAGCCTTTTAAAAAAAGCGTGATTGTTGGTGAAATACTTTCAAATGGTTAGTTTCAGATTTGCACCAAGTTTAGAATAGACATGTCGTGTCAGACTAGAGAGTGCATCATGCTGTCGGTCACCGATGCAGCCACCTAGTTAAGGTCAGTAAGCTGAAAGCAGTGTAGAATAATTAAGCTGGCCAGACAGAGGAGGAGGAAAGGATGGTTTGTTCAAAGAAAAACAAGGTCTGGAGAATATGGCCTTGAAAAGTAGCACATACAAATGAACAAGATGGAAAAAAACCCAGTTGTGTGTGGTGATACAAGCTGAGTGAAGTGCACGGCCTCACTGCAGGGCCAGGCGGGAATGACAGGGATCTCACGCAGCCTCGGCAGCCAGATGTTGGGCTGGGGATTTGACTATTACCTGCAGGTTGCTCAGTATTGCCATTAATGTGAACCAATATTTTGCCAATAGATCAGGGGTGTGTATATCCTACATGTGTTTTATTTTTGATGCTATGAGATGCATCTGTCACTGACATACTGAGCATAAAACCTAATCTTTACATTTTCAAACATATTTAATGATTTAAGGATTTGGAAAATACATATGTTGGAAACCACAGTACATCAATTTTCTTTATATGGTAAGATTACTAAAAGCTTCAGTTAAACAAAAATTGAAATCTGCAACTGAGAAGCTAGTGCTATTTATTAATTTATCATTAACATCAACTGAAAATTCCAGGCTGTATTTTTAATAGAGAGAAGGCACATGGTTGGAGTCTAAATTATTATGTTGGGTTTAGGGTATTTTTATTTGTTAGGTACTAATAAAAAGGCATCAAACTATAATCCTATTAAAACTACCAGTCTTCTGTTTCATATGCTGTTTCAAATGTGTCATGTGGTCAAGTAATCGTGCAGCCTGAATACATTTAACCCTTGAGGAAACACAGTCTGTACCATAATGCACTTGTTTTCAGTCTGTTTCAAGATGTGTTGATGCAAGACTTTGAAAGGAATTTCCAATTTATATCACTCTATCTCTTCAAAGTATATTTCTTCTAGATGTTTATGGATTGGTCACTCTATCTCTTCAAAGTATATTTCTTCTAGATGTTTATGGATTGGATTCTTGTAACCTTAAAATGAATCTCATATACATCAATCACTCCCCTTTTAATCTGTGTTATCATATATGGTAAGGGATGTGGTTACAATGGCTGTAACAGCTTTCTCTTTACTGAGACCTCATTCATCATGCCAGTTGCCACATGACAGGACCTAACACATAACAGGCCATCAATCAATCTGCATTAAGTAGGTGGAACCCTTATATTTATTCTTGGGGGTAGCCCGAGCACAGCAATAACTCAATTCCTTTTAATGGCAGAAGCAATTGGATTTGTCTGATTTCACAAGAACTCTATTTCCTGGTTGAGGTTTCTGTAGAAGTACATTGTGAATTGATTAAAAGGTGAATAAGGGGTTTCAATAATTTGCTCATCATAAGGAATATGGCATATATACACACAGAGACATATAATGTCCATATTTCTTTGTGAAAACGAGCACAAAGTTTACATACAAACAGTAGTACACTAAAAAACATAGGGTTACTCTGCAGACGTTGTGATCTATGTATGAATCGGGATACTATTGATTCTTCACATGAGGTTAGTTACCACTGAAAATCCCTTTGGTAATTCAAGAGAACAGTGACCTCGAGCAGGCGCGAGAGATTAGTGTTGGAATCTGACAACTAGAAACATGTGAAGAGAAGGCAACTCGACAGACTTGGGTCATCACCTGGCATTTTATCTGCGAGTCATGAAATGACATCAAAGCGGAGGCCATTTTTGCCACTTGTCAAATCACATATTTTAACACAAAGAAAAGCCCGTATTGATGCTCTTCACCTTCAGTTACAATATTGATAGAGAAGAAACAAAATAGTTTCCAGCTCATCATGAATTTGGTGGATTACATCATTATGATTTCATTTTCTTAAGTATTCCATTTTCTTAATGTATTGTTTGTCCAGGTTCTCCTTTTGAATAATTTTATTGGGTTTTGGTTCATTCTTTTTTTTTTTTTTTAGATAATTATTTTTTATTGAAGGGTAGTTGACACACAGTATTACATTACATTAGTTTCAGGTGTACAACATAGTGATTCAACATTTATATACATGACAATTCTAGGTACCAGCTATCACCATACCAAGCTGTTACAATATCTTGACTATATTAATTACATCCCGGTTACTTATTATTTTACCATTGGAAGTGTATACTTTTTTTTTTTTTTTGGTGAGGGCATCTCATATTTATTGATCAAATGGTTGTTAACAACAATAAAATTCTGTATAGGGGAGTCAATGCTCAATGCACAATCATTAATCCACCCCAAGCCTAATTTTCGTCAGTCTCCAATCTTCTGAGGCATAACAAACAAGTTCTTACATGGAGAACAAATTCTTACACAGTGAATAAGTTCTTACATGGTGAACAGTACAAGGGCAGTCATCACAGAAACCTTTGGTTTTGCTCATGCATTATGAACTATAAACAGTTCAAATATGAATACTCATTTGATTTTTATACTTGATTTATATGTGGAGACCACATTTCTCTCTTTATTATTATTATTTTTAATAAAATGCTGAAGTGGTAGGTAGATGCAAGATAAAGGTAGAAAACATAGTTTAGTGTTGTAAGAGAGAAATGTAGATGATCAGGTGTGTGCCTGTAGACTATGTGTTAATCCAAGCTAGACCAGGGCAATAAAACATCCACGTATGCAGAAGATTTCTCTCAGAACAGGGGGGGTGAGGTTCTAAGCCTCACCTCTGTTGATCCCCAGTTTCTCACCTGATGACCCCCCTGCGACTGTGCCTGTCTTAGGTTGTTCCTCCCTTGAGGAATCTTACCCGTCTCTGGCTAACCAGTCATCTTCCGGGGCCATACAGGGAGATGTAAAGTTGGTAAGTGAGAGGGAAGCCTTATTGTTTGAAATGGTTAGCTTTTTATTTCTTTGCATATTTATGCCCTGCAGCTTCTATGCCCAGCATTTGTCTTGAGGTATCTTTACCACTTGGAAGAATTATGATACTCGGTAAATTTGATATGAGGCACTAGTTCTATTTAAGGGTTGTAATTAGGAAGGAAGAAGAAAAGCTATAGAAGTAGCAGGCGGCAGAAAACATGGGAAGATTGAGTATTTCTTTGACATATCTTCTTGTAAAACCAGTTAGGCACCTTAGGCATTTGTGAAAACTTATCTATGATATGGTGGATATTGTCCAACTGAACTTGAACAGTCTGAGAGAAATCAGACAAATTAAAACAACCCATTCCTGGGGAATGTTCACATCCCTTATGTTCTTTTAACAGTAAATAGTCTGTAGTTGTAAGATTTTGGAGCGCTACAATCTGCACTTCTCCTAATTCTTGATTGAGTTCCAATAGTATAGATCCAGTCAAATTTCTTGTTTTACTGTATGCACAGGCCAGCTTAGATATCTCCTTCCTCATTCCCATGGCAAGTCCAGGAACTGGTGGGATGAGTGCATCTACAGCTGTAGCAGTGCGTGGATCTTTGTTGGTGGTTCATTCTTATTTAACTTCTTTTGAGAGTTGACTCAGCTCTCCACGTCCAGGGCATCTGCCTCCTATGCCAAGCCCGTTATTCCCCCTTCCAATTCTTTTGTTTGTGTTCTTGCTAGTTCCCCCTTTGAATAATCCCTTGTTCCCTCAAATTCAGAAATGATAATGGGTTGTTCTAAAAATGAAACTTTACTTAGAATTTAACATAGAAATTTGAACTCTAGAACTGGCAGTTTACAGCAAAGACACTAAAGCTCTTCAAAGAAAGAGAATGAGCTGCCTTCCAGCTCATTAAGATGTTCATCAAAACATGAAAATAGAGTTATTAAAAGCACAAATGTGGTTTTGGTTTCCAACGAGATAAACTTTACCAGAAAGCATTCGTTTTGGATCATAGTCACCCTCCACTCACTCTGGCTCAACGTGGATTTTCTTTGTTTAAAATTCACAGTAAGTGGGAGCAAAAGTTGTAGCATTTTCTAGATGTTAACTTGCTTAATATAAATGCATTGCCATTAGAAAACATTATTTTTATTCCCACAAATCTCCTAAAACCCTGTTGTATGCACAGTAGGTAATGAGAAAATAAGTATTTAATGCCTATAAATGAGAAAATAAAGAAACCAGGGCTATTTGTGTATCATTTAAATTGAAGGACCAGGGAAATGGAATGAGTTATGTTTTCCATATTTTATTTATTTTGTATTACTTTCATAATAAATTATGAATGGCTTCAGTCTGCTAAATACATTTTTTAATTTTCTTGGAAAAGGTACAGATTTGTGCAATTGTAACACGTTTTGATAGCTGTATAGGTTAACATTTGTCAGTGGATCAGACCATGTGGTTTCTGTAGGTGCTGGCACACTTAAGGGTTGGTTTTCTAAGTTCTAGGAGGAGGATTCTGTTCAGGGATACGGTGGGGAAGTGTGGTTTGGCAGCGATGCCTCTCCGCAAAGTAAACATGGGCCACTGACCTCAGAGCCCACAGTGACCTCAGAGGGATCTCCTGGCAGCATCTCGCGGCCGCAGCATAAACAGCAGAACCTGTCATTGCGGAACCGCGGCTTTGAACAGCAAACCACGGCTGCGGCCAACTTCCTCCTGTGGCTCTCGCCGGTTGTCATTCTTAACCACAGTGCTGCACTTATTTCTTAGGTGGATCCTTTGAAAGAGCCACTCAGCCTTTTGGTCCGCTCTCTGTTATCTTCCATAGAAGCCTGATGAGCTTGCCGAGCATTTTGGGTGTGGCCGTGTGCAGATTTGCACATGGCCCAGGAGCGCGCCACATAGCAATCTTTCAGATGACCTTTAGTCAAGTGCAGAGAAGACTTGCCGCCCTGTCAGGAACTGATTAACCCAGAGAGTTTGTTACATGAAATTTCTGTTTATATTTTGTTTGGGTTTCCAAACCTGGTTTTAAAGATAGAAATCAAGTAACGTTCTCCTGTGGATGGTGTCCCCAGGTGTGGTCCTCTGGGCGTGGGGGGCTGTACCCCAGCATTGAAAAGCCTGTCATTCATAAATGGTGCACATCCTCCAGATTATTTTTGAAAAATGGCTTTATAAATGAGCTTGTGTTTGAGACTGAGTACAGTTATGAGAATGATACTTTAGCTTCATTCTGGCTGGAATTAGTCTAAACATGCAGAATTTTCTAAAACATGTCCCATATCTGACAAGAAAGGTGAGCAGCTCTGACTGCCGTCACAACAGCATATTTTATAGCCTCTATGGAATGGAAGTAGTAGTAAACCGAAACAATACACGGGTTTGAGGCATAGTGCCTGGCCAGATTCTATCCTGCCAGGAAGAACATCCATCTGCCATCCTTGTTATGGAAAGTGTTGTACGTCTTCCCCATGGTGGTTGTGCGGACCTTCACCATCTGGCCGAAAGCCAGATTTTCCGCCGTGCCAGTATATGCTGCTGGCTTTAGTCCTCTGCATTGCCAGTGCTCCCCAGCCCTCCTGTCTCTGTTCCGTTTTAAGGGCTTCCTCCTTCTGGAGTGTCCGGGTTTGCCCTCCCAGGCTCCGGCCTCTCCACGGAGCACAGGCAGAGTGTGGCCGATCCCGACAAGTGTGGCTGCGGATTCTCTTCTTCCTCCTTTCCCTCTTTCTCTCTGTGTACTGTCCCAGGCCAGAATCATTTTCCTCCTTGAGCGTCTTGGAATTTTATAGCAGCAGAACATTCACCCTCCCGAGCTACTCAGTTGTGTGTGTGTTTTCTCCTTGTCCACGGTCTCCACACACCTGCAGCAGTACGTGAGCATAGAGCAACTTTACGTTTGTGTCAGTTGGACATTTCACGGGGGAGGAGGTGGAAATGAAGTTCCGGGATTGCTGCATCTGTATTATCTCTTACATTAGGATTTACATTATTTCTTGCATCAATGAATATAATCATGAATTAAATGAGGTTTGATGAATAAGGAGAATCTGAGATACGTAGTTTGACAAATAGAATAAAAATCTTCACGAGGAATTGGTGTAGTGGACATAATAGCCAACTGAGAAAATGAAAATTGGCCATATAATAAAATAAGACACATCCCTTTCTTCCCCCGCCCCCCGCTCACCTCGCCTTTCATCTGCCACTTCCCGTCACCGCTGATGGACTCGCATCCAGTGGCGCCCACTGGAAAGCCCCTGCCCCTCCCCTGACGCTGTCCTCACTGCCCTGCTTCCCAGAGGCTCAGCCCTCCGTCCCTGCCTGCACCTTCCACTGGGCCCTCCCGGCGGGCCCTGCTTCCCAGCCCCTCTCCGCCTGCACTCCACACAGCACCAGGCCTGCGTTGCCGAATGTGGGGAAGGAGCTTGTCTCCCTCAGGGCCCAAAGGCCTGTCCTTTGCAAAATGCAATAGGAGCCCCTCCGCACATTACTTCCTAACACCCCTTGGCTTCTCCAGGCCGTCGTTGTCTTCTCCTTGCACAGACACCCTGAGCTATTCAGAACCTGACCCTGGGGTCTGTCTGTCCCCCTCCTGAGGGCTCAGTGCCTCCTCTCTCTGCTCCTTGAGAGCACGGTCCAGGCCTGAGTCGTCCTTTGTCCTCAAAGTATGGGGGTGCTCAAGCACAGAGTGAGTTGGAGTCGCAGCTCGGCCAACACGTGTTCCACGGAAAAGGCGCCCGTACTGTCTGCCCTTTGGGACAGGAACATATCCAACCAGGGCAGAAGCAGCACGGAGGGATCCCATCCCAGCCTTGGCTGGAGGTGTTCGCAGACGCTGCTCATCTGGGAGAAATTAGCAATGTTTTAAAATATTTAATTGTTTCAGGAAAAAAGTGGCGTCTTGTTGCCGCTGGCTTAATTATAAACCATTTTGAACTGCATGTCGGTCGTCCTGGCAATCCTTTGCTAGTCCCTTAGGCTTTTCGTGGCTCCACTCAGTGTGCCACAGGCTTAGAGGACCCGGCCGTGGGCACTGCGGGGTAAGTGGGAGGTGGGCTGCACTGTTCCTGCCCGGGATACCGCGAGTCCTCATGCCCGCACTTGTCACCTGTCATTTCCGAGCAGGGGGCGCCTCTAGTGTTTCTAACAGCAGTCTTGGTGCGAGAACTACCTGCATAGGCCCCTCCCATCAGCTGCCCAGGAAATGGATGTAGTGGGTGCTGGACGGCTCATTTCTGATGCTTCGTTTACTTTGGCCTGTGCTGTGCCTTCCAGGTCACAAATGGAAAAGTGTCCAAAGTTCACTCAGGGCCCTTTGGTTTCAAATTTAGACCCGATCAGGAATTTTTCTGAAGGTGTAATGCAGGGAAGGCCGTGGGGTGGGGTCCTGCCTCCCTGGGTGTCAGGACCACGGGGCCATTTCTCGCTTCTGTTTCACATGCCCTTTCCTGCAGGTACATGCGCCTTTGTGACAATAATTTAAAGACAGTGTGTTAATATGATGTCGGTCAGACTGCAGTACAAGGATGTCAGAAGAAACGACGTGAGCCTGGGATGCGTGTGTGGGGTGAGAATGAGGCGTGCAGTAGAGATGGTCGGAGAGGTTCTCCCTTCATGGAAAGGCCTATGGCCACGGCCACGGCTGCCTCCCTGGGTGTCGGGACCAGGCTCTTTCGCCGGCTCCGGCGTCCCTCCCCCACTTCCTTTCTGTCTTCTCTCCTTTTATTTTCGCTCCAACCCTTGGCAACATTTCTGACCACAAGGCTATGTTGTGTTCTTCTACTCTAGGAGGATTTAATAATGATGATGGTTGTGAAGAAAGCACACAGCACTTCTGTTTTAAACATATGCTTTTGAATTACATGTTCACTTGGGGATTGCATAGGCAATAGGTTCATTTATGAGTAGGAATTAATCAAGAAGCCACGTGGTACACCCAGTTGTTAGAATTTCTTTATGTCTTCCAGGAAATTTGCTACCACTTTTAAGGCAGCAATTGTAGATTCATTTATTAGGGTCAGTTACTGGTATACAAAGGGAAGCACAGTAGTTGGGAGCTGTAGCCACAGTTCTGCAGTGAGTCAGTGATGTTGGTGTGAGGCCTTTGTGCTGAGGTCACCTGGCCAGGACTGCTAGGTTTGGTGCCGCACCTGCCTCAGGAATTTGAGTCTCTCTTATCACCTTCCCACCTTGCTCCTGTGCCCATCTCCCCCCTGGGTCTCCACACTGTCTCTCCTTCTTAGGAGAGTGCATCTCTGCTGTCACTTCCTTTTCAAAAATGTGTCTGGCTCTGTCCTGACTCCTGGTGGTGCCATCCGGTGCCCTGCCCAGGTGCTGGGGCCCCGGTGCCCTTCCATGGTGCCTTATCTCCAGTGCCTCTCCCTTTACAGCAGTGCCCCCCACCTACATGAGCCCCCCAACAGGCCAAGGCCCTGCTCCTCCCTGCCCCAGGGACCTCTCTGGAGGTGCTTGCATCCCCTGGGCAGCACGTAGGGCTCCCTCCTCTGTGTCCGTGGGACTGCTCACCTCTCTTGCGGGGGGGAGGGGGTAGGCATTGTGGTGTGATGTTTCAGGGCTTCACCCCAATTTGAACATATTCAACTCTGCATCCTTAGCACTGGGGGGCATACCTGGCCTACAGCAGGTGCATAAAAGATGTTAAAATCTGGTCACCCGTTAGGTAAAAGGTAAGTAAAAGCAGGTGCTGAGACTTGGTATGGCTCGGGGCGTGGCTCAGGCCCAGCCTGGCCCAACGTCCGCTCCTGCCCACTTGCCCTGCTGGTGGCGGGGCTCGGGGTCCAGAGCATGAAGTGCAGGTGGATGTCTGAGAGGCAGTGGGCGGACTGGGGCGTGGCGGGAGTAAACACTGGTTTGTGTCTCGGAGCTGTATGTAGAGAGGGGAAAGATGAGGACCAAAAATAGCTGCAAGAGCTCAGGCTCCAGCCCAGCCGGTGGGGCACGTTTTCCCAAAGTTGCAGGAAACTGTCCGGCATTTTGTTTGCGTGTCTGGTTGGGCACAGTTTGTTCTTCCTCAAAGTGTGGCTGGAAAGTCAGGTTGCGGCTCCGGTCGCAGTGCGTGGTGGGGCGCATCGGCGGGGACGGTTGGCTGGAGGCGGGCTGGGCAGCGCGGGATTCCGGGAATGGGGAGAGGAGCCGAGGGCTTTGCTGCTGGGAGAGCTGCCCTCCGACGTTGGGGAATTGAGTTCCCTCTGGGGCCAGGGAGTCTGTAAGGCCACGTTCACGAGGACGGTTGCTTGTTCTGGGAGAATCTTTGGGGGCAGCCCAGTAGGAGGACCTGGGGCTGGAAACTTGCCGGGATGCACTCCTCCGGTTTTTGGAGTCCTGCCTGGTTTGCCTCCTGCTGGTTTGCCCCCCCAGGCCAGAGAGGCAGCAGCCACCAGGGGAGCCGGGACACCCCGTTCCTCTCTCCAGGCTCTGTTCCCACCCATGATGGGTCCCGGCGGACACACAGCCACCAACTCGTTTCACACACAGCCTTTGGAGCCGCTGTCATGTGGCAACTAATTATAGTCACATCTGTTTGCAGCTGGACAAAGCCAGTGACCCGAGGAGAAATGCCGGGCGTCATTCCCGTCCCCCGGCCCATCCCATTCCCCAGGGGGCGCGGTTAGCATCCACCCCCATTGAGTGGGAGAAAGGGAAGGGAAGAAATGAAAATGAGTCAACAAAAATTGTACAATTTGGGAAAAGGAGAACAGAACCTTGATCACATGCTGAAGGCCGGAGTTGCGAAGCTCACACCCTCGCCTCCTCAGTGTGCTGCTGGCTGCGAGCCCTGCACGGCCACCCCCGAGGAGCAGCAGAGCCCAGCTCCCCCTTTGCTGTCCTTCCTGGGTCTGCAAGTCAGAGGCGCTGCTGTCACAAGTTCTCTGTGGTTCTCACATGTTTCATGCTTATTTGTTTTTTGCCAAGAATGTATCAACACTGGGAGTTGTTTTCAAATTAGAGCAGAGATACTTTGTAAGTTTAAGAAGTGGTAAAGATACTCTGTTTCCATGTTTCCCAGATTGAATGGGATGGAAATGTTATTTTGTTTAACTAAATTGTCCTTTCTTTTGAATTAATGATGAATTGTTTTCACATCTTTTGAATCCATCTTTCTTACATTTATCAAAACAAAATGATGATGATAAAATAATAATAAAGCAAATGCAGAAGAAAATAAATGGATTGTGGGCTCCTTGGGGATTTATCTCCTCAAGTCCATAATACCAAACATATTTTGGGAAGTTCAAAAATGCTGTGGAAATGTAAGCTTTTAAGAAATTATTACTTGGATGGCAGCATTCGGCCTAAATTTTGCTATTTTGTTAATACATTTTAGATGCTATGCACACTTTTTTGGCGGGGGTCAATTTTATTGAAGAAGAGTGTGAATCATAAGGGCACAGCTCAATACATTTTGCACAAAATGAACAGAAGCCACATCATGAACCAGAATGTATCCAGAAGCCTGGAAACCCCTTGGGGAGTCAATAAGAGCCCTGAAGCGTAGCCACTATGCAATGTCATTTTGTTTAGTTTTGAGCTTCATATAAATGGAATTACCTGGTTTGTTCTCTTGTGTCTGGCTTCTGTTCGTTCAGTATTGTCTGAGATTCATCCCTGTTGTGGCCGCCTTGGTGTGGCGGCAGAGGGCTCTGTTCTGTGTCTCCACCCCACTGTGCGTTCATCCATCCTGCTGTGTGTGGTTCAGGCTCCTGTGGGTGGTGCAATGCCTTTAAAAAATTAATTTTATTGAAAAACAACAAAGTGCAATCACCAGTTCAATGAATTTTTATGACTGAAACCCGCCACCCATGTACCCACCACCCTGATCAAGCACAGAAGGTTTCTGGTCCCAGGAAGCCCCCCCTTCCCCTGCTAGTCAAGCCCCCTGAGGTCACCACTCCTCTGACCCCTTTCTCGGGTAGGTGTTTTACCTGGTTGTGAGCTGAGCGTAGCGGCACCTCACAGGTGTGCTCTCCGGGGAAGGAGCTCTAAGGGTCTCTCCCAGGCCGTCCCCTGGGAGGGGCTCAGGTTTGCAGAACCTCGTGCAGTAGACGTGAATTTAAGACAAGAACTACCAACGATGGCATATTCTGGTTAAAGGCACAGACAGGATGAAAGCAAGGAGATAAATGTTGAAGTCCCCCCTATGTACTCTGTATTTCTTCATGATGTTTTAATATCCAAAAAGTGGGAGCTCCAGTGCTTTTTTGTTGGGGGGAAGTGGTCATCTTTTATTTAGCACACCAACATTTTTTTTTCGGTAACGAAATTGAATGAAAAGGAATAGAATTGGAAAGATCAAACTCCAGTGGCACTTGATAAGGGCAGATGTTGTTTAATTAAAATGGGTTCAGTAAGAAACATGTCTGAGGTATCTTTTGATGCAGATCTGCCCACACACCCGGAGTGGGATTGCTGGGACAGACGGCGTGAGGGCGCTCAGCTTCCGGGCGCTGCCAGACGCTTTTCCAAAGTGGTTCTTGCACTTGGGAGTCCCACGGAGGGGCGGTCTGAAAGCCTCACAGGTAGTTTCCGCCCAAGTGGTCCTCAAGACATTCCTTTGCCTGCACATATTTCTTTAGATAATTATTCAAAAGTTTCCCCGAAGAAATGCGCCCACAGAGAAGCACCCTGGAAGGGTAATATCACCACCGAGCTCCTCTGACATTTTGCACGGCATAGGGAATGTGAGAAGGAATTTGAAAGATAAGCTGTTTTGGCTTGGCAGATCTCCATGTGTCCCTATTTGGTGGGATGTGAAACACATAAAAATCGTTAAGGCGGTGATGATGCAGGTCTGTGCCCCTACCAGAGGCAGAGAGTTGAGGACCTCTCTGTCATTCCATGCACGCCTTTCCACTCGGAGGGGCCCCAGTTGCTTTAATGCTGAGAAGGGCTCCCTGTTGGTGTGCAGATCAGAGAAAGACCGGAAATAGGCTTCATTTCAAATTAAAGTCATTGACCTCCATCATCCGCCTTCCTTTTTTGGCACTAGTACTGCGTATCGTAAATCTTTGGGAATTTTTAGAACCTAACATACTTGATAGCATCAGGGTTGATGGTTGGACTCTCTGGAAATCTTTAATTGTGGCATGAAGGAAAATTTGAGTAATACCATTTTGTCATGTCCTGGGAGGTATAAAGAGACTTGCAAAGAATATAGAAGATCCTTGACTTAGGTCCACTCTGTCATACCTTTTGTTTTTCCCTTCAGACTGTGTTATCTGTGTTTATAGTTGACCCCTGCTCAAGTTGTGTAAGCACATGTGTGCTGACACACTTCTTTGAGAACTGATGAGTGTTTTGTTTCGAGTTCTTCTGATTCACTTCATCTTCCATTTAGAGGTAACTTGTGCTCCTGTGGTAAGTCCTTGGCTGTGGTCTTTTAGGGAAAGGCTACAAGGCCTGTCAAGATGACCTGGTTTTCTTTCTGTTTTTCTATGGTTTTAGGGGTATGATGACGATGCTCACCCCGAGAGCCCCTAGGGTTCTCTTTTCCCGTGGGTCTGGGCCACCCAGGCAGCAGCTGGCCATGGACGGTCTCCTTCTGTGAGGGAGACGCAGACCGGCTTTGTGACCGACCTGGTCAGCTGTGGCCGCTGGCTTCATGTGCGCCTCGTAGGAAGAAAGGGCAGGTATGGCTCGCTGACCGATGCTTGCCCTCCAGTGGGGAGATGGGCAGGAGGAAGAGCACGCGCTTTCCATAGACGTGCAAGTCCTCCCTGTTCTAGAACCCGAGTCTGATGGGTGGGGCTGCGTGTTCTGGATGTTGGGCAAGCGGGCAGCCCACTGAACTCCCCCAGCTGTGCAGCCATTAGGAAGCTGTTTGAGTCAGTGAGACTGTGTCGTGTGTATCTTTGAATTTTGCTGAGAAGTCCAGCTGGGAAATGTAATTCCTCAGGAAATCATGGAATCTGTGACACAGACTTTAACATGCTAGGTCCCCAGTGAAATTATGAATGCAAGCAGCTCATACAGTTCATTGGCTTTTTCCCAACATAGCGATCTCAGCAGAGGGTTGAGACTTGCATTACTTAAGGCCTTTTATTTTAATTAGCTATTTCAAAATCATGCATTAGTCCCTATTGAAAAGGGACACTCAGAGCCTCATTGGAATTCTTTTTAGCAGTGCACCTTCAAATCACAATTAAAGAGCTCTGTGTAACAGGAGATATCTGGCAGGGCCATTGTGTGACAGCAGTTTTAAAGGACCCAACACTGACATTTCTAAATAGATTTTATTTAGTAAACATGCATCTCATGATTTTTGTTTGTTATTCTAAAATTTCATTTGCTTATTTTTAACCAAGCTATTTACATAAAATGATGGGCCATCCAGAATGGGAAACAAAAATCACTGTCTCAAATCACCTTTTGTTTAGAAAAGCTGGCCATAATTTATATGTTCTTAGAACGATCAATTCTTTGGAGTTGTCTTCTAGGGCCAGAATTGATAATTAAATTTCCTGCAAGAGTAAAGCAGAGAAGGAACCATTAATATCTTCATTCTGGAGATTTTTAAAAATAATTTTTGCATGATAGAAGATGGTGGGGCAGGGTAAGGAGCCTCTGTTTCTATAATAGAGCCCATAACAAAGGCCCTGGTCCTCTATTTCTCATTTCTGATTTTCCCCAGTGGTTGTTGATCACTGGTAGTCTTGGTCATTGTTACCCACATACTCAGGGGGTGTTTCTGTAGCAAAGGCACAAGAAACAACTTGACCCTATATCCACAATTGTGGCCCTATAACCTCTTATCTGGGGTCCTCTGCTATTAAAGCATTTACTGAGAGCTTAAGGGAACAGTTCCAGGAAATTCATTTTTATAACTTCCCTCAAACTGAATAAAGATAAGCTTCTGAGATTTTATCAACATTTCAGAAGAGAAAAGTCCAGAATCACCAAATAGTCATTTTCAGCTTCAGTCATTTGACTCTCTGCCCATTTTTGAAGACGCCATATTGAATTATAAGTAGGAAACCATATGCTTCAGGCAGTTTGGGGGTTTGTACCAAGACCCTGATGGCGGGTGGACATTTCCCTCGTGCACTGTGCAGAAAAACACCTTCCAGCCTGTTGGTTTTTCCCTGCTGGTGTCTGTGGGAGTGCGGTGGAGGTTGGCAGAGCTGAAGGAGCAGAGGTGTTTCTGAGCAGGCCCAGAGGCAGGAAGGCAGGGAGGGGCTCGCGGAGTCCCCGGGATGCCTCGTCTGTCGGGCCGTCTGGCTGGGCTCCGCTAGCCTTCCTGTGCACTTGCGGGACGCCCCCCTGGCTGGTCTGGTGATCTGAGGACCCCCACCTCATCCGCAAGTCCCTTCTGTGGAGGATCTTCCCGCAGCGCTGCGAGGCAGGACCACTGGTTGCCCGTGTGGCTGTGCACTGGGTTCATACCTGCGGCTGTTGTTCAAGGTCGGCTAAGGGGACACCACCATGACCAGCGGGCCGACTGTACCTGGGTACCTGCTACTGGTGCTATTTCTAAGACACATATTTATTAATGTTTTCACAACTCTGATGCTGGGATAGTGCTAATAGTCGGTGACGTATCGTTGTTTAAATAGCGCTGTTCTTTACTTCCTCGTGTGGGTGTACAAATGGTGTTGTGTCAGACGGTGTACAGCCTAAACCCGGCCGGGGTGAGCCGCGGGCCTGCCCCCAAGGGCTCACAGGGTGCGGGGTGACACACAGGTAAAGGACTCTCGGTGGGGTGAGTGTGGCGGTCAGGCATAGCGTCGAACTTTATGCGAACGCAGTGGGGAGCAGTCAGCCCTCCCTGGGGATCGGATGGGGCTGGTGGTGTCACAGTGGGCATGCCTCCCGAGCCTCTCTCCTCGTATGTGTGTGTCTGGACGAGCCCTGTGGCAATCAGGCTTAAGTTGCTGGCCTTGTCTCTTTGGAAAACTCTGAGTGGTCACCCAAACCCAGATGGTGAAGCAAGGTGCACGTGGACTGGTTTAAATGTTAGGAGGCTGTGGGGGTGCATGGTGAGGTCGCCTCAAACAGGAGTCAGGGAAAGAGGGAGCCACACCTCGGAAGTCTGCTTGGACTGCCGTCAGGTGTCCCCACTTCCAAGTATGGAGTCAAGAACAGCTCGCTGTCTGAGAGGCACTCATTTGATTTCACTTCATGAAATAGCTTCACATGCAGTTGTTTGATGCAGGAGATCTCCATGGCAACGGAGACTGGGTGTATTGTTAAACAGATAGGCTTCACGTGATCACACTACTGTTAATAGTGTGGTTTTATTTTCAAGGAATTATTACCACCTAAAGCAGAAGATAAACATACCTTCTTATCTCAGACTTACTATAGATCTTCTAATAAAGCTCATGAACTAAGTTATTCTTGGTCATACTGCCTTATATTCTGTCTACAACACGTATGTCTGCTTTGATTTGAGATTTGAGTTTGTCTGTGGAACTTGCAAATGTAGGAATACATTTATCTTCTAATGTGTTGGTAGTTTTTCGTAATGCGTGGGTTGGGCTCCAATTTCAACTCATCCTAGCGTGTTATATTAAACCTCTTAATTCAGTTTTCACACCTGTAAAATGGGGATGGTACCATCTCGGAGTCATTGTCTGGATCATTAACTAGAATGGTAGCTGAGACTAGCATCTAGCTTTCAAACACATTCATTTCCTTCTTCCCCAGCTTTTATTCTTGGATTCTTTCCTTTGCATTTTTAACTTTACTTTATGTTAGAAATGAACTACAAGGACCATTTTGTTGTTGAATGTTCTTGAATTGAAAATTCAAGCTCAAATTGAATTAAAAATCAGTTCTTTAGTGGTTGGGCTTTAAAATCAGCTCCTTCATTTTTTCCCTCTTTGCACAAACTTTTTTTGTGCCTCTATGTCCCTGGAAATTCATGGGACAAAGCTTGGACTCCACTGTCCTGGGTACTCAGTCTCCTGGGCTCTCAGGTCTGAAACCCCTAAAGCAGAAGTGTGATATTTTTGTAGCCTTGCAAATAAGGGTGGAGTCCTGTTAAAATAATCCGAGGAGAGTCGGTTTCAAAAATTGACAGCCTTTACTTTGTGGACCAAGTAATGCTTTGACTTGTTCCATTGCAGGATTGCTGGTTTGTATGTTAGCATAGGAGAGATGAACCATAGGATAGGATGTGACAGCCCCGTTAGAACAAATCCAGGTAACACGTGTTTTAAGATCATGCTCATAGTAACAGGGTAGGACGTTTCCCGTAAGTAGGTGAGGATGCCAAGATCATTTCAGTTCAGATATTGACCCCAATTTGCAAGTGTTCATCTATTGAACCATGTTTCCTTTTACTTGCAGGGTGGCTGTGCTGGCTCTGGCTGTGGGAAGTGTGACTGCCATGGAGTGAAGGGACAAAAGGTGAGTGGCCAAAACATAAATCATAGCAGTGCCTTTTGAATTGTCTTCAATGTGGAAATCACTAGAAACTGCATCAAAACGAATGGAATAATCAGCAACTAATTTTAAAGCCTTACTGCTATTTTAGTAATTTCCCTAGTGCAATATAAATGAAGGAAAACCAGGCTTGACATTATTTCTGAGGGGTCTTAACAGCTCTTCCCAAAGGATGGTAATAATTACTGGCCGTTGATGTAGAAAAAGGGGTTAGGTATATTTTCCTTTTTGTAACTAGAAGGAACAAGTGTATTGGCAGAAAATCTGCTGAGCCAATAATGTTCTCTGAAATTGATGTGTAAAATTTTTCTGAAAGAAAAAGTTTCTATTGAGCATGAGGACCTTCTATTAAAATAAGTATTTTTAAGCCAATTGTAATTCATAACATACTTATTGAGGCTTATTTACAAAAACAGTAAATATGTATTGTTTCTCAAATGTACAATTACAGTTTTTTTTTTTTTTTTTAATAAGCAAGTCCTCTTCCCTCCCATTTAAGAGTCAGGATCTGGATAAAGACCATTTTCTCTTGAAGACAAGTTGGGTCTGTGCCTTTCAATCGTTTTGAGAGAGGGTGCCCATCTGGTTTTTACAGTGCGACATCCTGAAAGTGCCCACAGGTCACGGTGGACACCAGGCATGGCAGCCAGAAAACGTGGCCGGCCACTCAGCGTCCCATGCGGGGCCACGCAGAGGTCAGGGCCTGCAGAAGGGAGCTGACGGCATCGGCCAGGCCAGCCTGAGAATTATTCTCTTGCCCCTGGCCTGCAAGGCTTATGTGATCACATACTCACACTTATGAAATTGAGTGAATTCTGCTTTACAGAAAATGGTTTTGTTTCTTTTTAGCTATTGTTAAAGTATTAACATTGTTTTTAAAAAATGTGCTGACAGTTGGCATCAGTATTGCTGGATAGTTTGTGAAAACTCTTTTATATCTTTCATTATCAACTTTGCAACTACAGTTTGTCTTCATACCCTGATCATTTAGGAAGTGTTTCTAGCTAATTCCTGTGTGAGTTCCTGAGTCATTTTACAGTAGAGGCAAGTCTGTTCATACCACAACCATTCTTTTTTCTCTAACTTGAATTACACACATAAGCACACTGAACTAACAAAGAAATCCTTAAAACTATAAAAAGAACTTTCAGATGTCAACAAATGGGGAGAGAAGGCTTATGTCAACAAGACTATGTTTTCCCTGAAACTTAAAGCATCAGGGGCTGGAAGGGGGCAGCCGGCATTAGTCTTCCTCCCGGCTAAGAGAACGGGGCCCATGGACCACCGGCTTCCTTGACTTCCACTCCCATCCACGGCTGTGGACCTGGGGGCCCTCCCCACAGCTCCGCTAGTTTTCAGACTTCTTATTCAATGCATATGTTTTCTGGCCTGATTCATTTTAATTTTTACCAACTATCTACCCACTAAGGTAGATTTGTACAGGAATAACTTTCCAGATACTTTCAGCTGCCTTCTTCGGGACTAGATGGCAGCTGGTCAGGACTTGGTCCCCTTGGGTCCCGGGCTGCTCAAACCTCTTGAGAGAAGGCAGGGTCCCTCTGGGTCACAAGCAGCACTGACGTCCGCTCAGCAGGGAGAGGGTCCTTCAACATTTCTGTGCAAAACTGAGCACCGGGAAAGGTTGCACTCCGCTGTAGCCTGGGCTGAGCTTGCCCTGATGGCGGCATGTGCTGCTCAGCTCGGGAAGGTTAGAGATGTGCCATCAGGCTGTGCGCTGTCTCGGGGACCTGGTGCTGAGGCCAGCCTCCTGCTGCTCTGACTAAGCCTTGAAATTGGGAAATGCCAGAGCCCCTGTGGGGCCTGGGTTGGGGCATGGAATTCTGCTCTCCCCTTGCTATGCCTGGAGAAGATTTCCAGGCAGGTGAACCAGGCTTCCCATTCCAGGCCTTTCCTGGCTCCTTCCACACCATCTCCTCCATGGCCCACTTTGGAATTTTTATGTGATATTATTAAACTACTTAAAATAAAAAACTTCCAGCAAGCTATAGATCAAACCATTCTGAATTTGTGTGTTCAAAGACTGTAATTACTGAACGGATTCAGAAAGCCTCTTGACATCTGGGGGAATAGCTAACTTATTTAGTATTATCTCTTTTTAACAAAAATTGGAGCTCTGTCTTCTCTATTCTTAAACATTTCAGGTTCTATGGCTCACATAGCTTGAGCAGGGAAGAGGGCCTTCCTCCCACGGAAAGGAAATTTTAAACTTCCACTTATTGTCTTGGAAGTGATGTTAAAATAATCAGTTTAATGGTGTGAGTCACTTTGAACCTGCCTGAGCTGGGATTGCAGGTCTGTTTCCGTGTCTCTCATCCCAAGGTCAGATAACAAAGAAATTTATCCTTGGCTGGCATGTCGGTAAGAGAAATTGGCCTTCCTCAGCTGCCACCACCTCCCACCCATTCCCAAAACAAGTCCTAGATGTGCTAATCAGGTGTAAGTGCAGAAAGAATAAAGGGTTTAGAAGCACAGAATTTGTCTAGGGGCTCAAATCACAGCGTACTTTTGAGCTACTAATTAATGTCTTCCATTACCAAAGAAGTTAGTTTGCTGTTCTCAAATGTCTACAAATTAAATGAGTTTTGACTTGTTTTTAAAAATAGGTAACAGAAGCCATATAACGCAGAGGGAGTTAGTTACCTACCTGGGACTCAGTGTCAGCTGCCTTGGGAATTTGGAATCAGTGATGCTGAGACATGGCCCCTTCAGCGTTTCCGTGAGGAACACTGACATACTGGCTATTTAGAATCCACCAATGGAAACTGGAATGTGTCCAGTAGAAACTGCCAGACCTCTTTTGGCTAAGTCCTTCTTTCCATAGAGATGTGATTAATTGGCAGAATGTCTTGTATTCTCCAAATACCATAAGTAAATGTAAACGTAGCAGATCTTTGGTCATTTTATAATCTCATAGTTATCAATATAATATAGGTATGTTATTCTGAGTTCAACAGTTAAATTCAAGAGGCTTTCACTGGATTTCAGGGTCTTTGCTAAATTGTTTACTTTCCCACTTCCCTGGCCACTCATATCTTCTGGTGTTTTCTCTTAGGTAATTAATTGGCGTTTCTACACAATGGCTTTGTGTTCATCCAGAAGCCTCAACAATATGGGAATGTTATCTACTTAAACTGATTAGGGTTTTCAATGCTTGCCTGCTCAGAAACAGCCAAAAGTTAAGCTCTTCTTTTGCTTGATCATCTGATTTTTCTCAACTATTTGAGATAGCAGGAAAGGCACCACGTTCCTAGGAGTTGCAGCAAAATGCTCGGAAATGAACTATTTGTATTTTGTGAAAACAGAGTCTACACAAGAAGTCTTTAAAATATTTTAACCATGGGAGCCCACATTTATGTAAACCTATCATTATATTTTATGACCCTGCAGTGTCCTAAAAAAAGGAACTTCAAGTTAAACTTGAGAGGTAAGAGATTTGTACCTGGAACAAATAAGTTAAGAATAAATGATCAGATTGCAGGAGAGACAGTAGAAAAAACACATGGTGTGGCTGTTCTGAGGAGGGAGTGGGTCCTGTGGCTTAGAACCACAAATGCATGGACAACTTCCTGGTGGAATCACATCCAGGCACACTCACTAACTCACCAGGCTCGCCTGGGTATAGAGTGGGGTCAACTGTCACACATACACCTAAAGACGCATGCTGAATGTAACACCCCTGCTCAGAGAAGACAGCTCTTCTGGCCAGTTGATAAATGCATCATGGAGAAGGTTTTCTAGTTCCTAACATAGTGACCTGAAAGGGCCATGCCCAGGCCATTCTTGGGAGCACAGAGAGCCCTCATTAAGCAGAACTACAGTATTTCTAATGGACAGTGAGGGCTGCATGGGTACTTCCTGACTTCTTGGGATACTGTAACCAGCTGGTGCCAGATCCTTGCCAGTGACCTGGGGAAGGCATGTCCTGCTGTTACCAGTTAGTGTCTGAATCCCAGCCCTGCCCACATGCTGGGTCTGCACAGCAGTGGGGTAGCCATTGGTTGGCACAGGCCCCCCAAACAGAGAGCCTTGAGAGTGGGACTTCTGCCTTTTTGTCTAAAACCTGTACCTTGTCTGATCTGATAGCAGTCTGACCAGCCTGGGAGTGACTCTATTTCAGGCCCTGGAAATCTGGGAGGAAGGGACACTCTTTACATACAAGTTTGTGCCAATGTGCTTTTCTTTTACTATGGTGGGTGGTCGGGATCTTTGCTGGCCATTTAGCTCCTGTATTTGATGCCATCAGTGGCTACCCCACCCCAGACCTCCATAAACCTGTCTGTCTTCATCTCAGCATTAAATTATAGCCTCTGCTCACACATGACAGATCTTGGTGAGGACTGCAGATTCCTGGCTTTGGAGCAGAGAGCAAGGGAGAGAGGGGCTGATGTGTATGGAACGTGTACCGTGGGTCAGGCACAGTGCTGAAATTTTTATGCTTATTATTATTATGCCCATTATACAGGTGAAGACCCAGCTAGTCCAGGCTTTCTCAGCTTCGGCACTACTGGCCTGTAGGGTGGGATCCCTGTTTTGCTGCAGGGCATCCTGTGCCCTGTGGGGTACCTAGCAGCCTCCCAGCCCTCACCCACCAGATGCCAGAGCACCTCCCTCTCCCAGTTGTGGCAACCACAGTGCCCCCAGCTTTGGCTGAACGTCTCCTGGGGGCAGCAAAACGGGCCCAGATCGAGGGCCTCTGAGCTATCTGGATCTCTAGGGGGTGCAAGAGGCAAGTAGCAGGACTTGGGCCTCAGAAAAGTGCTCATGACTTTCCATTCTGTGCGACAAGACGACCCTGGCCTGGAGAGGCAGCAAGATGAGCTCGGGTCAGAATGTCCCAGAGCCTCGCCGGAGTCCCCGAGGCCCTCAAACAGACTCCGAGCTGCGCAGGCTGCTCCACTGGCCGCCGCCAAGGAAGGCAGAGCTGAGCGTGTGGTGGCGGAGAGGTGGCTGGGTGGCCACAGAGCAGCAGCTCTTCCTTTGCTTCCTGCCCCTGTTCCCCAGGGCCGTCCCCTGGGGCCCCCTCTGGTCGCGAATGACCACAGGGGCCGCCTTGTCTGTGACATGGGGCCAGTCTGAGCCCACTTCTCCTGCTGCAGGTTAGGGGAGGCCCAGTGCAAACGGCCAGGGTCCCGTGGCCTGTGGGGGTGCTTAGCCACACAGCACCCAGAATAGGAGCTCGAGGGCATGTTGGAGGGCAGGCTGCTCAGGCCTGTGGCAAGAGACAAGAGCTTCTCCCTTGAGAAACTGGGCCCCATGGTGCCTTCAGGAAATCCTGTCACGTAATCGGTGCCATGGGAGACTCACCCTCTGGTTAAAGGGAGTGGCCTTTGTTATGTATTGGCCATGTCCCCTGGACGCCCAGGAGGCGAGTGTGGCCATACTGCTCAGCCTTCTGGACACAGAGACAGGGCCAGAACCTGGCCATCAGGTTTGCGTCTGGAAAGGCACATCTCTTTCCTCCCACAGGCTCCTGGGAGTTGTGTGGGATGATTAGTCAGTTCACATGCCTTTCTTAGTCATGCTAGGTGCTTTTAGAGATACAAAATAGGCATGTTTAGGGTCTTTCTCTCAAGGACATGCTAAATAAGAGAAAAGTATGTGCAAAGAATGCTGTAAATCTAATCATATGTAAATACAAGAGGAGAGGCTGTTTTCCAGTCCTCCCAGTCCTGCCGTTTTACATCGATTACTTCCCATTAGCCTCTATTGCCGGAGACACTGAAGGCCTCTTGGTTAGGTGTTTAGGCACGAGCTTGCGCATCTTCATGTTCTCATCATTTTCATGCCGTATTGCAACTTTATAGGTCGGCTACTTACTCCCTTGTCATTCCTCATTATTCTTGGTATCTGAGTAGAATACACATGAGACCTCAAGGATTATTAAAGGACAAGATTATCTTTCTATTATTTCTGATGAGGATATTGAGAATTCCTTTCCCATGAATTATACTAACCATTGTTCTCAATGTTAAAGATGTCAACTTTCTACCTAGGGATTTAGTTTTTTTCTCAAGTAAATCAAAGGCAATATTTTTTATGTAAACTCTTTGGAACTTTGGATAAATTAGCTGATTTGAACTAATAATAATGAATTATTAATAGTAACAGTGATTTATTTATTAAGCATTCACTCATGCACTGCACCACATTTGAATTAGTGAGAAGTTAACAATCCAGTATGTTTAAAAAAGAATTCTATTTTCTTACTTCTAAGATGTGACATATATAAAGTCAAAATGCAGAAAGCAGTGCTACTTTCTATAAAATACAAGGAGGTTTATTCAATAATATTGATTTTTTTGGCATATCTGAAATTACTTCTAGTATTCTTGAGACTAATTAGCTGTCTTTATTTTTATAAGTGTTTTGAGCATTCCCCAAAGCCAGTAGTGTCTGGTTCAGTCTTTCCAAAAACATGATCCTCAGGCCATCTTGAGGATGTTGATTAATGTTTCCTTTGGGACAGAGTGTGGAAGAGTTTTCCAAGGACAAACAAGTCCGGGGAACACAGAGTTACGGTTGAATGGATGTTTGTTATTTCCACTCTAGGACATCTTAGAACCTTTAATAAGCTTCTGAACCTTCAAGGAGGAGCATATCATGTACAGTTCCCCAAAACTGTTTGATCACAGACCCCTTTTATTTCTCACATCAGGAGCAGCCTTTAGGAAAGAACATTTTGTTGAATAGAAGCCTTGATTCTGTGTGAGTTCCACCATCTGCTAGCTGAGTAGGTTTTAGCACTCCATTTTGACCAAGTTGTCCCAAGAAAAAGGGAATTGGCCTTTGACCTGCAGTTCCCCTGCCTTGCTAAAAGGATCAAGTCAAAGGCACGAACCTAAAAACCACTTAGGAAAGTTAGAAAGTCTCATGTGTACATGTTGTTTCAGGCGTAGCTAGGTCTCGACATGATAGAGAGGAAGGAACAGTCAGTCCGCTTGCGGGTCCGGGTCTGGGGGGACTCGAGACTCGAAGATGGAGGCATGTGCCGTCCAGCTGACGTCCACTCGCAGTGAGGGCCGGAAGCCCAGACAGGCCCGCCTGCCCCTCCTGTGGCAGAAGCCCCCCAGGACCGAAACTGCAGAGAGCCCAAACTGGCTGTGGGTTTAGGATGCTCTGCTGGAGGGAGATGACACGTCCTCACTTGGGAGGTCGGGAATATCATCCAATTTCTAGTCAACATTGTGGTACCATTCGTTTCCAGAATCCGTCTCCCTTCAAATATAAGGGGACCGACCTCCCCTCCAGGTTCTCTAATGGTCCACGTACCTCCGCAGGTGCTGTCAGCTGCTTTTCCTGACACACGTATCATTGCAACCTTGTCCAAATGTTCTCCTCCCCAGCCAGCTTCCCTTGTTCTAGGTATTTTTAAATGGGAACCTCTGAGAAATGCTACTTTATTTTTGCCATATAATGGATTCCAACATGCCACATATCTGCTTTAATCACTTTGGGGGCCACTGGTGTTCACTGCAGGGCCCAAAGGCATGTCCTTTCTCCTCCCACTAGCTGGCCGTGTGGGTTAAAACACACAGTTTTCCTTTTCCATGTTTTTTCTGCTGTCTTTAATGCCAAGATTTTTTCCAGATGTCTCCTATTTCCTATTTCCACATATTGCGCATGAATCACCATCTGGCAGAGTCCTCGTGAGAATCAGTCCGGGTTCCCACATTCACCTACTTTTGTCTTTTTAATAGTTTTTTGAAAACAAAAGATTAAAAAGTAAGCTTGAATCCAAGGGTAAATATCAGCAGTACACCAAAGGGGAGCCACGAAAACCGGATCTGTGTCCGCTGGGTTTGGCCTGCTCCTCACACAGGCCCGCCACGGGCGCCTCACCTAGGCTGTGAGTCAGGGCCACACTCTGTCCATCCACGGCAGGAGTGGGGGCGAGGCCCCAAGTCTGGGCTCCTGCTCACCTTCCCATTTCCCTCCATCTGCCCCCTCGCCATGTGCTTCTGAGGCAAATCAAATGTGTGATAGCGTTTGTTTTACACTCATGAAAACCTACATTTTTAAATTTGCAGTTGTGTTTGGAAGGTACCTGCTCCAGGGCAGCTTTAAAAATAGCGAGTTGGCTTTGTCTCCATGTTTAGAAGTAGTAGAACGTGCGATATCTTGAATGGAATCGCATGTGTTCTGTGACTCTCAAGGCCCAGGCATCTCACGTGGCTGCTCACTGTCTTCAGGGATGCTGGGCCTCAGCAGTCCTTATCTTGGCTTTTAATGGAAGAAATTATTTAAAAAAAAAAAAAAATGATCCTGAGAAGACCATGGCTGGCAGGAACATAGCTTTCTTTTAAAAAGAGCAAAATGAGACTGTATGTTTTAATTCAAGATCAAAGGCGTAATAGGAAACAAATCCTGACAGACCAAAACTGTGCGGTTGGATTTTCCTCCTGTTTGTTGGTAGAATATCATGAGCATTCAGAATATGTTTCCGGACAGCATGTAATGATGCAAAATAATCATGTAGTGCGGGTATGGAGCCCTGTCCCACAAAAGGACATTAGCAGACCCGTCGCCCTTGAGAAGCCGTCTGCACGGTGCGCAGACAGGAAGCTGAGTCAGAGGAAACCAGCGGGCCAGAAGCCTGGGGAAGGGGTGCCCTTTGTCTTTTCTTGCCTATGGCAAACCCATTAGAAATGTGAGGTGCCCGTGAGCGTGCGTGCCCCTGTGGCTTACCACGAGTCTGATGACAGTGTGACACTTACCTGGCTCCCAGTTCGATCGACCGCACTTCTTGGCCCAATCCTGGGATGCTGCCCTGACATCCATGGGGGTTCTCCTTTACTGGTGTGAGCTTTGTGCCTCCCTAGGCTTGTGCACCAGCCTGCAAAGGGGAAAGGTAATGAGTGACAGATGTGACTCTCTTACCCTGTGGGAGCCTGAGGGTTTGTCTGGAGAACTTTTTATAGATGTCCTGTTGTAGCGTGCGAAGGCCGCACAGGAGTGTGTGGACGCTGGGTAGGAAGTCCACGGTGCCCTGTGGGTGTGACTCCTGGGATCTTGAGCACCTGGCTGAATGCTTGAAGTGTTTTCCCCTAGAAGATGTATAAAGGAGTTAAGTGCCCCCACAGTAGGTCTAGTGGGGTGCTGGGGGCCAGGAGAACCCTGGCCCCCAGCGCCCGGCCCCCACTCCCCTCCTGCAGCGGTGGTGTGCCCGTGGGCTCGGGCAGGTGAGCAAGTGGGCTGACCCCTGTCCCCGAGGCTCTTACCGTCTCAGGCAGAGGGAAACATTAGACCGGCCGTGGCCCCCGCAGAACAGATTGCCCACCCTGCCACCTGCTCCGAGGGAGGAAGGGGCAGCGCTGAGGGGCGGAGGCCTGCGGGGCCCGGAGCTGAGCGGGGGTCGCGGGGGGAGGCAGAGCTCGCGTCTTGCTAGCAGGCAGCCTGCTCAGGGCCTGTGATTTGGGTCCCGCCCTTTGTTTCCCCATTTGTCACCTTTGCCCTGATTTTTGGGGGGGGGAGATGGGACATTTTGGGAAACTGCCATGACAGCTGTGTCCCCTGACCCCTGACTAGTCTTCACTTCCACATATGAGACTCCAAACCATCAAAGGGCATCTTTTCATGGCAGGAAGTTGTTTGGCAAGAAGCAGACGTACTTCTGGGAGCCTCGGGGCTCCTGCTTCCTCGCTTGGGGCTCTTCTCTGCGACCTGGTTGAGGTTCTGGGGGCCCGGGTGGGGGTGCCCACGTGAGCCTGTTGCCAGGCTGTCCCTGGCCCGGGAGCCGGGGTGACACGCTTCCCTGTATGTCGGGACTTAGCCCCTTTCCTCCCGATGTTCGGCCTCGCGGCCCCGCCGCTGCAGAGACCCTCCCGGCCCCGTGATGTGGGTGGCGGCGCCGGGTTCTGCCTCTCCCCGATAAGGAGCTGGAGCCCTGGGGGTTTGGTGTCTTGGTCCAAACACAGAGGCCCTGGCAGCCAGCAGCCCCGCCTCGTCTGACTCCGGACCACACAGGCTGCACCCCGAGAGCACCCTGGGGGAGCTGCGGCCTGTGCAGGAGGCCCGTGGGGGTGGCCTGGCTGCCTGGGCTCTGCGCCCCTGTGGACGTGGGACGCGCAGTTCTCTGCAGGAGATGGTAACCTGACAGCTCATGGGAGGCCTCGCCCGCCGGGGCAGCAGCGATTTATGGCTCGGGGGAAACTTCCCGCAAAAGCTACAATAACATTCTAAAGTATGATGTGAAGTCCTGACGTAGCGCAGTGTTTCCATTCTCGTGGACGTGAGACGGCTGGTCTCTCTGAGGAGCTCTGTGGGTCCAGGAGCTGAAGCACACATCTCAGGGTGGAAAGCAGCCCCTGCCTCGCGGGGGGCTTGGCTGCCCTACGGGCTTGGCACCCTTTTCTCTTCAGAAATCCGGCTCTCTTTCTCCCGTGACAGTCTCCTGCTCCTTTCCGTTAGTTGCGCAGTTTTCCTTTCTGCCCACGCACGTGCACAGAAAACCAGTTCCACTTTGCCATGTCTTCTGGGACACACGGTCCCTGGGGCCTGCTGCGCTTCCCTCCTGTTGCGTCTCACAGGCGTGCACACATGCTCACACACACCCTCTTTTGCTGGACGCCCCAACCCCCCTGCCCTGCTGTCCACCGGCTTTGGGCGTGGGGCTTCCCCTTTTCCTGGATGGGCAGCTGCCCTGGGTCTCATCATGGGCATGGCGCTGTGGCACGCAGGTGGGCAAAGCACAGGGGGGACAAACTGGAGGGACATTAGAGCCGCAGGTGGAGGCCAGCGGCCTCCTGAAGGTGAGATGCAGTCATGGCCTTTGACAGGGGCCGGGATCTGGGTCGGGGACACAGCTGGGCCTCAGCAGGGGCCCCAGGGAGCCCAGACTTTACGTGAGGCTGGGTCTTTACCTGCCCTCCTTGGGGTGCGGCCTCACGCACACTCACCCAGAAAGATGAAGGTGCGTGGCTGCGTGGGGTGTGTCTGTGTGATTGGGTGGGCACTTCCCAGCCTGGGCTCTTAAAACCCTGCTGCTACCTGCCTACGACCCTCTGACTTCAGGTCTTCCCTGTAAATGTCAGAAGGGACTTGGTGAGGCGCCATTACTGACCTTTCTGGAGCGAATTGTTATTTTAGCAGAAGGGAACTTGGTATGCAGTCAGTGTCACAAGCTCCACTAATCTGCAGCGAAGGACAGTTGTTGATTCACAAGGGGACGGGTGCTCGGTGCCGAATGCTTCCTCGGTGACGTGTGCTGGGGGAGGGGACGCAACTCGGCAGCAGGTCAACGCGCCTCCACCGTGAGCTCTCCAGGCCTGCTGGTGAGAAAAGTAAAGTCCCCTTGACTCTCCTTTGCCAGCTGGTTCTCTTCTTCTGTTTTGAAAACTCACACGATACCTGCCTTGAAGTAATCATGGCCGGGACGTTTTGTTCTGCTTTCCTCGCTGTTTATGTTTTCCCACTTGCTAATCTGCTCCGCTCTCCATGTTTCACTTCTGAAATGCGCCTTGGGGCTGGGAGGTCGGCGCTAGTATTAAATAACTTCACTCAAATCGGACTTTCTGCAGCAGCTGCTCTGGGGCTGCCCCCCCAGCCCAAGACGGGTCGAGTGTCATCTCTTGGGTCTTAATCTTCGGTCCGTCCCAAGAACTGAAAGGGAGAAATAGATCGTAATTGTGAAAATGTTTATGGGAATAGCCATTCATTCCCTTTCATGTCTCACTTACTTGCCTTTATGCAAGTTTTCTTGACTCAAAGTGTCTGTCTTTCAAATATCTGGAATGGGCGTTCCCCAGCCTGGGGGCAGCTCCACACTGGGGGCGCATTCCCAGGGTGCAGAGGCTGTGGCGTGGTGTGAATGGTGGGCGAGTCTCCGTGGCCAGTGATGCTTCAGACTAGGTGATCTACTCGGGGAGTAGAGTTTAAAGCTCTGTTCCGTACACGGAATTCGCTTCTGTCAGTACAGGTGAGAATGCACGCGTCATTCTCCATCCTGCCAAGCAGTTTGTCCTGATCTGGCCACCCCTTGCCCGTGTCCAATCACAGGATTAAGGACAAGTTCTACAAGAGCTAGAAGAGCGTAGCAGTCTCACTGCAGAAGTGAACCGTGTGCCATGTGCCGCGGACGGCAGTCAGCGGGACCGCTGAGAGCTGGCAGGGGCGGCTGTGACCCCTGGCTGGCGGCCTGGCGTGTTCTGCAGGCAGCCGGCACCCCTGACTCGTGGGTGACCGACGTGCCCCAGAAGGCCTGGGTGGCAGGTGTGGCTCCGCCTGCCGAGAGTGTACCGAGGGGGCCAGGAGGGCAGGTGAGCTCTGCTTCCGTCACCCCCTGGGCAGGATGCCCTGCTGACGTGGGCCGCTGCCTGGCTTTACCATATCTGTTACAATGAAATTCTGGACCCAAGTAATCAAGTGCCGTGTCTTTACATGGACGGTGTTTGGTAATAGCCGTTCAATGGTTACTTTTCATCTGTTTCCTCAGAAAAGGTGCCGATTCTCCCCATGGAGAAGCCCTGAGTTTGGGAACTCACTTATTCTTCCTGGATGCCTGGTGGGTTCCCATTGGTTTGGACTTAGCATGGGAGCTCAGAATCTTAGAAAATGAGCAGTTTTGTGTCTGGGGCAGGGCACTCGGCCTCTGTGGGCAGGTCTGAGTCTCGGATGCCGCAGACCCCCGGCAGGGCCGTTGGCAGCTGTGGCCTGACCTCCCCTTCACGGATCCCTCCTCCTCCTCTGTCTCTCTCCTTCTAGCACACTTGCAGTTGGGCCATTGATCCTGTAAATGGTATTTTTTGAAAGATTAACTACAAAATACATAGGAAAAGGTCACACATTTTTAAACTCGACCATCTGTGTTCTGTTATTTTTATTTTTATTTTTATGAGAATGTAACTATCTTCTAATTTACCAACTGTAATGAGGTCTGTTTCTACGTCTTAGCTCCTACCCAAAAAGCACAAATATTTTAGTTTATCGGTAGTAATTAAGAATAAAAAAGCAAGAACCTGCTTTATAAATTGAATCTTTGAAACCTCTACAGAGCAGATGTGGTAAAAATGGTATTAAGATCCTACTAATTTAATCTTTGAAAATAATTGGGTCACACCCTAGGTTAAAACATATCTCCGCATTATTTTTTGAAAGCAGGCTTGTCAATTTTGAAACAACAGTGCCGTGAAGGGAATTTACCTATTCAGGGAAGGAATTTTTAACAAGTAGCTTGTTTATTGTGTTAATGATGCACCATGATTTTGTATTGATTGTGTAATGCTATGCTTTTCTTATTTTTTCAGTCTTAAAATCAAGATCTTGACCAGAAAAACACTTTCAAAATCTTGCTTAATTTTTTTCCTTGAGTAACTGTATGTGCTTTTAAGAGAATGAATGCTGTTTACTGGAAATGGGTTAAAAATCAGTTGTTAATTCAGATTGATCTGATTTGGGCCTTTTCCAGTGACTGAGGTTAAGTAATCGTGGGTTTTGTAACGCCTTGTGCTCCACCACCAGTATCTTATCATGTGGGCAAAATTGGTTTGTCATGTTTTAACCTCCTTGAAACAGTTCTTAACTTTTAGATTTTGAGCATGATTAATGAAGTCTTGAAATTATTGCAACATGCTGTGGGAGGGAACTGGGTTAGCAAGGCGATACAGCCAAATAACTTGGTTGGAGGGAAAGGGAGTGATTTGGGGGTGTCAGAGGATGTGCATATTATTACAGGCTAAAAAGACAAGAAAGGCCCATGGGGACCAGCCCTGCAAAAACTCAGACCGACCTGGGAGGGTAAACAGAAGGTTCTGGGCTTGAAAGAATTAATATCAAAAGAACTCACTAAGGGGGTGTGTGTGTAAAAAAAACAAAACCCTTGTGCATAAGAAACAAGAGGAATTTTCAAAACTGTCATATTTTATTAAATGCCCCAGAAATTCTTATTTTCATATGTCAAATTTAGCCACAAAACCAAGAATAAGCCAACTCACAGGTCATGAGCTTTTGGAAAGGGTAAAACACAACACTGCATTTTCATTCTCTTTTAAAATACTTTGTGGCTTTATAGGAAATGCAGTTGACTTGATGCATGTAGACACCTTGATAATAATGGAAAATACATGTGTTTAAACTGAAGTCAGAACAGTTTTGTTTGTAATCATTTGTAAGCATTTCATGCAATGCAAGAATGGAATACTTGGTCAAATTTCATCCTTTGAAGAATCCTGTGGTGAAGAGGCAGGCAGAGGGGTCCCATCATACAGACGGCAAGACTGGTTTTCAGTCTAAGTACTGGATGCTGGAGCTAAGACCAAAATCTTTTGGTTCCTAGGTCAAGGTTCTTTCCCTATTAAGGCGCATCATCAGAGCAGTCACTAAAATGAGAAGGTAGAAAGCAAGATTCCCAGCAGCTCCCTTCGCTAAGCTGGAGCAGAGATGCCTACATCTGTAGTCACGTTTGAAAATGGGATCCCTAAGCCTGCACCCTCTTGCTGGTTTATATTATTTCCTTGGACTCTTTAACATTTTGTGTTTCCTGACTGACTTGTGAAAATATCTAGTGAGCACCTACTGTATGCCCTCGGTGCTGGGTGCTGGGGCCCAGGGAGTGCCATGAAACCCCATTGTAATAGGTAGTTTCATTTAATACATTTTATAAGGAAAAAAATAAAGAAAAAAATTATTTTCTTAATTGGCAATGCCTCCTAAGGTTCAACCTGAAGAATATCTTGCATGCTTTTTACATTATTAATTGGAATTGTTATTGCCAGGGGATTTCTTTTGCATTTCTCATATTTACTGTTAGCACAGACCAAATAAAGAAAAAAATTCATGACCCAGATTGTGGCACTTCCTGGCTTTTATGTGTCCTGATCTTGCTCAGGATGCACGCACTTCCAGGACTCCGTGACACACCCACATACATTTTCAAGTTCAGATTAATCACATCCTCACTTGTGGTAATATGAAAACACTCCAAGGGCTGTTTAGTACTTGTGAGCTAATTGGTATTTCTCAAATTTGCTGATAAGGTAGACTACACCCCTGTAAATCTCAGGGCTCTTGGTGTGGAGATAGTGAAAATGAAGCGAAGTGTCTAAAAAATGTGTTTTTTTTCTTGCCCAAACTTAGCAGCAAACCTCTGGTTATTTTGTTGTCAATGATTTATTTTCCGGCAGTCTCTCTCCTTGCTCCCAATCTTTAAGTCATGACATAGAGTTTGGATAAATGTTAATGGAACTTAAAAAGCACAGAAAAGGCACCTATAATGGGTGTAAAGCTGCACTTTCACATGCAGGGGTCTCAGCGACGCCCGAGTCTCACTTTATAAGCGTGCATTCGTGTAGGGGCTGTTTCTAGCTTTGCAGCCCCTGGGCTTCGCTGAGCTCCTTGCTGGGCCAGCCTGAGCCACAGCTGGAGTTTGTCCCTCCGTGTGCAGTGTGACGTTCCTGTCCCAAGCTGCAGTACAGCACCTGTTATGTCTATACTGTTTTTCAGCTTCGAAAGACAATTTTTAAGCCTGTATACGAGAAGGAGAATGTAAAGTCATAGATTTAGGCAGGAGCATTCATGATTTTGATGTTCAGGAAAGCCCCCTGTTGATACATTCTTTAGCAAGAGATTTTGTGTTATCACCTTCTTGAGAAGCCATTAAAAATTGGACAGATTTTTTTCCTTCACAAATGGTGAAAATCAGGAGAATATGTTTCCTATGAACTTGTAGTGTAGGGGCCCCAAAGAAAAGCCTTTAATCATGTTTACTGGCATGTGGGTCATCTCCTCTCACTGGCCTCCGCTATCAGTCTTGCATCTGAGGCATGTTTTGTAGGACCTTGCTTTTTCAGCATACACTGTTTCCATGCAGTCATTTAGAAAACTGAATTGACTTTTTCTTGTATTATTGTTGGATTCAAACACTCTCAAATTTATAAAACAGATGGAAAAAGCAATCTGAAAAATATCCACAATTCACATCATTTCTAGGGTGATAGCATTTGCCTGTCACTCGATAGCCTTGATATTCAGGTTGCTAGTTTTATATTTAATTTTAATTATCTTTTTAATTCTAACTAAAATTCTCTTTCCCTTTGAGCTCTATTTTTTAGGCCTCATAAGACTGATTTCTCTGAGATGTGCCCATGATAATATCTTCAATGGCACTGAATATTTAATATTACTGTATTAATATCATGGGTATTTAAGAAAAAAAGCCAAACGCTTCAGGCTTGTTCTACGGGGGGCGGTTTAAGTTAGGTGAACATGTGTAGGCCCAGAGCGCCCTCTAGTGGCCCGAAGCCAGAGCCCAGGGGCTTTCCTTGCACAAGCCATTTACTGCTAGGCACCTTTTATTGCCTCTTCAGTTAGCAGGATGGAACAGGTAGAGTGGTTTTCTTCAGATCCCCTTGTGCTTAGGAGTTCTTCCCTAAGGAGGGGGTGTTTAGCTGACCTTTCATGGATGTGCCCGGACTGCCCAGGGGATGGGTGGGTGGGGTGGGGTGTGAATACGACTATTTCAAGTGGATGCAACCATCCTACATGGATACGCTGAGCAGGGATGCACAATAAGGCCCAGGGGTCTACAGAAAACGCCTCCAGAAATTCGAAACTTCTTATTGAAATCTGAATATGTTCATAGAGCGCGAGGCCAAGAAATAGAAAATGTTTCCCAGAGAACAAACTGCGTGTGGCTGCGGTCTGACGGGCAGGTGGGAATAAGCCATCCGTTAAAGAACAAGTGCGTCAGTAAATGTGTGCGCAGGCCTGGACCGAGGACACCCACAAGGCTTTGGAAAAGCATTATCATAATATTTTTCCTATTTCTAATCTGGGAAGCTACTTCAGGGGAATGACTTAAAATATTTATACTCAAAATATTTTAAACAGATCACTGCTCTGGAGTAGGAATTAATGAAAGCACATCAGACTGGTGTTTTAGAAAGAGCCTAAGAGACAAACTACTGAAGAACACGGTTGCTGCGGAAGCCCCTGCCACTTTGTGCGGCGTTACAGCACATCCTGCTTCAGGGATGCTGGCCTCTGGGCAGTGAAAAAAACGTCTGGAACATTTTATTTAAAGACTTTTGGTAAATTTTCAGGTTCTTTTTGCCCCCAACAGTTTGTCAGCCACATGGGGCTGGCCTATCATTGTAGAAAGTTCTCACTGGATCAGTGATGTCGGGCAGTTTGCTTTTAGGTGGTGCTGGGGAGAGCATTCCGTTGTCTACGTTAAGGGGGTTCTTAGGGCTCTTTCAGTTATTCTTTACAAAGTATTTTGTGAAGAATGCCTTAAATTCATGGTTTTTTTCATAAACGAAGGCACCGAGTAGATTTTCACTAGTAGATCAGAAAGTATCTGTAGTTCGAGTCCTTTGCAAATGCTGGTGAGTCAAAACTCCTTACTGAGCATCTCCTCTGTACGTCACTGCTGGTTTTGTTTTACGGTCATGTATTTAGCTCTACTAGCCAACTTCATAGCAATGCTGAAATTCCTAGGATTGTGCCAGAATTCATGTGGGCTCCAGTCATGTTTCAGTAGCAGGATTTATCCAACAGAAATCTATCCTTGAACATGGAGACTGGGAGAAAGTTTGTGTTTGTGCTGGACCCATGGGCAGTCTGACGCTGGGGAACCGACAGCTGGGCCGGGATGGCCCTTACCCATAAGACGGATCTTACCCACAGGGGTTGGGATTTTCTGCGCAGGAGCCCCGAGGCACAAAGAGCAGTGTAAGAGCTGATGTCCAGGCTCGGCAGAGAGAGAAGGGCCTTCTGCTTACTTCCTGTGCATCCCACCAGCATCCACCCCCAAACCTCAGCCGAAGCGTCTGCCCCTTTCTGCACACGAGTCCGACCAGCTCCGGCTTCAGAATTCTCAGGAGCACGTGTCAGGCCTGGCGACGTCAAAGCAAGGATTGCTCAGGTCCACGTGATGAGAGGCTGGGTGGGTCCAGAAGGCTCCTAGGAAGAGACGGGGTCCTGCAGGCTGTGGGTGAGCCAGCTTTTCAGCACCTCTGATCTTCTTATTCTTCGGATTTGTAAAGATGGGGAATGTCCTCATCTTTTCTCTCCAAGTCATAGGTAATTTCTACAGCTCTTAACCTCATATTTGATAGAGAGCCATAAATAGGTTCCTATTATTGACTCTCTTGAGCTAAACGTCACCAGGGCTTGAGAGAGAAAATGAGAGATTTGGGAGGAAGGTAAAGATTTGTAGCCACGCTTTTGTGCATGATGATTTTACTCTTTCCTGCTTTAATATTAAAATGTCAAATGCAAGAGACAATAGCTATGATAGGGTGGTTAATGAAACCATCTTCAGTATTATATGTAATCCATTCCAGACATGTGGTGTACTCTAAATTAACACATACACACTCTCCTAGGAATCCCGGTAATATGTCTCAGGGAAAGGAGAATCAGGGTTCATGCCTTCCTTTTAGGAAAACCCGACATGTCGGGAGCCTGGGGTGTGCTTCTTCACCCGCCTCTCCTCTGCTGCTGTGATTCAGCTCCGTGGCGTGGCTGGAGCTCCCCAGGGGCTCATCACAGTGTTTCCATGACCCTGTGACACTGCTAGTTGCCGACCCACCACTTTCCCAGCAGTATCTTATTCAGGAAATAGTCCTGCAGATGTCTGCTTATTATGGGGCTCAGGGAATTGGACTTGGGGAATTTGGGCTGAGTCCCGGAGTCACCCATCGACTGTGACCCATTTGAAATTGCTTCCCCAGCACTGAATGCCTGGTGAGCTCTGCTTCCAAATCTAAATACTTTCATTCCTTCGATTGTTTGCGGCCTCGCTTAGAAGCTGACCTCTCAAGGCCCGAGGCGGCAGAGCAGCTGCAGATCCAGCCTCACGCCCCCACCCTCGCTTTCCCGCCCTGCTGTGTGCGCGTCCTGTTCTGAGGTGGCGCCTGGGCTTTAGATGGGGAGAGGGAGACCTGCAGCCCCTCCTGCCTGGTCCCGGAGCTTCACTCGGTTTTAGTTTTCGGGATATGCAGGAGGAGCCCCACTTCACGCCCAGTGTCACATTGTGGTACCGGATAGTCCGTCAACCATTCACCAACTTTTACTCAATTCAAAGTTTGTGCCAAACGCTGTAAATGAGTAAAGCACTATTCCTGCCTTTCAAGTATTTACTTCTAAGAAGTAGAACCCCAGCTGCAAATTTCCTCCAGTTAACAGAGCTCACTGGGTCTGATCCGCCTCTCGTGGACGAGCCCAGGCCCGCGTAGATGGCTGTGCTCGCCGCGGTTGGCCAGCGCAGGACGGCTCTTCTGCAGGGTTGTCGCTGGTGCCTCAGTCCCTTGTAAAGATCCACAATCATATTATTTTAAATGTGAAAAATTAATTAAACATTTGACTGAAGGTTGTGACCCATGCTGACCACTGAAGCAGACGTGATATGGCCTCTGGTAGTAGGATTTCTGATGACTGCGTATTCTGGACGTACTTTGTGTTCACTTCAGTTCTTGTTGGGCAGTACTGAGTCCTCCACAGTCAGAAGCTCCCCCACTATTTTGGCTCCAGCCACCTGGGGAGTTCTGTGGTATATTTGTATTTCTCACCTAGATAGGAAGGGTGTTATATTCTAGCATTTGATTTCTATCATGAACTTATTTCTGTAAACATTTTAAGAGGGGAAGGCAATAGCATGTGATAATAGAACTTTTTATTCTCATCTCTTATGGAGTTTTAAAAAGTATATCCTTGCTTTAGATAATAGGTTGTGCAAAAAATTTAAATTGCTCCATGCACGAAACTATTCCAGCCCTAATTTAGAATGGCTAATTTTGATGCCAAGATCATTCTTTGTGGCTGCATTCTTCCATCTTTATAGATGATGGCATTTTGTTCTTCTCAAGTTCTGAGTTTCACCATTTGAGGATGTAGTGGTAATCACTTCCATTATGGCCCATAAACTTTTTTTTTTTAATTAGTATAATACATTACAGTGAAGTTCAAGAACAAAACGATTAAATGTCATTACACCACAACTTTTTGTGTAATATTTTACAAGCTTTTCTTTTCTTTCCTCCATTTAGAATTTTTGTTACTGTGATAAACAGTGGTTGCTGGTTTCATTTCTGCCTGGCATGAATTATGCGGCTGCCATGTCCCTTTGGACCTTGCCTGTAGCACAGCCTGGGAAATGGGTGACCAACTGGTCCTCCTTCTTGGCTGTGCTAACTGCACACATTCTGACTTGGACTCCAGCATGGGGGGACTGGGGGGGTGGTCACAGCTGTAGTGCTGCTGTTGCAGCTGCAGGGTCTGGCTTAGAAACCCCTGGCATGAGCAACCTTTGCACAACTTGTCCAGCTCTCTGCACTCCCTTTAACCCAGTGGAGATTTGCTAAAAGCTCAGAGGAATGATTTGGCCCACATACGGCATATGCTGTTTGCCAGCCGATTGTATAGCTGTTTGATGCTTATCCCGTTTGCTCTGCTCTGGTGCCCATAATAGCCTTGGACAGGATAAGAGTTGCTAGATTATTCATGTGCACTTTTGTCTGAGCAAAAGATTAGGAAAGTCAAAAAAAATTTGTGGGAGATGGCAAGCACCAATGTCGATGGAGGAGTCACTTCCTTTTTAGCTACTTAATTTCAAAACTCTTGAGATATGTGGATTGCTTAAGTGTTCTGGTGACATTTGGGAAAGAATGTGCCCTTGCAAGGACTGGGAATTCAGATTTCTCCATTCTGTTCCCAGGACCACGTAGGGGTCACCCAGGACATGTGACAAGCCTATTGAGCATCAGAATCCTAATTTCTGTAAAATGGACATAAAAGGGGCTAACTTAATGTTGGTGCATTGTTTAATATTTTGCTGGGAACCAGCGTGCTCTAGTGACCTAGAAAAAACATGGACTGTGGTGTGGGCTGACCTCCTTTCTATTTCTGGATTTAGCACTGACTCAATGAGAAACTTGTAGAAATCAGCAGTCTGGCTCTCGGCCCCCATGCAGTCCATGATTAGAATGAGAAGCATAAAGTCTTACCTGCACTGGGTCTCGTAACGCTATGGCCAATATTCATTCAGTACTAAAAGCACTCCACCAGATGCCTTAGGAAGCTTTCTCACTGACATGCCTCTCACATCTCCTGCCTATCTTGTGTTCAGTTATTGGGAGATACATAATTCAAGCCTCACTTATGCTTGAGCTGGCTGTTTGCAGTTCAGTTCTATTATTTTTTTGGGTAAAATTTCCCCATATCTGAATAAAAGGGAGAAGGGTGATGTGTCAGTGGGCAGTGTGTCTCTGTCTGAGGACTTCGGCAGTCGTCTCCAGTTGTTACTGCTTTAGGTTAAGAATGAATAGACTGAAGTTAAGTAGTTTTACATTTGAGCAAGTCTTGGTGTGAGAATGTTTTTCTTTCCCAGCTGTCTTGGGCCTTGGGGAGAAGGAGCCATCCATGGCAAAGCCTATGCTAAGGGCCCTGGGGATATGAGCATCTGTTCTTTCTGGTAGATTCTCTGCATGCTGTGGGTCCACAGGGGTGCCAAACTGTAGGGCTTGGTTTTCTTTCATCCGTTTACTATTTTATCATATCCTCTAGCATTTGAAATAATCTCCATGTTTATTGATGTGCTGTGTCTGGATTCCTGGTTACTCTTCAGTTAAGCTTACGATCCATGGGAGCCTGGTGGGTGGGGTCCCACGTGCAAGAACCAAATTTCTGCATTTCTAGAAATGCAACAGCCGCTGATTCACCAGCAAGTGCCAGGACTGGCTGAGTGGCTCGGAAAGAAGGCTGGCTTTGAGAGTTCTTACTCTGTCTCATTGACGCAGAGATGAAAAGCTTCTAAGTAACTCTTGGTGACATGTTTGTTATGAGATGTATAGCTTGCCAGTTTATTTTTGCTTTGAACTAATGTAACTGTGAGCAGTGCACTGGACACTAAGTAATCCTGCCTGTAATCTCCAAAGCGCCGCCTGCTTTTTAAAATTAGCTGGTAGTGATTGCTTAATCTGCCCAATTTGTATTGTAAGACTGCATTGCAGTCCACAAACTGTATGGAAAATACATTTTCTTGATTTCTTATCATGATTACAGGTAATTTTATATTAGCAGTGTAAATAAGGCAGTCTTCCCAGGCCACTGGATCACTGATATCTATAGAAAAAAATCTTATTTCCAGGATCAAAGTTATTTCCTGTGTGTTCTCGCCCAGTGGTATTTCTTACTGGTAGTTCCTTGTGTTCATGAGGCCTGGGTCCCATCCTCACTGCCATCTGTTTACCATCTTCCAGCCTGGATTTCTTCTCCCTTCTCTTATTTATCTTGCATTCATCCTTCAAGGGCCAGCTGAAGTCAGAATCCAACAAAGTCTTTCTGACCATTCTGTTGCCTTTTTGAATGTATTACAGCCATGTGTGTGTATCCTGAATAACTGTCTTTAATTTTGAAATAATGTTTCTTATTTCCCTTTGCTCTGTGAGGCAGAGACCATCATCAAGCCTTGATCCCACCCTCGCAAACACCTGCTTTTTAAAAGACACGCATGAAAGCCTGTCAGCAGGCTGTTGCTTGCACGGAGAAGTCTCCGCATCTTGGGCTGAAACTCACGCTGCACACCTCCTGGGTATCTGAAGAAAGAACTTGACTGACGGTGTGCTCACAAAGTCTCAGCAGCATGCCTACTGATGACAAGATGCCACTAATTCAGAGAGATTTTAATCAATTCAGTGGAAAAAGCACAACGGTTCATTATTTTATTTATCCAACAAATTCTTTAGCTTTTAGAATGTCGTGTATGGAAAGCATTGTGCCAGGTGCCATATATGAACATTCCTGGCTTCCAAGAGCTTAAAATATGGTAAAGAAAAGCCACCTGAACTAGGAATCGGTTCGTGGCATCTGTTTTCAGGCCCTCGCTCTAGACCTGTGTGATGTCGATGATACTTGGAAGGCCGGGCACCGATTTGTGCCCTTGATGTCTCCCGACCTGCACCTTGTCTGACTCGCTCCCCCTCCGCAGGGTGAAAGAGGCCTCCCGGGGCTACAAGGTGTCATTGGTTTTCCCGGAATGCAAGGACCCGAGGGGCCGCACGGACCGCCGGGACAGAAGGTGGGCTTGGCTGCGCGCTGGGGGGCTGGGGCGGACCGGGGATGGGCTGCGTGCCTGCTGCCCTGAGCGGCCGTGACGGCCTTCCTCTCTTGTCCCAGGGCGACACGGGAGAGCCAGGACTGCCAGGAACCAAAGGGACCCGAGTGAGTAGCGCCGCCGCGTGGGCGCGGCAGTGGGCGGGGTCGGGCTCCTCCCGCTGCTCGCCCCGCCCCCGGCCCCGCCCCCGCCCCCGCCTCCGCCTGCCCCTCGGCCTCGCCCTGTTTGCACCTGCTTTCGCCCTCTCGCCCATCCTCAAGGCTCCCTGTAGACATTCTAATTGGGGGAAGGGGAGACGCTCTGTCTAAAAGTCCTTGAAGAAAATGGCTCCTTTTCTGGGAAGGGCGGTAGTGTTTTCTGAGCCAAACCCGCTCCTCCCCGCCCGCTGCCCTGCCGGCTGCTCCGTTCCGGGAAACGCACGGTTGCAGACCTTGGACAGCAAGTCCTGCAGGCAGAAGGAGGGGAAGACCCCGTGAAACGGAAACGTTGAGTTACTGTTACATGGAAGAAAGGGAGGCGACAGTAAACGGGGGCACTTGTCGGCTCCCCTGCGTCCCCCGGGGCGGCGGGAGGGAGGAGCAGATAGCGGTGGCCCTGCCCGGGGTGCAGAAGACCCGCATCCCGACGGAGAATAGCATTTTACTTTCTTCCCCCAATGAATTGATTTATCCTGTAAACTCTTCTTCCCAGCTGCTTGGCATTGTGATGTGAATTATAAGCACATGTCAGCCTTACCTAGAAAGTACAAAGTATGAAACAAGGACAGTTATTTTGCGCATGTGCAGCCTTGACCTCAAGAGTAATGAATAAGCTTTGATGTACGATTTCTACTGAAAGCCGGGGTGGTGGCTCCCCGGGCTGGGCCGTGCCTGGTGTGGGTGTTCTGAAGGCCAGCGGCTAGGGTGTGGTGCCCGTGGCCAGGTGGGCAGAAGTGGAGCTGCCCAGCATCCATGAAAACTCTTCATTTCCCCCCTCGCAGGGACCGCCAGGAGCATCGGGTTACCCTGGAAACCCAGGACTTCCTGTATGTATAAACACCCCTGCTTCTGCATGTTTGCCCCAAGCAGTAGCTGCAGCAGGTGATTTTCCATGCTGGCTCCTTTTTCGCTTGTTAATTGCAGGGTATTCCTGGCCAAGATGGTCCCCCAGGTCCCCCCGGGATCCCAGGTTGCAATGGGACAAAGGTAAATTCAGAACTAAGACCCTCCCCCCTACCTTTGCACTATTGAGAAGGTGGGCACAGTTGTTCTGTGAACACAGTGCCGGTTGCCATAATTGAAAAATCACTTAAAGCTTTTTTTTCTTTGGTGAGGAAATACAGCCTTCCCAAATTTAATGTTCAAGAAAGACATAATCGTGACTTTCTTTTTTACAGACTTCTATCCTAAAGTTGCTTTAAACACAAAATTTCTCACCTATATTCTATTACTAAAACAAACAAGAAAATGCTATTGTTAATCCTGTCCCTATTAATTATATTCTCAGATATATTTCTTCTGTCGTGAAGTAGCACTGAGCAGTGAGCGTAGCTTGTAACACACACTTCTTAGCAACCGACAAATGGAGCATCTCTGAAGGGTGGGGCTGAGTGACCGGAGAGCATCTGCAGTGGTGCCCTGTGTGCCTTCATGCCCCCGAGAATGACTGTCTGTTGTTCCCTAGGGAGAGAGAGGGCTCCTGGGGCCTCCGGGCCTGCCTGGGTTCACTGGACACCCCGTGAGTATGGGGCTGTTTGCCTGTGGCAACAGTCATTCTCTTCCCCTCCCTTCCTCTTCCTCTCTCTGTACTTACGTCTTAATGCTAATGACATTTCGATAAAAACAAAGCTAATAGCAACCTTTTCTTTTCTAGGGACCACCAGGATTGCCAGGAATAAAGGTACATTATTTTATTTTACTGTATTCATTATGGGAGTCCTTTTAAAGCAGATGCCATCAAAGCCTATTTACTTTATATCACTTTGGTCTTTTGCCTATTAACATATTTGTCTAAAAAAGAGTATGTAAGTCATACACACAAACTTAAATTTTAGAGTCTAACGTTAAGACACCAGGCACAGTTTCTTAATGGGAAATAAGCCATAATAGGAGGTGTGGTGTGATGGTACATACCAACAGGTGCGGGCCCAGCCCGGATTAGCTGCCTGTACAGCCTCGACGCTCCTTTCGCAGAAGCGTGGGACTTCAGCACTGTGCCGCCCAAAAGGACTCCGCTTGTTATATTTGATCTATACAGCTTCACCCCTGTCTTGTTGTGTTGCCTGTAATCTGGAGTCGCTGCTATAAATTCCGTAATTATGGCAGGAAAACCCCAATTGCCTTAGGTTAGCTCCTTGGTGTTGTGGCCTCCCTCCTTCAGAGCCAATCTGTGGCCTTTGTGGCTTGAGTCTCACTTTGTGTCGAGGTGGAGTACGGGCCTCTCTGTGCACGGTTCAGAAGAGCTGCCCTGTGCCCTCCCTGCCTGGCCCCCAATCCCAAGGGTGGGCTGGTCCCTGCTGTCAGCAGCGGCTGCAGAGCATCTCTCGCAGTTGTTCAGGAGGGAATACGGGAGCGCGCGCCTTTGTGCTCAGCCCTGCCCAGCTCCTGTGATGTTCTTCACTGGGTGTTGGGCGCTGGGGAGCAGAGAGGACTCAGCTCAGGGGTCCTTCCTGGGCTGGGCAGGGCCGTCGCAGGCCTCGGTGGCTCTCCTTGCCTTCAGGGGTGGGGGCTCTGGGTGTTCAGAGCAGCCCTGGGAAAGGGTGCTTCCAACTTTTCAACAGCTGCTCTGGAGGCAACCACATATCTGAGTGAAGTCTAGTGTTGATGTGACCCTGTGTTTAGAAATACCCAAGAAATAGGACCCTTTGAGCTCTGAGCTGCAGTCAGGGTTCTGCAGAGAACAGGAGCAACAGGATGTGTGTATGTGTGTATATTGTATATGTACATGCACAATACATATCTGATGATACATAAATAGAGTGAGAGAGAGAGAAAGACAGGGAGAGAGAGGTTTATTCTAAGGAACTGCATGGTTGTGTGGGTTGGTAAGCCCCAAGCCTGCAGAGTGGGCCCGTGGGCCGGAGACCAGGACAAAGTGGATGTCCCAGCTCAGGGGCTCTCGGGGCGGGATTCCCTCCCCTTCATGAGAGCCACTCTTTCTTTGCCTAAGGCCTTCATCTGTTTGTGTGAGCCCCCCTTCCCCAGTTATGGAGGGTGATCTCCTTTACTCAAAGTCCGCTGACTTAAATGTCAGTCTCATCTTAAAGATGTCTTCACACTGACATCCAGACTGGTGTTTAACCAAACATCTGGACATTGTGGCCTGGATGAGTAGATACATAAAATTTGTCATCACACCCTGCTTTTTAGAACATGCTATTCTGGTTTTTTTCTTGAAAGATAATCCTTATTTTGTGAAAACAGCCTGTGGACACAGTTTTTCCGCAGAGACGGTGTCCCGGTCTAGAATTTCCCTGTCCCTGTGGGACGGTCACGTGGAAGGTCGTAGGTCCTTGCAGGTAGCCGGCTCTACGTGCAGCTCTGGCTCAGCTGACCTGACTCTGTGGCCCTGAATGATGGTCATTAGGCTGGGGGCAGCAAATGGGGTGTTGGCTGGCCTGCTTGTTTCAAGCTTAGCTAGAGTCTAAATCCCAGACTTGGGCTAGCTCTACAGTGGCTTGCATGCCTATTAATCAGTAGGCTTTCAGTTTCTTTACATAGGTGCCAACATCTGGGACTTTCTCTTACTTTTTCATCCCACAGGGAGATCCAGGTGAAATACTCGGCCATGTGCCCGGGGCCCTGCTGAAAGGTGAAAGAGGATTTCCTGGGACCCCCGGAACACCGGTAAGCATTTGCTGAATAGCGGTCAGCCCGAGCCGACCCTCCTCCTGCTTTGCATTGAATTCTTTTTTTTTCTCAATAAATTACAGGGCTCACCAGGATTGCCAGGGCTACAAGGTCCCATTGGCCCCCCAGGATTTACTGGACCACCGGTAAGTTTTTGGGGATAGCTCTCTGAAGCATTCATTCAAAGAACAACTGTTTTGAGGTGTGAAAATAAATAAGATTTAATGAAAACTTTACACAGTTGTGATCTTTCTTAGTTTGGATTGGTAGAATGAACTTCTTAAGAAAATGTTTGAATGGCCCTTTCGGTCCACACTCCCAGAGCTGTAGGCAAAGGCCTGTAACAGCCCTGTGGGCCAGGACACCCCAGCGGATGGCACACTCAGTGCCCGAGGGCTGAGTGGACACCGTGGTACTGAGGGGCCGACTTCGAAGGTGGGCGAGGCAGGCTCTGCCCTGGAGCTGGGCTCCTGGACATATGGCTGCCCGGAGGGCCTGCTCTGCGGGGGGCGGTGGGTGCAGACCAGCAAACAGGCTGCTGTGTGTTTGCAGTAAGGCCTGCGCAGACCGGGCGGGGAGACCCTCCCGTCCTCAGCTGCCTTCGCAGCTGATAAGTCTCAGTGGGAGGAGGGCTGCCATCTCTTCCCACGCACATTTTTGGGAGAACAGAAGAGTTAATATTAACGAGCCTTCCATGTTTGTTGAGGCCACATTTTCAGGGAGTGAGTGATGCACCCAGCTCTGTCACCCCACACACAAGGCCGCCCGAGAGTCCCTGCCAGGTTTTCCGGCTTATCTTTTAAGTTTACTTTTTCTCTTTTTGGTCAAACCCAGCAGTTCATCCACTCCTGCAGATGTAACCTCTTTTCTATTCTTGTAAATAAATGGCCTCACTTTTGTGAGGAAAGAGTAACATGCTTTTCCCTTTCAAGTGATTAGTAAAAGCCTTCTGGAAGTTTGTTGTGACACAGGGCATTTGTTGACTGCCTAAAGACATCATTTGACTTTTAAAGATGAACAGTTAGTTATATTCAAAGTGGACAAAATTCATTTCCAAACTGGAAGCTGTAGGGCTCGTAGAGTTTGGCAGATGACTTCACGCATCGCCCCTCAGCCTGGCCCGCTCTGGGATCAGTGGGTTTCACGGACAACACCTAGGATTTCGGGGTACTTCCATCCTTGTTAATAATCATCCTGCGCTGATTTCTAGTCACTTTCAAAATTTTACAGCTGGGGACAAAATATTTAAATACTAACAAACATATTATCACATTAACCATGGGATTTTAAGATAGCTTCAGTAAAAAGATGCAATCAAAGCTTACCAGGGTTGTGAAGAATATTTAATTAAGATTCCCTCTCTCACAGGGTCCCCCAGGCCCTCCTGGCCCTCCGGGTGAAAAGGTAAAGATTTTTTTCATTTGTTTTTGGCATTAGTATAAGACTATCATGAAACCACCATAACTCATTCTTTAAGTCTCTGTAAAAAGTTTTAGAAAATTATGATTTCTTTCTCTTTCCACCTACCCATCTGCCTACTTATCCATCCATCCACCCATCCATCTGTCCATCCTTCCGTCTATCCATCCATCCGTTCCCCTGTCCGTCCATTCGTCCACCTATCTACCTATCTAAGTGTTCTCTCGGTCTGTCAATTTATCAGTCTTTCCTTCCATCCAATTCATAGTTGTGTCGGAATCATTTGGAATCACTAATCTTTCCCTTTGTTTTCTAAACTCAGGTTTAGAAAACCTTAAATTAAAATAAAAAAGGTTTTTGTAGAATTCTTCTTAAATAATACTTTTAAAAACTTCTTTTAGATGTTGAATACATGTTCACAACTTTCTTGAAAAGTTTATATAATCAGAGGACAAAGCTATTGCCTTAAATATACCATCTTATTGTGTTTTATGTAATGTATTAGATGATTTTGAGCAAAATAGACAACTGATAATTGAAGTCTAATTTTTAATCAACAGGGACAAATGGGCTTGAGTTTTCAAGGGCCAAAGGGTGACAAGGTGAGTACATGGTACTTTGGAATATTTTCATGTTTGAAACACCAGTTCTAAGCATGATAGAGTTTCCGCCTCTGGACCTAGTCTTGGACCCTAAAAACCATGGTTACTCTCTCTGCACGTTTTTGAGTTTGTTAGTGTTTTCCTTAAAATGCACAGCTAGAATTCACTCAGGTGCTCTGTGTGTGATCTGACCAGCCCAGATTACAATGAGGCCCTTATTCTAGCTTTATATATATAGAGTTCACATGTTCTTGGGTGGTGATAAAGCCAGACCTAAATGTTATGGTTAAAAAGTCAGATGTAGGACCTGGCTATTAAACATACATACTTCCAGTTGTACCCAGCGGTTAGGGTGCCTGAGGAAGAAAATTCCTGATGGTTCACTAAGGATCCCTCCTTCCTCCCAGGCTCTCTTAGGCAGTCTGTACCCCTTGGCCTGTGCTGTCAATAGGACAGTATATGTATCCTAGTTGCACGCACGGGTACGTCTGTATGCATGGCCCACGCACATGTGCTGGCACAGGTGGGTCCTGTAGATAGATCCTGCAGGTTCAGGGTCATTGTGCAGGTTCGGTGAGGTCATGGCTTCCCTGCCCCCTGAGAGGTGAACATCTCCTCTTTATGTGCTTACTGTGTCATCTTCCTACTGAAACTTCATTTTCTGTTGTGGCAAGGGTGGCTAGAACAGGGCATAATTATATTCTTAAAATGGATGTTTTGCTTTAGGCTCCCCCCTTTGCATTTTTCTTCTCCATATACTTATTTTCATGCGTAATTAATTTTCTATTTTTGCCTCAACAGGGTGATCAAGGGGTCAGTGGGCCCCCAGGAGTGCCGGGACAAGCCCAGGTTAAAGAAAAAGGAGAATTTGCCACCAAAGGAGAGAAGGTAGGAGTGGACTCTGTCCAGCGAGCGCTGGTTTTCTAATTTGGGCAAATTCCAAGGGATAAGGAGAACCCGGGGCAAAATTCAGGCGTTCCGGGTGCATTGAGCCCTGGCGCGGAAAACCGACTGATAGGCTATCTATCCATGATAGACGAGCACCCTGAGGGCAGAGGCAGGGGGACTGGGTGCGCCCCAGGCTGGAGGGCAGAAGGGAGTTCCAGGGGCCCAGGCCAGGCAGAACCCGCTGCCCTCTTACATCTATAACCCGTCAATGTCAGGACAGAAGCCCTGGAGGCCAAGTTGAATTGTTACTAGGACCAGAAAAGGTGGTTTTTTTCCCCTCTTACATGTTCAGTGTAGCGTATAAAATGGATACAGCTGTTAGATGGTAGTAAACACTGACACTCTCTCTTTTATAAAAAAAATCCTTTAGGGTCAAAAAGGTGAACCTGGATTTCAGGTAAGTACTAAACCCTTGTTTTAGCATTATTATTTTGTGTGAAAGATAATCCATAATGTGTTGGATTTAAGTTACAAGCTTATTTCACCTTCAGTGCAATGTTTACTTAATTTACTATTTTGCCTAAATATTTTAATGAATCAAACCCTTTGTCTTTTTGTTCTTTTAAGGGAATGCCAGGAGCTGGAGAGAAGGGTGAACCCGGAAAACCAGGGCCCCGAGTAAGTGCTTGCAAAGGCCTCTCGTGTCCCTTCTCTCTGAGGGGCCTCATGGCATCTCCCTTTCCTCTCCTGAAGGGCTTTTCTGAAGCCCTCGTGAGCAGGAATGAGGAGCTGTGTTGCCGTTTCCAGGTGGAGGCCCTTTGTTATTTGTGGCCCTGCTAGACACAGCTTGGGGTGGGGGCGTCTCCCTGAGAGCCACCTGTCCACTTGCTCAGAGCTCTTGGCACCTTTGCTGCCACCTTGGGGCTCCGCCCAGGACCTGACGTCTCAGCCCCGAGCCCAGATGCTCAGGTGTTTTCCACCCCCTGCTTCCTGGTGACCAGAGACCCACTCGCTTCCTGTCACCTGGGCCATTCCCACTTTCTACCCCGAAGTGGGCAGGGCAACCCCCATTAAAACGAATCATCTGCCTGTCAGCTACCAAATGCATACGAGCCAGAAGGAAAACCCATGTCAGCTGTGCAGCCAGAGGGGCTGCATATCTTAGAAGATTTGGGGCTAATCAGGCTCCACTGTTTAAAATTTTTATAACGTTGTCAACTTTCATAGAGGTTTCCTATGAGAGATGACCTAGGAACTTGCATTTGAATGAGAACCTTGGTGTTAGAGCATATTTATTATGATTATTTATGAAATCCTAATGTTTAAATCCTTACTGTACAGGGAAAACCTGGAAAAGATGGTGAAAAAGGAGAAAAAGGGGGTCCAGTAAGTATTTCTCTGTAATTTTTGAAAGCAAGCTGTTGCCTTCACTCGCTTACAGTGACCACCTCCCTGTCTCATTGCAGGGATTTCCAGGCGATTCCGGGTACCCAGGACTCCCAGGCCGAGAAGGTTTTAAGGTAAATGGTGACACTGTTCTGAGTTTTTACTTTCATTTTTTAGTTCAGTCTAGAAGTTTTCCTAGAATAAAGGACTGTAGGCTCAAAGAATAAAAATTCTTTATGTTCCATTTGAGTAAAAGCACAATTTAGTAATTTTGTGTGCATGATTTTTTCAAGAAACAAATATACAGTGTTCCACTCATTCAAGTTTTCATGCCTTTAACGGCCAGAAACAAAGGCGCAAGAAATCTGCCATTTTTTGAGAAAGTCAAATCTTGTAGATCTTAAGAGGTAAATATGTTTAGAATATTAGCTACGATATTTTTTAAGTTCCACAGATATTTCTAAAATCTCTTCTAATATTCAAATAAGAAAAATCAAAGCATCCAATCCTGATTTAACTCCTAGTTTAATGCCTTGGTTTAAAAGGAAAAAAGGTACATTCATAGAATGTGTGCACATCTTAGGACTTTTAAAAGTATTATTATGATGCTTATTTAAGAACATTAGATATAAAAGGATTCATTTCTTTGGGTTTTTATCTAATAAGGATTAAATTAAGCTTCAAAGTGATCAGAATTTATCCACGCAATGTTTTTAGGTGAAACTGGATTTTAAGGGGAAGGAAAAAATCCATAAATATCCTGCTCTTATGAGTTTCAGTGCAGCTCCAATGAATCTAACATATAAAACCCTCAAATAATTTCCTTAAGAAAATATTTAGAAATCAAAAGCTTTCAAATTTTTCCTTTATTTTCATTTTGTTGAAAAACCACTATATACTAATTCAATTTACAAATGATTCTGTTAAAGTGCTCTGGAGGGAGCGTGCAATCAACAGAACAAATACTGTGAGCTCATTTGTAGTGTGGATAATTAGCACCCCATTTATGTCTCGTGGAAGTGTTTATTTCCGTATGTCACACTTAGGCAAGGCAAGGTGAAATGTTTTCATTTTTGTTACAATAGGTACAGAGCACTTTATGCTAACCACCATGAGAGACACTAGTAGAAGAAAATAATTTTAGTGAGTGGTGAACACAATCCCTGTTTTTCCAGAAAAAAAAAAAGGTTAACCCCACCTTCTGCAAGGCAGTCTTTATAGTTAAAAAAATACAAGTAAAGGTATTTTTTCTTTTGTAGGGAGACAAAGGCGAAGCAGGTCCCCCAGGCCCACCTGGCATTGTGAGTAAAACAATGTTCTCTGGTCTGTGAGAGCGTTTTGGTTGAGAAAGCAAAGAGATGAGGCCATCTGGTTCCGTGTCCATGTGCTCCACACACCCCTAGAATTGCATTTTTATGTAAAGGGGTGCATATTGCTTAAAAGAATAACTTTACATTTTGGACTGTGCAGAGTTTGGTACTTATTTTTTGTCACATTTTCTAATTTGTGTGTATCCCTGACCACTGGAAATGGAAAGAGTTGCCCGTGGATAAGAATATTAGCAATACTTTTCAAAACTTCAAAAAATAATGTCCCATTAGGGAAAATGTTAGTGAAAGAAACGTCATCCAGAATTTGACTCTCTCAGCAGAACAACTTTTATTTTTTGCAAATAACATTTTCTCTTTGGCCATAGTCATATTTGTATGTACTTACAATCAGTTGATCTGATGTTTATTCTTTTTTAAAAATGACCATTTTTCATGTCTGCAAGTTATCTTCAAATGATCGTTTTCAATATCCTGTCCGAATGTTGGGCTATAATTGTTTCAACCATTTTGCCCTGAATCTTTTTTGAAACTATGGAAATGTTAGCATTCTCGTGTTTGCTAACAGTCCTGCCCTGGTACGGAGAGCGGCGAAGAATGGCTGCGCGTGTCGCTGTGTGTCGGGGGTGTCGAGGGGCTTCTCCTTAGGCTGCGTTTCCAGGGTTGAATCACTGCAGCAAAGCAGGGGCCTCCTGGATGCTGTGATGCTTCCACGCAGCCTGTGAGGCCACTTCCCAGCCTGCGACCAGCAGCAGCGGCCAAGGAATGCTTTTATCCTGACCTCAGCAGCAGATCTTAATGTCTGTTACTTTACTTGCTGCAGAAGAATTATGTTTTCATAGTTATATGCAATATTCGACTTTGTCGTTTCCCTTGAATTTCTGCCATTTGGAAATGGGGTGAAGCAGTTCACTCCTGTACTGAGGCCACCAGGGCGTTTCCCTTGCCCTGTCCCCCTTGGGCCCTAAGGGAGTCCCCACTTTGGACCATTTAGGAAAATAAGACAAAAAGCCTCTTCCAGCCGAACAGTCGCGTGTTCTCTTTACGTTCTGCCTGAGCAAGTTTAAGGGTCTTCTTTAAAGTGGGCCCTTCAACTCACAGCTTGTGTGGACATTTAGGAAGCCCACACCTAAAGCTCAGAACGAATGTTTTCTAACTTGATCTCAATGCTAACATTCCTGCAGGCAAATTATTACAGAAGGAGGCAGCACTGCCTGGCACAGCTCTCTGTGAGGAAGGCCTTGGGAGATGCTCATCCTGCTTTCAAGACCCCCCTCCCCTCCCTCCCCCTCCCCTCCCTCCTCCTCGCCCCTTTCCCCCTCCCCTTCTCCACCACTCCGTTTTTACTTTTGCATTTCTTGAAATAATAACAAGAGGTGTAGCTTCTTCATCTGCACCGCTTTAATAGACAGCACCCACCACTCCCGTGCCACGTGATGATATGTTCTTCTGTAATGCAGGTTATTGGCACAGGACCCCTGGGAGAAAAAGGAGAGCGGGGGTACCCAGGAAGCCCAGGGTTGAGAGGAGAGCCGGGCCCCAAAGGTAAGTGCCTTTCTTTTCCCTCCCTCTGCCTGCCCCCTCCCCCTTACCCTCTGCCCCCTCCCCGCCTCCCCACCAACCCGTTTTTCTCTCCTTCCTTCTCCTTCTCCCATGCCCCCTGCACCCACGCACACCCTGGTAACACCTGCAGGGCCCCCCAGAGCCCCTCTTCCCTCGTGGGGCCCTGACCTCCAGGGCGCTGCTTCCGCCTCCCCAGGGCAGCCTGCCTGGCCGTGGCCGTGGCCCTGGGCCATCAATCTCAGGTGAACCAGTCTCAGGTTGTCCCGTTCTCTTTCTTTTTCTAAGGTTTCCCAGGATTGCAAGGCCAACCAGGCCCTCCAGGTGAGCATGCTTAATTGAATTTTTTATAATATTTGTGTAACTTCTCTGCAGTTGATGTTCTGAACATGCTTATGTATGTTAAATATTTGCATACGATGGCTGGCGATCCTGTCACACAATTCTGAAAGCAAGCTGTGTTCACAGGCACGCACTCCCTTTTAAGAGGCCCTTGGCTGTTCTGATCCACTCCACTCCTGCTTCTGGAATCCGTGCCAGTGGGCATAGTCTGTGCGGGTTTCACGCGCCCCTTAGCGGGGGCTCCTTTCCCTGCGTGCGCACATGTGTCCAGACGTGAGCCCTGGGCCCCAGAGCAGACATGACACACGCCCCGACAGCCCCCCCCGGAGCCCTGATGGGACGCAGCCCAGCGCTCGCGGACCTGGGGGCTCTGCCGGCTTTCGTTCTTTCTTGTTCCCTAGGTCACTTTCCCTGCTTCCTGCTGGACGGGGCAGCCCCCCACCCTCCGCCAAGCCTCAGGGTTGGGCCCCCGTGCTCCTCCTTCCTACTCAAGTCTCCCCTTTTCTCCTCTTTGCTGTAAGAACATGCTGGACCCTCCCGCATTCTGTGAGCGCATCACTTCACGCCTCCCGTGGTCTCCGCCGTGTGGGCCGAAGCCATTCCTCTGCCCCATTTGTCTCTTAACTTAGAATTCAAAGCGTTCTTCTGTGAAACCCTCTGGGCCCTGCCCAGCCCTGGCTGCAAAGGCCCCTGCTGGCGCTGCCCCGACTTCCCGCCAGGCTGATGGCCGCCCCCACGCACCTGCTAGTCCTTCCCTTTCCAGATGTTGCCTTTCATTTGCCAGCCCAGGGTCCCCCATCACCTCATGGCCGCTGTGCCCTCCTTAGTGCCAGCTCATGCCCTCTCTCTCTGAGTGGGCGCAGCGTGCGTGGAGGGCCTCTTCAGTCCTGCACGGGGAGTTCCGTTTGCACGGAAAGAAGCTCTAGAGTCTTAGTGCCCCCACAATGAGGCCCTTACCTTAGAGTCAGCATAGGAAGCGCTGAACCGTCCGCATTTATGGGGTAAGAAGCCCCCTGCTCACGCTGTTCTCACACAGAGCAGTTCCCCTCTCAGCCATGGTCACCAGAATTTTCTCTGGACTGGAGTTAAGGTTAGTTTGCGCTGTGGTCATTGACATGAGATTCCGTTCTGGTTTCAGGCATCGTGATACCAGGGCAGGCTGGTGCTCCCGGCTACCCTGGCGAAAGAGGAGAAAAAGGTGACCAGGGGTTTCCAGGCACATCTTTGCCAGGACCAAGCGGAAGGGATGGGCTCCCAGGCCCTCCCGGGCCCCCCGGGCCCCCTGGGCAGCCAGGCCACACGAGTAAGTTCCCTCTGGGGCTGTTTCTCTGCTGTCCCATGCAGGATAGGGTGCCGGGCAGAGCTCAGGGGGGTGGGGAGGGCACCCCAGGGTCTGTGGCCCAAAGGCTGTGGTGCCCAAGCTTTATGAATCACTCATAGCCCACTTAGGTATCAGCAAAATTAGTGATTCCACGGAAAGGAATAGTAAAAATAAAATAATAAAACTGGTTAGAGGAATAAGGACCCTGTTAACCTGCTCTGAGTCTCCTGGCATCTGAAGTTAAAAGCCAGCCAGCGGAGTTGTATGATTCTTATTGAAACAACACGTTCTAATTCATCTAGAGACACAAAGCAATGCTGAGAGGGACAGACGCACACAGGAAGTAGGGGGCGTGGACCACACAGTCGAGGTGGTAGCATATGGATGGTTTCAAATGGGATACACTGCACACACTTCCCTTACATCAGCCGCCATCAAAGCCGAGCACAGAACATTAAACTGTTGATCCGGGCCCTGTGGTCCCAAAGCAGTACCAGCTGGGAATGTAAGACAATCTCAGAGGAGCTCGTAGTCCCAGTGGGAACGCGTCTGGTTTCCAGAGCAGGTGGGTCCGAAGCAGCATGCGCTCTGTGGAGCGCGTACAGTGCTGGGCCCCCGCGGGCTGACGGCAGAGCTGTACCGTGTCAGGACCAGGTGACTTACTGCCGGAATTCAGGCAGATCTTCATGAAAGGAAGAACCTATGGACGAGGCTCCACGTGGGTGGGACAGTTGATTCTAGGCTTGAAACTTCGCTGGGAAATGATCAGCGTGAATTTCCTTGGACGTGTTGCTATTGGGCAGGGGAGACGGATGGGTGGCCTGTGGCCACGGGGTCCTCCTCCTTTCTCTCATGGCTCTCTGAGACATGGCAATGAAGATGAAGTAGTGAAGTCCTGGAGCCACTCTGCCCAAAGTTGCTTTTTTTCCATGTGTCTCAGAGGAGGTTGTAAGCATCTAAAGGGATGTTGGGCCCCTTATTCATTCAACAAGCATTGAAGTGCTGGTGGCAGGCCAGGCACCATTGTAGGAGTGGTGACCGTCCCCACAGAGCAGTCCCAGCCTCCAGGGATGCATTCTGCAGGGGAAAAATAAAAAATAAGTAAACTGCATGGCATGCAGGACATGACAAGTGCAGGCTATGAGCAGGGTGGTGGGTCATGGCTGTCATTCCAGACAGAGTGATCAGTAAAGACGGGAAGGGCAGGAGACAGCCAAACGCAGGGAACTCTGGGAAAACATTAAAAAAAAAATGTTTGTAATTTTGCCTGTACCAAAATATGATCAAGTTTCATGTAAAGACACGAACTTTCCACCCCTGTTAATTGAGTGGGTTCTGTAATATCTACCATCCCAATTTCCCACATTGTCCTTTTTAGTTTATGTAAATTTAGTGACTCAAAATCACAAAGTATGAAGTGATAAGTGATAAATGAAAGTTTTAAAATCCAGATTTGCAGTGTATGTGCAGGAGGCCACTTCTTAAAATAAACTGCCAGGTTGGGGCCCATCGGTGGCTCATTAACCACCCCATACAGAGGTCTCTGTCCCGGGTCCACTCCTGGGTGCCTGTCCCACAGGCCGCGCGGCCCTGTGCCCAGGGAGCTGCAGAGGCCTTTCTTGAGCAGATGCTGTGAATGTCAAATCTGAACCTGCATTTTGGAACTGCTCAAATAATCACAGAATTCTTGCTTTAGACAAACTTGTTTTATGCTGCCTTTGATGAGGAGGTACAGTCGCTTTCTTATCTAGGATGTGAAGGGACTCTGGTTGAGATGAGGCTATTCTGGAAAAGCAGATCATAAAAATGTTACGTCTGTCCATATTCACATGCCTGTGTTCCCAGAATCAGGGAATTCATAGACTCAGCGTGCAGATAATGTAGGGAAATAGGAGCTGCTCCTTGAAGCATTCACTGCGCTTTGTTCAAGCTGGAAGGGGTGAGCAAGGAGCCGGGCGGGAGGAGCCAGGCAAGAGTAGGTGGCCTGGGGCAGAGCTCCTGCCCCTGCAGGCCCTTTGGCCACCCGTCACCACGAGAGCTCCCGGAAAATATGCACAACAAAAAGCAGGAACGCCTTCTCCCTTGGACTTCAGTTCCTACGCACTTGGAACTAACTTCTCCTCTGAGCTCGGAACAGTCATAAAACAGGGAGGTTTGGCCCTTTCTAGGCCTTCTTGTTCGGGAGAGCAAAGCCACTGCTGTCTGCTTGACACTTTGAAGAGCAGACACAGCTGGGGTGGGGGCACCGGGCAGGCTGACCCTGGCTGCTGCATCCAAGCCAGAGGGGGCCTGGGGCAGGGCACGGGGCTCTGGTGGTCGGGTGCCCACCAGCCTCTCCTTGTCGTGTATTCCCATGAGACAGCGTGAAGGACGCATGGGCCTTGCTCACGGATGTTTGGACCGCCAGCATGATGGCAGTGCCCGGGCAGAAGCCATATGTTACGTTGTTCACTCGGTCATTTTTCTTCAAAGCTCTTGCAGAAGGAAATATAAACTCTATCACTGTGTATCTGAACTATAAAAATATATATATATATATATATATATATATATATATATATATATATATATATACATTTTACTGGAACCCACAGCAGATGGTGTTTGCATTTTTGCAATTCATTTTCATGCCTCTTTACATTAATGATGCTCATAATTGAACAGGAACAAACAATTAGAGGCATTTGCCCACACATGGCCTGCATTCTTTAAGACAATGATTACTTTGCTGTAAATTTGCTTAGGGAAAAAAAAAGGAATAAAGTTGTGCAGGTCTCAGCTTACACTTCACAGATGATGTGATTGTGGACAAGCCACTTAACTTTTTTAGCCTCAGTTTCTTAATCTGTAAAACGAGGATGATGGTGTTTGATTTTTTGCAACATAAAAATGAGAGAAGGTGGAGACCTGAACTGAAATGTGCTTTAGAATTGTTGGTAGAACTGGGTGGATGCCGTGTGCGCCGGTCACGCTGTGCGAGTTAAAATGCTCGGATTGTTTTGGAGCAAACTAAAGCTGGATTTCTAATACTTACCAAATAGCCTAAAAATAGTTGGGTTTTATAATAGAGATTAAATTAAGAGAGGTGGGAAAACCTTGCTTCAGTTGGGTGGGAATGATCTTGTGACCTAAACAAAATCCATTTCAGATGGAATCGTGGAGTGCCAGCCCGGACCTCCTGGGGACCAGGGGCCTCCTGGAATCCCGGGGCAGCCGGGGCTAACGGGGGAAGTTGGAGAGAAAGGTGAGAGATCCTGACGTTTTCAATGATGGTTATGCTTGCGCGGATGCTAACGTCCACGTGCCAGTGCTGGGAGGGCATGGGCGTATTCTCCCTTTATCTGGAACTTCCCTCCAAGTTCGTTCCTCGCCTGTGTCTCCCTCCAGATCTGCTGGGATTGTCCTGTGTCTGGGGGAGACCGGCCACCTGGGGAGCCCCAGGGAGGAGTGGTCACTTACTGCTTTGCCCTCTCCCTGGCCAGCAGATTACGTCCTTAGAGCCATAGCTTACTGACATTTCTCAGGTCAAAGTTTGAGAGTCCCTGTCTCAAGGAATGAACATGTTTCCGTTGAGCCCCATCACAGGTGTGTCCCTGGGATGCTTGTCCCCTTCTGAGCCCTGTTCCCATAATCAGTGTGAACACATCTGCTGCTGACGCTCTGTGAGGTCTGCCCGGCTCTCAGTTTTATCTTTACTCTTTTCAAGTGTTTGCTGTGACAGCAGCGCAGATACATACTAATCTCTTCATAATCTTGGAAACTGAGTGGATTACCACGGCATCAACAGTCCTGTTTTTGAGTGGATATTCTAATATTTATATGTCTGAATACCCAGAGAGTGGAACAAATAGGAGGCTTTCCCCCAAAACTAACCCTGCTGTGGACCATTTCTGGCTTTGGATTGCAAAGAATTTTTGCTTCAAAAGTCTAAACATGAATGCTGCATGGATAATATCTCTGAGCTGGCATCTCAGAGTTTTGACAGCCTCATGCATTGCAGACCCTTAGATGGAAGTGATGGGGGCAGTAATCTAGAGGCACTTGGTTTTTAGTGAATCTCTCTAGTTCCTGATGCTGAGTACTTGCTGACATGGGCTGTTCATTTTCTGATGGAGCCGGGGTCTGCTGGCCTGCGGCTGGGTGTGCCGGGCCTGGGGCAGGAGATGGGGACCAGCTTAGGCGAATCCTAGGAAGGGTTTCTCCATGCACACTCTGCTCTGTATCAAGCTGGGTTTGTGCCTAGAAACCAGGCATTTTAGGGTTGAGGGCACAGATATATATATCTAAGACAATGTAAGGCCTTTTAGCTGAATTTGAAAATCAAGACATAAAATGTTACAGTTCCCACAGGCAGGCACGTCCTCCCATTTTCCTGCACTGCGGTCTCAGCCTTTTGATGATGGCCTACCTTTTATTCTGTCACTGTGCTGCAGGGGCTTCTGTCATGGGTTATATATAAGGACCCCTGTGTTTCCTTTTTAGGTCAGAAAGGAGAAAGCTGCCTCATCTGTGACACAGCAGGACTTCGCGGGCCCCCTGGGCCGCAGGGTCCCCCAGGGGAAATAGGTAAGACGTCAAACGTGAAAGGATCAGCTCAGAATCTGCTTCAATAGGTTGGAACCTTCACAGTGAAATGTATCTTATGCCAGGAAATACTAATTTTCTGCATTCAAAACTAAAGCACAATAGTGAGAGTTTTAAGTCATACTTCCAGGATTTGTTCGTTTTTTTTGAAAATGATCGAGATAGCCTATAAATTCGGCATCGTAAAGATTTCCTAATAACAGGATGGCAACATATGGTTCACTTGGTTCCGCAAATTGTGTTGTCTGAAAAGAAGTTACCAGAATGTTCTGGTTTAAGTGGTCTCTGGGGGTGTGAGCCAGGGCCATGGGGACATCCTGCGGCAGTGTCATTCGCATTCATTTGGGCTCACTTCATTATTACTCTCTTGAGATTCTTCCGACATCATCCACTTTGCGTTAAGATCCTTGCACTTTTGAAGCTCGGAAAAAAGTAAATAGGCTTTGAGTTATTAGGAAGTGTCTTATCAACGATGTGTTACAATTTTTCTCCTGTCTTATGAAAGGTTTCCCGGGACAGCCAGGGGCCAAGGGTGACAGAGGCTTACCTGGCAGAGATGGTCTTGAAGGATTGCCTGTAAGTAGACTGTGTGGTTCGCATGCATGTTAGAGTCGCCACCAAGCAGGCTAGTCGAGTGCGTGCCTTGTGGGGCAGTCAGCCTCTGAGGCTTCAGTCACTCCCTGAGACCTGCACCTGAAAACGAGCAGGGCTGTCCAATCCTGTGCTTGCGTGTCAACTGCCTTTCTTCTCACCGGCTCAGAATTCAGTTGCTGCTTACCTGTGTCCAGATGCCACCTGGAATGTTGATCACATCAACATGATACCTTTCAGTTAAACAGAGTATCAGCTTCTTATGGTTTCTATTTGGTTTTAAAAGAAGCCATTGAATAGGAGAGAATAGTAATAATCTTAGACATTGAAGGATGTTTTAGTGTATGTAGTCGGCTCTATTTCTCAAGCTTTAAACTGGAGAGCATTGTTCTTGTATTTTCTTTGCTCTTCTAAGCTTTGTAGGCATTAACCAGTTTCTACACTTCCTTTCATTCTTTTTCTCCTTTTTCCTTCCCTTTTTTCTTTCTTCTTTTGTCATAAATTGAAAGTCAAATCTTTAGCATTGTCCTTTTTTTGATGGAGCTCTTTAACTTTTGTAAGATGTTGAAAAATATTTCTGGAAGCTTCTATAAAGGTGGGTCAGGGCAAAAGTGAGTTGAAACAGGAATGAACAGCTGGAATTCAGCAATAGTGTTCTTTTGAAGTTAGATCTTGGGATTCTGCTTTACAGAACTTCCCTCCTATCTGGGAAGCTAAGTTACAAGTCGCAACTGTTTAAAATATTTCTAAATAAGTTAGAAGTTCACGTAACTGGGAAGCCCTGACTGTGGTGGGGATCAAAGACGAGGCCTGGGAAGGGGGCAGAGAAGCATGCTTTTAACCTCTGGACATGGTCTGTGTCTGCTTGGCCTTCCTGGAGTACTTCCTGGCTCAGCCCTGCCTGAAACCCAGTCCAGGCACAGCCCCCGAGCTCCCTGACTAGAAATGGGAAAAGGGAAGGAGGTGAGGGAACAGGGTGGTTGAGAAGTCATGACGAAGGGGAAAATAAAGAAAAACATACAAGTCTAAGCCCCACACCTCCTCTACCAGGAGCTCTGTGCTTTCTGCAGATGGAAAGGTTTCTAAAAATTGTTTTATGGCCAAATAATTTAGTTGACATGGTAGTAATTTTCCTTTTATTTGAAGCTCTATCATAGCTTCCTGGCTTAAGTAGCTCAAAAATGTGGCTCTCCTATTTTGAATTTGGCTGAAGGCTGAAAGTGGTGCTCACAGCCAGAGCATGCTAGAAAGTGGATGAAAATGAGAAAGGGGTGACACGCTCTGGTTTTCTGTTTGATTAAAGAGTATTTTTGTGACATAGCCTTTTGAAGACTGAGCGTTTGATTTTGGGAAGGCAGGACAGATGTCAGGAGGCGGGCTCCTGGTGAGGCGAGGGGCTGGGAGTGGCCGGCTGCAGTGTGGCGCTCGCGGCTCTTCCCACAGTGCACTGTATGCAGAAGCAGCCCGTGCATCGCCGGGTCTGCTCCAGCTGACGTGGCCAGGGTTGGATTTTCAAGGCGGTATTTGATTCCTTAACATTCATCTTTCTTAAGAGATGTGGATCAAAGACCTTTGAGTCACTTAGGATGAAGTTGTTCTGTAGCAAGAAACCACATGAGATATCAGAGGAATTAAAAAAAAATCTGGATTTCTCCCTTGAATGATAGCTGGCAAGGTCATCATTATTTTAAAAAATTATATTTTCTCGTCCTATGCACACAGTACCAGAAAACTATACTTCTAGGCTGTGAGTCATCACCATAAAATGACATAGTGAAGCTTCCAGATTGAGAAAAAGATACATTGGTTGTAATTTCTTACCTTGGTATTTATCTTTGATCGGCGAGTACTGTGAGCTCGGCTTATCCTTCCTCCAGTGCCTCCCTAGCTGCAGACATTCGGGGCACAAACAGAGACGCCTCCGTTGAACCCTTAAGCCCTGAGAGACAGGTGGAGAGGTGGACATCAAGTCAGACGTTCCTGACCAAGGAACGCGGGTCCTACCGCGAGGGCCACGCCACGGACCTCGGAGACCCGGGAGAGGGCAGGCGAGGCCTGGCAGGAAGGGCTCTGCAGAGGTGCCCAGTTGTAGCTGGGACTTAAGGACGCATCAGCGCTAAGAGCTACCTGGGGGGACCAGCCACAACTACCACACCACCTTTCAGCTAAATAATGAATTTTCCATGACCCTCCACTGACCTTCCTCGCAGGTGGCTGAAGAGAGAACTTGTTGCCCTCTTGGGACTGGAGCAGATGTACTGGGCCCCTTGCGCCCTCCTGAGTAGGTCTGAGCGAAGGGCCCTCTGTACAAGGACGTCCAGCCCAGGGCCGGCTGCGGCCGACTGCATCCGCCCAGGAGGACGTCCTGCCACGATAGGAATGGCCTGTGTCTACGCGGTCCGGTTTGGTAGCCCCTGGCCAGTGGCAGTGACTGAGTTCTTGTGGTGTGGCCGGTGTGACGAAGGAACTGAGGCTTGTGTAGTTTCTGGATTGTGTTGGGCGGGGTGGGCTTGTTGCCGAGGCCCAGGCCTCTGGAAGAAGAGGGGCCGGCTGTGCATCTCGGTGAGTGTAACTGCCGCGCTTGGCATGGGAAGAGCCGCTGCCCCTTGGCCGGCCCTGCTGCAGCTCTCGGGCAGCCATATGGGCGAGGGGGTGTGTCAGACGCTGTGAAGTCGGTCCCAAGTTCGCCATTCTTTGGCATTGCACAGGCCTCTGACTGCCTGTCAGCCTGGTCCCCACCTCTGTGTGATAGGGAGCTCATACCGGGTAACACCTAACCCTTCAGCGCTCCTGTGGTCAGGGGTCGAGTACAGGCTGTGCAGCCAGAAGTAGGCGTGTTCTGGCTGTGTGGTCTTGGGGGTGTCACCAGGCTTTCTGAATATTAGTTCCCGCGTCTGCAGGCATGGAGTCGGTGTCTCCCAGCAGAGCTGGGTTGAGTCGGGGTCGATACGTCAAGCATCGTGATGCACAGTAGGGGCATAACGGAGGGGAGCTAATTTTTGAATCCGAAGATTGTACGGATTTTGGTATGCCCTTGTCTTCCAGCACCTTCCTTTGAGGAGTCCGTATTACACACACAGTGTCTGTGAGTGTGATTCACAGATACCCGAGAGCCATCTCAGAGGGAGTTTGCGAGAAAGAATTCAGAATAAATGAATTACGCTAGGATTTAAGTTCTTCCAGTCAGCAGGGAGGCTGGAGAGGTTTCCTCGTCAGGCCTAAGAGAACCAGTAACTGAGACAGTTGTTGAAGGCTTGGCGACCTCTCCCGGGAGCACCAACTCCCAGAGGGGCTGTGGGGTGGCGTGGGCATTGCTTGAAGACTTAGCTTTCCAGGAACTGGGACATGTTCGCATGTGTGTTGGAAAAGTCAGTTCTAGCTGCCGACAAGAGAGCTGGCCCAGGGCTCTCTCCCGTTTCCTCTGTCACTCGTGCCCGGGAGTCCTTATCTCTTCCGGAATTTGGGATGTGAGCGTAAAGGGAAACTGCCACTTCAGTACTGAGACTTGGAGGCAGTGGGCGGTTGCGAGCCCTCAGGGACGCTGCACCCGCCATCTGCACCCAGAGGCTGCATCCCTCATTCCTGGGCCCGAGAGGGCACACAGTCAGCACCTTCCCACGCTTGCTGAGATGCCCCTGTAGTGCTGACAGTCACAGGGAGCAGGAGAGCTAAGGACTGTTCTTCGAGCTGGGTGCCAGGGCTACACTTTTGCATCGCCCGCCTCTCCTGGTCTCCCTTTGGAACGAATGCCTGGTAGAGACTCTAGGTGCTTTTAGAGAAACACAAGAGGTGGGGTTGGTTCGGGGCTTTGTCACAGGGCTTTTGTGTTGCCTCTAGAAAATGAATGAGCAGCTCTAAACATGTTGCCATTTTCCAGGGAGGCAGCTTCTTGGAATCTTTGGCAACTGTGGAACCAGTCACACTGGTTGGTCCTGTGGGTGGATGTCTCTGGTGGCATCATAAGGCTTTGTTCTTGCAGGGACCACAAGGTGTCCCGGGGCTGATGGGCCAGCCAGGAGCCAAGGGAGAGCCTGGCGAGTTTTACTTCGACGTGCGCCTCAAGGGAGACAAAGGAGACCCGGGTTTCCCAGGACAGCCCGGAATGCCAGGCAGAGTGGGGACTTCTGGGAGAGATGGCCATCCGGGTCTGCCCGGCCCCAAAGGCTCTCCGGTATGCTTATTTTTAGACTTCAAACATGCACTTTATAAATGGATCTGCAAAGAATGAAGAAATGAAGTTTTTGAATCATATCTATGTATTTTCATTTGGATGGTGATCATCATAAATGAGCTTGTTTCCTGGTTCACAGGAAAACTTAAGTCAATCAGTGTAGGCATAGAAGGCGTTGACTCGAGTAACTCGATGACAATGGACGGATGTCTTCTGATGTTTTTAGGGGAACTGAGAAGACTTCCATTCATTGTATGGGAGGTGAAATCAAAGTCAGTGGTACTCAATTTAATGTTTAAAAGAAGATTCCAGATGCAAGTACTCTACCCTTTGAAGTGTCCCTTATTTAGGAAAGGGAGGGAGGTGGTTGTTCAGCTTAGAGGGAAGAATGCTGGTTTCATTTATTAACTACAGGCTGACCTTTGTAGAGGGGTTGAGGTAAATAAATAGCATAAGCCAGTTAAACTCTGGTACTTATTTACTAGAAATAGTGGAGATATTTGACACGGAGGAGTATTGGTATGTCTGCTAATAGTTCTCCTGTCTCTCTTGGTTTCAGGGTTCAGTAGGACTGAAAGGAGAACGTGGCCCCCCCGGGGGAGCTGGATTCCCCGGCAGTCGCGGTGACATTGGTCCTCCTGGGCCTCCAGGGTTCGGCCCCATTGGTCCCATTGGTGACAAAGGACAGCCAGGCTTCCCTGGAAACCCTGGATCCCCAGGCCAGCCAGGTGAGGCTCGACACGAGCACGGGGCCCAGTGAGGGACTCGGGGTTAGGCTCAGTCCCTCCAGGAGGTGGCGTGACCTGGGCGGGTCCCCCCTTAGTATTTCTGTACCTCGTTTATTCATATATAAGAGAGGCCGGGTAATGTAGAACCTGCCTACAAAGAAGTAGAATTTGTAGATGATGTTCTTTATCCTAAGCATGTGGCACATCCCAGCTAAAGTCAGCCTTCTACATGGAAGGGACACCGACATGAGCCCCTGTTCCTCCTCATCTATTTTCTGTATTTTCCCTGGTGGGCAATCCATTTGGCCTCCGTACAGCCCAGGAAGTCCAGTCCCTCCCTCCCCGTTGAGATGCCTGCCTCCCAGCTAACCAAAAGGGCCATTTCAGCTCCGCTCCTGCCGTTTAATGCCATGTGGCTCCAGTCATTCGCTGACTATTCTTTATGTGGTTCTGTGTGCCCAGCACTGTGCTGGGTGGTGAGCAGAGTGGGGAAGCCATGGCCCTGTGTTCCTGGAGCTCACTGTTCAGGGCCTGGCGGAGAATGTGGAGAAAGGGCTTCCCAGGGACATCTCTGCCACATCTTCATGACTTTCAGGGACAAAAGTGATAAAGGGGGTGCCCCAGGCTGTGCACACGGTGGGCTCTCAGGAATCTATTAGTTGTATATGATTCAGAGTAGAAATGGAACATTCATATAGTTCCCTAGAAATTCTGGAATGAGGAGTGGAAGTGTGCATGTGTTACTAAGAAATGTTTTAAAAGTTGTAGAAATGAATGAAAGAACTCTAGGTGTTTAAAATTGTTTGCCTTGTAAACTTTGAAAAGCATTATCAGCTAAGGTGCTGGATAATCAAAACACCCAACAGGGGTCACAAGAGGAAACCACAGGGCATCCTTGGGGCATCCATCCTGAGGCCCCCATGGGTGCCCGAAACCACAGATAGTGCCAAACCCCACATGTACTGTGTTTTCTTATTCATACATGCCTCTGATAAAAGTCTAATTGATAAAGTGAGAGAATAACAATAACAAAATAGAACAATTTATAACAATACACTATAATGAGAGTCATGTGAATGTGGTCTGTCTCTCTAAAAATATCTCACCCTTCTCGGAATGATGTGAGGTGACGTGAGGTGACATGAGGCGGCCGATGTGGGCTCTGTGACTTTGCGAGTCACCCATCATCAGGAGGATCATCCGCTTCTGGACCTCCATGGCCCTCTGGCAGCTGAACCCGCAGATAACGAGGGACCCCTGTACGGCTTTCTTGCTGACCAATTTGCTGATTCTGTCGCCAGCCACGTAGCTATAACCCAAGTTTTATCAGTCCCGTCCCCCCTGGGAGTGATTATGTCCTTACTCTGACACAGTGCAGCATTCATAAGCACTCTAGCCTAGGAGTAGTGGCCTGTCTTGGATGGGGGTCCAAGTACAGTGTCCCAACGTAGCTGTTGCTGTCATTCTCATTGTTTGTATGGTTATTGATTACTTAGCACCCAGTTATGACTCCATTGATAGTTTTCCTTTTTTAGCAGGGGTCCCAGAAATGTCTCTTTCATGACTCCTGGGGGCCAGGGAAATACTGGGTTTGACTTAGGAAGCCCCCTCCCCTGAGACTTGGGGAAGGGACCCCCTGCCCACTTTCCCCACAGCTCCTGACCCCAACGTCAGCATGTCAGGTGTTCTGTGTGCTTGTGGGGTCTGAGCACTGCCCTGCTGTGGAAAGGAGTCCGACTTTCTTTGTGGCCAGAAACTCCCACCAGAAAACCAGCTGGGGCGTCACCGATCCCTCCAGGCGGGGTAGGGAAGAAGGTTCCGAAGGGGCTTGGCCGCCCTGGTGATCACTTGTCTACGTTCCGTAGAGGTCCTGGGCTCTCCAGGCCCAGCCAGCTTCTGGCAGAAACCCCAGTCTTCTTTGATCTGCCAGAGCTGTGTTGACTCTGGGGCCCGTAAAAGCCTTTTCCCAGGGGGGGAGCTGATAGCAAGTATGTGCTGGGTCAGTCACTGGCATTTCCCACAGTCTATAGCTGAAAAATGTGTTGGCTGATACGGGAGGCCCCGTATCACATTCTTGAATTTCTAGAAGGTATGTGAAGAGTCCGTGCACGTGTCCTTGGGGGTGAGCCCTTGATGCTTTCTCAGCAGCTCACTCCTGACACCCACTGGGCCCTGGACCCAGTGCCTGGGGGGTGGGGCTGCTCCAGAGCACAGAGCCGGCCACAGGTGGGGACCGGCAGGGTCACCCACTCAGCCCGCGGGGGAGATGCTTCCCTACCAGACAACATGATTTAGGTCGCCCTCCAAGCCACTTAGAATTGGCACAGTCCGAAAAATCGAGAGAGAACTTGAGTGTCCTGAGCTTGTGAGGCAGGCTGATTGGGAAATTACCTAGGGCAGCTCCACATTTGTTACAGTGCATTTTTCAGCTTTTTGTGACTCTAATCTTGGGCTCTTAAAGACTTCCTGTGTCAGACAGACATGTTGGTCATTCTGGACGTATATTTTGGGGAAAAGAGGAAGAGCTCTCTGTGAAAGATGCTAGAAAGGTGCAGGACACGGTGGTGTGCGGATGGAGGCTGTCTCCAGCAGATGCGGCGCCCGGGGACCTGGCCGGTCGGCGGCCCTCACCCTGTGTCCTGCCTCTTCCCCAGGTCCCAAGGGTGACGCAGGAAGAGTGATGCCCCTACCTGGCCCCCCTGGGACGGAAGGACTCCCGGGGTCCCCCGGCTTCCAGGGCCCCCAAGGTGCGTTCTGAGTCCCGGCCCACTGGGGGTGCGACGGGCACGTTCTCTCGTTTCCTTACCCTGCTCTTGGTCTCGCTCACCGCAGGGGACCGAGGCTTCCCTGGCACCCCAGGAAGGCCGGGCCTCCCAGGAGAGAAGGGCTCCGTTGGCCAGCCTGGCATTGGATTTCCAGGGCCTCCCGGGCCCAAAGGTAAACCTGTAGGCCGGGCCCACCGTGAGGGCACCGTGCTCTGGGCACAGCCCGCGGTGGTAGCCTCGCCCCCACTGGTCAGTGCTGAGGGCGCCCCACCCATCCTCACGTGGATCCTGGGAGGGAAGGGGGCGTGGGGTCTGCCCCTTTGGGTGGGTTAGTGGCGTGCAGCTCAGGGGAGGCTTGCCCCAAGCTGTGGGTGGCCGGGTGCTACTCCCAGGGGGAGCTGGGCCTGAGGGGTGGAGGGCGTAGGGGGCCCAGCTCCAGGCTGGCTTTGGGAGTCAGTGGGCAGGCTGAGGGGAAGGCTCGGGGAACACGAGGGGCCTTGCTGTCTCGGGGGAAGGGCCCCCACCCCATCCCCTCGGGCGCTGGCATTCTAGAACCCACACGTCTTTCTGGGAACTGTAAGAAGTAAGGAGGGCAGGGTCACCACTTGGAGGCTCCCCCGGGCCTGCCAGCCCTTCAGGAAGACCCTGAGGCGGCCAGGACTGGGATGGCGTGTGGGCAGCACGTGGCCTGGCTTCCCCATCTGGGCCGGCATCCTGACCCTGGTTTTGCTGGCCGTCTGCCCTGAACTTAGTGTGAAGACTTCTCCAGGCTCCCAGCCTCTCGTGCAGAGACAGAGCTCCTTGCCCGCCATCATGGCCACAGTGTCCCACCCCAGGGGCAGGCGGCAGTGGCCTGGTTTCTCTAGGAGCTGGGGGTGTCCCACACATGCAGGCGGCCGCCATCAGGCTGCAAGGGTGGAAGGCTGGGTGACCCTCCAGGTTCACAGAGGACAACGCTTAGGCCTTCTGCGTGGTCATGAGCCCCCGTATTCCCCACAAGAGCCGTACTGTGGCACCATGACCAGGAATCTGCCTGATAAAGGGTCCTGCACTAAGGGGTTCTCTGTCCACACGTCCCGAGGCTGCCTGGAGACGTGGATGCTGGTGGGCAGTTGGGTCCACTCTCGGGCCGGCCCCTGGTACAGACTCACAGCCTACTGCGGGTCTTGGACCTCTGCATTCTAGAGGAAGGGTCCCACTAGAGGTTTTCAGGCTTTGCTGTGCATTAGAACCACGAGGTAGCTGTAGAAACTCATCAGACCTTCTAGGTTGGGGTGCAAACAGACTCTGAATGCCTCGTGTACCCCTGAGCGATGTATGAGGACCAGTGGTCTAGAGCAGTTGGTTCTCAAACTGGTGGGCCCACACGTGAGAGTCTCAGGGAAACGCAGGCCCCGTCAGCCCACCTGGCTGGCTTTGGGCCGGGCGACAGCGGTGCTCCTGAGCCCCCCCCCCACTCGAGTGGCGAGGGTCTGGGGTTTCCATTCCTAGTCTGCACGTGCCGCGGGGTCGGTTCATTTGCTTTGGGGGGTGGGGGACCGGAAGGACAAGCAACTGAGCAGAGGAAACAGAAGGGCACAGGTGTGAGAGAGGGAGAAGGGGCCAGGGCCCGGGTGGCCCTGGTGACCCCCGCATGGCCGGGATGGCATCAGCCGCTTCTCAGAAACACCACCACGTCTTGGCTCTTGGCCACCGGAGTCAGTTCTGGTGTGTCTGGGCAGGAGGAAGGGAAGGGAAGCAAGTGGGGAAGAGCATTATGACATTAATGATATTTTGACTCTTCAAAACAGGTGTTGATGGCCTCCCTGGGGACTTGGGACCTCCTGGGAATCCTGGTCGCCCAGGATTTAATGGCTTACCTGGCAACCCAGGTACACCTGGTCAAAAGGTGGGTAGAGCATCCTCTGCACGGCTTTGTCCCTGCTCCTTTTTCTTGACGGGACACAGAAAGTGTGCTTATTTGTCTCACAGGACACGCTGGACCAGCGTGCTTTGTTTTTTCATGAAATAACAGAACAGAGAGCAGAAACAGAAAATAGTATTTTCAGAGAACAGAAAATACTGAAGTGCACAGCACACACATGATGCACCTGGAGCGTCGGCTGTCTCACGTTATGAGTGTGTCCTTGCGCGTGTGCGCCCGGTCCCAGCGTGCTGTGCGTGCCGTACTGTGAGCGCAGGGGAGAGCTGGGTAAACTGCTGCCCTGAAGGACAGACAGCCACCCAGGGGGGTTAGCGCTGGTTTCTCAGCTCAGCATTGTTGACCTGGCCCAGTAATTCTTGGCGGTGGGGGCTGCCCTGAACACCGTGGGGCGGCCATCGACAACTCTGTGTCCCTCCCCACAGATACCAAAGGATGACCCCCACGTCCCCCCCAGTTGTGACAACCAGAACTGTCTCCAGACGTTAGCAAATGTCCTCTGGGGGCAAAATGGCCCTGTTTGGGGACCCCCGGGCTAGAGTGACTTCAGGACTCTCCTTGCCCACGAATATCCCTCTGCCTGCGGGCCGGTGCTTGAAATTCCGATCAGCAAGTATAGCTGATGCTGGATAGATCCTTTCTGTTCTGATTATAAGGAAGGAAAGTGACTTGCCGGGAGGCATCAGTCCTAAATGGGGGACGGGCCAAGGGCAATAGACACACTGAGCAGAGGATGGAACATTCGTCCTGCGGTGGCCCACCCCTCTCCTGTGGGAAGGCAGGTGTGCCTCAGTGACCCCAGGGAAGCTTCCTCCTAGAAACACCTCCCCTCGTGGGCTCCCTGCTCCCTATGGCTGGGGCAGGAGAGAGGCCTGGGGAAGCCTGTCTTTATGTGGTGCACTCCGCCTTCCCCTTATAGCTGCACTTGATTTGAATGGCTAGTCAGTGGTGATGGCGTTCGGGTCACCCTAAACACGTGCGGCTTGTCAGTTAGTAAAGGCCAAATGGTACTGGAACTACGGATTTGGTTTAAAATGTACAATTCTTGCTTTTTCAAAAAATCCCTTGAATCGAGTTCCTTCAGTTTTGTGAATTCCCTCCTGGGACGGGTGGAAAGGTCCCTAGCTCACTCCAGGCCAGGTGGTCGTTGCCTGGCAGCTGTTGCCTGCCGTGGATGCCGGAGGGACGCTGTGGCTTCACGTGCACCTGCCGCTCCAGGGCCCTAAACTGGGCCCTTTGGGGTGCATCCTCAGGCCCTCACAATGCTGCTTTTATTTTTATTCATCTCTATTTGTAGGGCCCCTTGATTCATAGATAGTTTAAAAATTTTCATTTGATGTGGAAGCCTTCATTTAACAAAAAACTAAATAACGGTGTCCTGATCCAGTCCTGGAACTTTTCCACCTCTTAAGAAGACACTGATTAGCTTGTCACAAATGCCAGTTGCCATTTTGCTGTGGTTTAGAGTCAGCTCTTCACAGGCACAAAGCAGCCGGGCCAAGGGTCTGGGGACCTGGTTGGAAATCCCGCCTCTGTGACTTTGGGCAAATTGTTCATCCATGGACAGCCTTGGTTTTCCTCTTTCATAAAATGAAAATAATAAAATTACCTACCTTTCAGCTTGTAGTGAGTTTGAAAGGAAGCAGTAGGTGTGAGGAAGCTTCGAAAGCTGAAGCTGGTTGAACAGCCTCGTCCCTGTGAACGGCACCGCGGTCCGTCGGCAGCCACATCGATGCTCTTGGCTGGTAAAACCGTGGGCTTTGCCGGTCACTTGGCTTGTCTGTGTTTTGGGGCTTTCTAGGGAGAGCCTGGAGTTGGTCTGCCAGGACTCAAAGGATTGCCAGGTCTTCCTGGCATTCCCGGCGCACCTGGGGAGAAGGGAAGCATCGGAGGACCAGGCATTCCCGGGGAGCACGGGGATATTGGCCCCCCAGGCCTTCAGGGAATCAGAGGTAACTTCTTACAGGCAAATCTAGACCGTGGCAGGGACTGGGTCTGTTTATTTTGTGTCCCCAGAGCACCTGTTAGGGTCTCAGTAAATGTTTGTTGAATGTTGAGACTCCTAGAGGCTGGAACTTATGGTGCTCTGTGGCTGTGGCTTGTTGTGTGGGTGGGTGGCATGTGCTGTGACACATGCTGTGCCTCCCACGTGTTCCAATCACAGTTCCTTCCCCACCCAGGTGACGCGGGACCTCCTGGATTACAAGGTCCCAAAGGAGCTCCAGGAGTTCCTGGAATCGGCCCCCCTGGAGTGATGGGCCCCCCAGGAGGACAGGGACCACCAGGGTCCTTAGGTGATGTGACTGACAATCTTCCAGAATTACCCCTTTCCTCTGTCATACTCATGATGGGATAGTTGCTGATTCGAGAGTCTCTGTGAGCACAGTCTGTGAAGAAAAGGGGGAAAAGCAAATGCAAATGTTTTGTGGATGCAGGTTAGGTTGTTTGCTTAAATGTAGACTCGGGGACGTCTTTCTTTTCCTCCCACTGAGCTTGGTTTACATGCCACACAAAGGGAGCTGCCCTTTAGTATGAATTCAGTGGCATTTCATTTAATGGGCATGGTTGCTGTCTCCGATCTTTTTGTAGGCGGGTGAAGAAGGTTGGATGCACAACAGTACATTGGGTGCATGTCTAGAAGCTCCCTTAGCTTTTAACAATGATTCCAAAATGGAGATGGGGTGGTGGCGGAGGGTGAGACAGTCTGTGACCAATGGAAGAGAAGCTGCTCTTAGGTCTAAATCCCGAGGAGAGGCTGGGCGGCACCTGGAAGGGTGCGCCGCCCCCGTGGCGGGACGTAGGGGCCGCGTCCAGCTAGGCTCGCCCTGGAGCCCCGGCTGGGCCGCTGTCCAAGGCAGCAGAAGCCCTTCTGGCCCCAGCCCGGGCAGGTGGCGTCCTTCTGCAGGACGTGTCGGCTGGTGCTGCGTGGCCGCGCTGTCAGCCCTGCTCACGGTCGTTTGTCTCGCCCGCCTTCAGGCCCCCCTGGAGTGAAAGGAGAGAAGGGCTTCCCTGGATTCCCAGGTCTGGACATGCCGGGCCCCAAAGGCGATAAAGGCACCCAAGGGCTCCCCGGCCTGACGGGGCAGTCGGGGCTCCCTGGCCTTCCCGGGCAGCAGGGCACCCCCGGCCTTCCTGGGTTCCCAGGTAACTGATGTGTGGATACCCGCCTCCCCAAATCTGTGCTGAGGAGACCCCTCCCTGTCTTGCATTGGCGTTCACGGTCCTTCCCTCTGGCCACAGGCTCCAAAGGAGAGATGGGTGTCATGGGGACCCCGGGACAGCCCGGCTCGCCAGGACCAGCTGGTGTGCCAGGATCGCCAGGCGAGAAAGGTAGGGAGCGGTGACTCCAGAAAGCCCGGCTCCTGGCTCTCTCGGTGCTTTTGGGGAAATTGTTGAATGTTTGTAGATTGGATTTCATTTCAAAAGGCAGATGGGGGACGGGCTGGAAGATGCCTCTTCCTGGGGGGACTCGGGGTGCAGCGGAATCAGAGGCTGTGCTCTGCCTCAAGTCAGAGAAGGTTTCAGGTCTTCCTTGTTTGCAGATGATTTTTTTTTTTTTTGGAGAAATGGTGGAATCTTCAGGATTTCAAGGTCATAACATTGAGTCCTTAGAATGACATTAGCATATTGGGCACATTTATAAATCTTGCTTTTTGCTTCTTAGCTTGCTATTTGAAACTGGTCCAAAATCATTTTTTAAAAAGAAAAAGACTTTGAATGTTTGACATAAAAATGGTCCTTTGCTTGTAGAATAGGAAAATTCTCATTCTGTTATTTTGTGTGGAATTGAGGGGCATTATGACCAGGAGCGATAAAGGTATTTAGGAAGGAGAGAAAATGTAAGTCATTTAAGTTAATAAGAAAGGTCACATGTATTAGAATTTTTAGCAGCAATGAATTCTAGAAAATGGGTTGACGTAACTCAGCCCCTCGCCATTCAGTGCAGTTTGGGACAGGCTATTAGTTCTCCATGCCTTCCTCAGCGGTTGCTCCTGCTGGCCAGGAAGAGTGCCACACCCTCGGCCCCGTCTCACTGGGGGTCTTCTCTTCCCTGTGCAGGAGACCTCGGCTTCCCGGGCTCCTCAGGCCCCAGGGGAGACCCTGGCTTCAAAGGCGATAAAGGAGATGTTGGTCTCCCTGGCAAGCCTGGGTCCATGGATAAAGTGGACATGGGCAGCATGAAGGGTCAGAAGGGAGACCAAGGAGAGAAAGGTAACCTGGGGGAGGGTTTGAACACCGGGGGCAGAAGGGTGTGCCTGACCGGGGCTACTTAGTTCTCCATGAACGATGCCGACCCAGTCAGCGTTTCTCCAACAACTTGCCTGAAGCAGACATGGGTCCCCATCTTTTCCCCTGTGATATGCAGGACAGATTGGACCAATTGGTGATAAAGGATCCCGGGGAGATCCTGGAACCCCAGGAGTACCTGGGAAAGACGGCCAAGCAGGGTTTCCTGGGCAGCCAGGTATGGAGGGGAGTTGAAGTTCACCACACGGTGGCAGGGAGGGAATGTTACCTGAGCTTTGCATAGGTGCCAACCTGTTGGGTTTTCCTCTTTTCTGTTTTAGGACCTAAAGGTGATCCTGGCATAGGTGGAACCCCAGGTGCCCCGGGACTTCCTGGACCGAAAGGATCAGTGGGTGGAATGGGCCTGCCAGGTACGTTGCACTCAGCAAAGGCGTCTTCTTGGTAGCACGCCTGTGTGTGGTGCTGGTGGGTCTTGCAGAACGGGACCCACTGCACTGAGGCCATTTCCCAGACCCATGTGTCATTTATATGAATCGACATGTTCAATTTTGAATCGTCCCTTGCTTAGGGATAGACAGAATTTGGCTGACAATATGACCATTCCAAAAAAACAAAATCACAATTTATTAAAAACACGGCTGTACACCATCAACTTTTGATTACCTCCCAGTGACCATCTGCTTGGCTGTCATCTCCCGGGGAGATGCCTCCTCCTGCATTCAGTTTGGCAGTGCACGAAGCTCATACTTCCGATGCCCTCTGACATTGGTTCAGAGGAGTCCTCCAGGCCCCCTGCCCCTTGCCAGCAGCGTTGCTCTGGTGATGGGACCGGAGGGGAGGCGTGAGGGGGAAGGGGGCCCAGGCCTCCGGGTGGGTTTGGGTGCTAATGCCTCTCAGAACTCGCCCCCCGGGAAGAGAAAGTCAACACAGGAAGCCTGCCTCTCTGACTCCTCCTCGAGTCTTTGTGAGGCGCATTTTAACTTTATTTGGCAAATAGACTTCTGGGTTGCTGTTTAGACTTATTGAGGAGTATGTTTAGCTCCTAGTGTAACTTACAAACCCAGCTATACCTTCTCTCTGCGTGGCCTGCCTCCAGACACCTCTGGTTTGTTTGGGTAAGGAGAGTTGATTATAGAATAAAGAGCACAAAAGCCTTTTTTTATACTGTGGTAAGTAAATATTCTGAGTGCTTAATGTATTTTTCTCTCTCTCTTTATGAAATGATTATCTTTAAAAGAAAGGAGAAACGTTTCTGTGTGTGGCTCTAGTGTGATTTGGGCGAATGGTGTCTGCCTGGGTGACTTACAAATTGACCAGTGAAGGGATGCATGTTCTTTTTAGCTTATTCTTGGCTGGCTGTCTAGGTGTTTTTTTACTTTTAATAGTAGTACTTGCTAATCACGTATTCAAGTTCCATTTGTTTCTGTTCATAGGAACACCTGGAGAAAAAGGTGTGCCTGGAATCCCCGGCCCGCAGGGGGTCCCGGGCTTACCCGGGGAGAAGGGATTGAAGGGAGAGAAGGGGCAGTCAGGTCTCCCTGGCATCGGAATTCCGGGACGGCCCGGGGATAAGGTAAGGGTGCTGTGCATGGACGCGTCCCCTCCCTTCCCTCCCAGCAGAGATGCTTCACGGGACATCATTAGTCCTCTAGCACGTTAACGAACCATAACACAGAGCACTGCCCCCAACTCATTGCAGGTTGTCCTTCCTCCCTCTCTGTTCTCCACCCCAGGGAGGACCCAGAGATGGCTGAGAGGTTAGGGTAGCGACTCACTGAGAGGAAAGGGCAGAGAGAAGTGTGGGAAGGGGAGACTGACCACTGGCTCTTTTGCTGTGGGTTTCTAGTTTTTCCTGTTCTCAGAAGTGGACTTTGATTTTTCAGATTGGAAGCTGGAGAGGGATTCTGCAGGGCAGTATTACCTGCACCAAACTATATACTGTTACCGAGGAAGTGCCACAGACAAACAACCAGGGGCATATATAAAATTAATGGGCTCAATTTTTATTCACAGGGCGATCAAGGGATTGCAGGTTTCCCAGGAAGTCCTGGAGAGAAGGGAGAAAAAGGAAGCACTGGGATTCCGGGCATGCCCGGGGCTCCAGGCCCCAAAGGCTCGCCGGGGAGTGTCGGCTACCCAGGTAGGTGGCTTGGCCTACTCCTGAGCTTGGGGCTCAAAGGTGACAAGGAAAAACTCAGACTTAAGGCATTCTGGTGTTTTGTCATTTCTTTAGGAAGCCCTGGGTCGCCTGGAGAAAAAGGTGACAAAGGCCTCCCTGGATTGGATGGTGTCCCTGGCATCAAAGGACAAGCAGGTAGAGATCACTTTTTGGAGCACAGATAGGCTTGTGGGGGGAGAGTCCAAGGGGACATCCAAGCTCCCAAGGAGTTTCCCTTGTGGATGGAGAGCTGTGGGCGCTGGGATGTCGCTCGGTGACCTCTGGATGACCAGTGACCGGCCGGGCCCCTGCTTCAGATGAACAAACTGAGTCTAGGGGGGATCCTGGCATGTTCCCCAGGTCTTGTCAGCAGTTAGGGAGCAGAACCAAATCCCCCTCACTGGTTTGGTAGCTAGTTCCTGCTGGTCCTTGGAACAGGTTTGTGTTTGGGGTGGGAGTCTGATGTACTTTCTCTCCCCCTCCAGCACTGGGGGTCAGGCACAAAGTGTGGTCAGCAGTGGGGAGGGTCCCTACTGAAGGGATGTCTGGGGTAACCTTGGGGGAAGGGCCCCCTGGAAAAATGTCAGGAGCAGAGCATTTTACATGGGTCTGTGAGAGTGTCCATGCCTGACTGACATCACCTTCCTCTTTGAGGCCTTCCGGGGCAGGCTGGTCCCACAGGCCCAGTTGGCCAGAAAGGGGAGCCCGGCAGCGACGGAATCCCGGGCTCGGCGGGAGAGAAGGGCGAACCAGGTATGGCCGGCGCCTGTTCCCTCTCAGAATGAAACTCCCCTCTGGAGGGAGCATCTTCCAGAGACTTCCATTCCATGCTGAGTTACCGTCCTCACAGCTGCTTAAGCGCAAATGTGGACAAAGGGGGGCCGGCTTGGATGGCAAAGAGGGTGTCCATTTATTCCACAAGTACTGATGGGCACCAACCTGAAACAGTCTTTGCTCTCGGTGGTGAGTGGAAGAGACACACATAGGAGCCCAGACCACTGCCTTCTCTGCCTGGCATTGCCCTCTCTACAGACGTTTCAGGGGAATATTTGCTGTCCTCTGAATCGGCTCCTGTCTCTGATGGGGGGGCTGCTACTTGGGCAAAAACACCAGGTGTAGACTTTGATGATGCCAGTCGCGTGTGTGTGGCACTCATAACCAGCGCGAGGGTGACACACCACCACTCGAAGCAGGTTATCTCGGGTCAGGGTGCAGAACGGGGAGAATATCCCTGGGGAGGGGCATCCCGGGGGATGTATTGCTGTTAGGGTTGGCCTCTCTGTGAAGTCTAAAATCTTTATTTTTCCTTGTATGTACTTTATGTTTATGTTATATACATTCATTTTCCTATACAAATAATTCATAAAAAATGTTCCACACCTCCTCCCCCCATTTCGCTCACATTTGTGGGCTCCCTGGTGTCTGCTGCCCCGATGTCTCTGGCTTTCCCCACCTCCAGTGAAAATAGCCGTTAGTTGGGTGGTGGTTTGAGAAAGGCACCGTTAGTCTCCAGCTGGTAGTTGGAAATAAATACTCATCTGTACAGCTCACTTCTGCTAAACGCCACAATGGGTCTGAGCTGAGAGGTACTTATGGCAGAGTACTAAATTATATAAATATATCTAGGCAATGGTATCTTAGAACAACTGTGGGAATATAATTTCCCTTACTAGGTGCAATTAACTAATTCTATGTATTCTACAAGTAGTGTATGGAAGTAGGACAGAGAGTTGCTATTGCTTTGTGGGGTACCTGCAGATCAGCTGTTTTAGGAAAGATAAACGTGGCTTCTCACCCTTATCTTACAGGTCTACCAGGAAGAGGATTCCCAGGGTTCCCAGGGACCAAAGGCGAGAAAGGTAACATTTGCTAAACATGTTTTCCTTTTCGACTAACCACTGATGCACACAGTGCCAGCAGAAGAGGGTGAGCAGTTGCAAGAAACCAACTGGACGTGGATGATAGATACGAGGTCTGGGACGATCCACTTGGCGCATGGTACCGCCCGTGACAAAGCACCGGATGGTGTGTTGTGTTGTCAGTTCATCACAAGGAGGGGCCCTAAGATCATTTTAGGCAGTGACTCTATTCCATTCACTTTGTACTTTTTCTTCAGAACCTTCAAATAATCGTAGAATTTTGTTATTTTACTGGCAAGTTTTGGGTAATACTTTGAAAACTGAACATGCAGGGATTTTTCTCCTACAAGCTCTTATTTAAAAAAAAGTTTTAAAAACAATTTTATTGTTTTTCTATCATCGACATATAATAAACTCCACGTATTTAAAGTATATAATTAGGAAAGTCTTGAGATACACACACACACACACACACACACACACACACACACACGAAAATACAACAACATTCAAGACAGTGAACACATCCATCACCCTGGAAGTCTGCTGGGCCGCTCTCAGCCCCCCATCTGCCCCCTGCCCCCACCGCCATGGCAGACCACCCTCCGACCTGCTCTTGGGCTCTATAGATTAGCTTGCATTTTCTACAGCTTTGTGTAAGTGCAATCCTATGGTATTTTACTCTTTTTAGTCTGACTTTTTGCACAGCACAGTTAGTTTGTGATTCATCTGTGTTCTTGCAGGTAGCAGAGTCCATCCCTTTTTCTCGCTGAGTCGTGTCCATTGTGTTGCTATAACATAGTTTGTTTATTCATTCACTGTGGATGAAACACACCCTTAATTTCTGCAGTGAGATTGCTTGCAGACTTAGTAGGCATTTATTCAAATGCCTTTGCTGTAGAACATGTCCCTTTAAAAAGCATAAAAATGACAGCCAGGCTCCTGGATCCTGAGGTCACCCTCCTTCGGGCCAGCATGGAGGGGGCCCAGTGTGCTGAAGAGGAGGGAAGGGGCGCCCACACCAGTTGCCCTCCTGGTGTCTCTGTGAGGCCTTCCCTCCTGCCCTGCTCCCTGGGGCTCCCCTTCGCCCCTGCACTCCTCCGTGGTCTCAAATTGTTTTTATTGTTTAGGTTCAAAGGGCGACGTGGGTTTCCCAGGACTAGCTGGGAGTCCAGGAATTCCTGGATCCAAAGGCGAGCAAGGATACATGGGTCCTCCGGGGCCACAGGGACAGCCAGGGTTGCCCGGAGCACCAGGCCACCCCGTAGAGGGACCCAAGGGAGACCGAGGCCCGCAGGGACAACCCGGCCTGCCAGGTAAGGGATCTGACCTGCTCAGAGCTGGGACCGAAACAGAAGGCAGATGTACACACGTGTAGAAGAATAGAAATATTTAAACTCTCAACTGACTCTTCCGTCTAGAATTTCACAATATTTATTATAGTTTGAAACTGGTTAAGACAGTCAGTGTCCCTTGTGTTTTGGCCTCCATTGGGTCAGTGCTTTTCTTGTGTCCTTCCTGCCAAGGAATTTAGTAAATATGATAAGTGATTAGAGACAGAACATTACTGAAAAAGGCTGGTGCATAAGTGGCACCTGTGGTGGTCGTTTTAACCCGGATGACATCCTGAAGTGCCTCTCCACTGGGACCGCGCTGACGGCCGCACACAGCCACCCTGGGCACAGTGCCCAGGGCATCGGACACTGAGCGTGTGGGGCTTATATCAGCATTTTCTACCCGTGGGGCAGATTCTTCTAGCACCTGCCTTGATTCTCAGGCATTGTTTATGTCACGTCAGGGTTGGGTGGGTGGTGGTGACGACACCCACAGTCCAGTGGCGCTTGCACATAAATAGAATCACCCTCTAACCTCAAATACGTGACTTTTGTGTTTCCTGTTAGGACTTCCGGGACCCATGGGGCCTCCGGGGCTCCCCGGGCTCGATGGGCTGAAAGGCGACAAGGGAAACGCAGGCTGGCCAGGGGCTCCCGGTGCTCCAGGGCCCAAAGGAGACATAGGGTTCCAGGGCATGCCCGTGAGTTACCATCTGTGGGGCTTGCTTTTGAAAAAAGATCACGAATGAGTATGTTGTCTGTATACGTGCCTGTCACACCCCAGCCCCGTGAATCAGCCCCTCTCTTCAGGCAGTGAGCAGCCATCTCTGGTGGCACCGCGGTCGGCACCTCTTGCATTGTTTACAGTCTAGTCTTACCAAAGCCGTTAAGGAAAATGTGACACTACTGGATTACAGTTCAGTGCCTGGGTTTAAAAATCTATTTGCAAACTTGAGGTAAAAAGCAAGCCTCAGTAACAGAGAGCTATACTCCCCATTCCTGGTGCCAGTTGGTGGCTGGCTATCTCTCCATGTATAAGTAAGTGTACTATATATATATATATATATATATGTATGTATTCACACATACATATTTATGCATGTTGTTTCGGCTATGGCACCTTTTAAAGTGAAGCAAAGAAACAAATATATATAAGAAACAACACAACTTTTTATATATTGAGAAAGGAACAACTATATGAAATAACTAGAAAATGAGATATTTTAAAAATATGTCAATATTGCTAAAGTATAAAGAAAAGTAATCCTCCTTTAATTTTTATTTTCTCTCCATATTTAAAATCACTCTTCAGATAAGATCTGAGGTGAATGCTAAGGGAAAATCAGTATGTCTGAGTGTTTGGAGGGAAGATTTAGAGAAAGGTGGTTTGGTGTTGACAGGTCGATATGTTGTCAAGACACACGTTTAGAGAGTCCTGCGTCTGTTCATGGCATTGTGCTGTGGGCTGGGGACAGTGGGATGTAGGACTTGCACCTTCTCCAGGAACTTACCACCTGGATGGACAGGCAGACAGGACACCGTAAACAAAGCAAGTTGTTCCAACTTCCATCTTCTTAATTTAGAGACACAGAAGTTTTGTCATTCTCTTTACATCACCCAAGGAAGCACAAGGCACTGTTTGTTCATAAAACTACTTTTCAGAACATCACGGGGCTGTCCCAGCTTCCTGACCAGCAGGTGACTTAAGAGACTTACTGTGTCCTGAGCAGTTCCTGGCTAACATTCTCTTTGTGTGTCCAGGGGATCGGTGGTTCTCCAGGAATCACAGGTGCTAAGGGTGACACAGGACTTCCAGGAGTTCCAGGATTCCAAGGTGAGGAAGTAAAGCGGACGCTGCTTGGACACATTTACCTGTTGCCAGAGCCACTTGACCACGGCTGCCTTTCTGCTGCCTGTGACTGGCATAATCACGGCGCTCAGAGCTGTTCTCTGCAAACCCAAAGTGCCGTTTCTGTGCAGCAGCCCCATTCGTATAATCCTATGAGTGGCTGTATAAAGACATTCTGATTTTCTCATTAAGAATCAGTGGGTCATTTGCACCTCAATCATTTGCATATCAATAAGAAGTCATGGATTAGGGCATTCGTTAATTTATTATCATATTAAGCAAATGTCCACTGGGTAACTGCCAGTGTCTAGGAACTGAGGTTTTTACTGCTGAATCACATACTTATGAATGAAAGGTGAATAAAATACGTTCTCAGCCTGCAGGTGTCTTGTGACCTATCTGGGGATACATGTGAACCAGACTGTGACCAAAAACAGTATCAAATGCCCTTCCACTGGTTGTGATCATTTTATGCTTTGTTGCATGTTTGGGAAAAAATATGACTTCTGGGTTCTATAAAGAAGAGTTTCGTTAAAGGTTTTACATAGTTGACCAGAAGTAATGTTCTTTTCTTCTACGAGGATAAACTGAAAATATGTTTACTGTGTGTGTATGTATGCATGTATATACATATACGCATATATGCACACACGTGTACATAGGTATAGGTGTATATGGACATGCATGTATATATGCACACACAGGACAAATTCATTCACCATTCAAGAACAAGCCCCGTGGTTATGTGTACATAAGATAGGCTTCATATGAGTATAAGAAAAAGCTTTCTAATTGCACATATGTACATACATGTGTTTACACCTGTATATACACACATGTACTTGTGTATCATTTGGAATTCTGTGCAAAGACGATGTTCTTCTTTCCTCCAGGTCAGAAAGGTCTCCCCGGCCTCCAGGGAGTTAAAGGAGATCAAGGAGACCAAGGCTTCCCTGGAACTAAAGGTAGGAGAATTTGTGATATTGGCAGGTGCCTTGCTGATGATTTGAGGATGCATGAAAACCCCTGAACTCGCAGAATTAGGGAGTCTGGTTTTACACGTGTGAAGGGACGTCAGCTGATTAAACATTCTTCGGCAGCTTGTCAGGACTGCTGTGCTGACATTTTTACCAGTGACTTGTCTCGAAGGTCAAGTTCACTAAATCTGTGACTGGGGTAAAACCAGTGGAGAGGGTATGGCAGACTCAAGACTCACAGAATCTCACAGGCTCCAGGGGCAGATTGAAACCAACCGCTTAAGGCATCGTGGGGTAAAATCCATCTCGCGTGTGCGGGCAGAGTGAACTCAGGCTGGGTGGCTGGGTGTGTGTCATGGAAATGCACTCTGCTGACCTCGCCACCACCAGAAGCCAAGAGTGCGAAGTGGCTCCAGCAGCCATGGGATAATCTGGGAAGTAGGTAGTTGAGTACAGCCTGCATCCCATTCTCTCTGCTGGTATTTCTAGGGCTGTGTTTAATTTTCAAAGCAAGTTTCAAGAGAGAGACTGAGCAACCAAGTGCATGAGAAGTGGACTGTTAGGAAAGACAGGGAGTGGGGACTTGCACGCAGGGGACTGAGGATTGGCGTCTGGCAGAAGCAGGGGAGGCCGTGGCCATGTCCGGTGCCTCCACAGCCTCTCTGTTGCTACAGCACAAATTTCATGAGCTGTTGTGGAGAAGGACAAATTCACTCACCATTCAAAAACAAAGCCCTGTGATCATGTATACGTTAAGATAGGCTTCAGATGAGTATAAGAAAACACTTCCTAACTGTGCCTGTTGGAGCCATCCAAGTCAGGAGTGGGGCGCCTGGATGGGAATCAGCCCCACTGGTGGTGGTCAAGTACCCCCTCGAAGCCCCCTGGGGTGGGGCTGTCGGGAGTTCCAGAACCAATGGGCAGTTTACATTGCAGACCCCAGTGTCTGTTCCAGTCCCGGGATTCAGGACTTTAGGGGAAATAATAGATACATGCATGTTGTGTGAGGATGCGGTCATGGTCACGTATGTTCTGGGTAATGAGTCTGCTTCTGAGAATGTGCCTTCTGGAGTGGGCTCCACGCTGGACTGTCTTCCTGGAGCACTTTCTGCCCCTGAGTGTTGGCAGTGAAACTGACCAGTGGCCTTCCTGGTTCCCCAGGTCTTCCCGGCCCCCCAGGCCCCCCGGGTCCTTACGATATCATCAAAGGGGAGCCAGGGCTCCCTGGTCCTGAGGGCCCCGCAGGGCTGAAGGGGCTTCAGGGCCCTCCAGGCCCCAAAGGACAGCAAGGTGAGTAACGGGGCTGCACAGGGGGTGCGTGGGGTCAGGAGAGGCGTGGGCTGGCTTTGCTCTTCACAGTGGCGTCCCAGAGTCTCTGGGTAATGACCATATAAGCACATACTGACATGAATTTCTTACTTCCCTTTAATGTGCATCAAAACCAAATAAAGTTTTGAAGGGACGGGAAGAAGCCAGAACAAAATACAGGAAAGCTAGAGAAACATACAGCTCGATGTGTCTGTGTTAATTGGAAACACCTGGGCGAAAGGAACTGGACCATGGCAGGAAGCAGCAACCTAGAGCTGAAAGAACTGGTGCTCCCGATGGGGGCCCAGGAGCCCAGCTGGCGGGGGCCTCTGCCGATCCCCACAGCTCCCAGACACCCAAAGCCAGGGGCCTTCTGCTTGTTTGGCTCAACACTTTGCATTGCAAGAGCTGTGGGTGAGAGGGGTGGAAAATAAGGGCCGATGAAAACATTTAGCATCCATGAAAATTTAAGTTTGAATTACCTGTAGGTAAACTGTACACATGGAAAAAAAAACCTACCCACATCAAGGTATCTGTTGCCTAAAAATCAATGGATACACTGGAATATGGCCAAGGCGGAAACATTTGAGCAAAAACGTGTCAAATGTCTGCCGCCCCCCCCAAACACACACACACACACACACACCTGCCTTTTCCAAAATTTTCCACCAAACGAACAGGAAGTTAGGAGACCCCCAAATTAGGTGGTCTGGCATGGCCCCTGTGAATGCCGACACATAGACGAGGCCTCGCAGGACGTGACTCCCAGCTCTCTGGGCAGACGTGCCGTCCACAGTCTAAGGCCTTATGCTGGCCTCCTGGCAGGCTTGAAATCAAAAGGCAAGAAAAAGATAACAACCTACTGCTGTCAGGATTGGGTCACGAGTTCTTGTTCCTTTCTTGCAGGTGTGACAGGATCGGTGGGCTTACCTGGACCACCAGGTATTCCCGGGTTTGACGGTGCCCCTGGCCAGAAAGGAGAGACGGGACCTTTCGGACCTCCTGGTAGGCTTGCTGTCGTTTGCAGCCTGGCGCCCTCCCCGCATCTCTGGGTTAGATGTGGTGGCCCAGACATGGGGAAACCTGCAAACGAAGTGTAAAGTGTTAACTTGCAAGACTTGCGAGGAGTCTGTTCCTTAGAAGAAATGGGACCCTCTAGAGGAGCTGAAGGGCTGGCATCACTTTTCCTGAGCAGAGAGACAGATGTTGATCAGAGGACTGTTTTCCAGATGCTGTCGGGAGAAGTGATGGCCCCGGGGGGTTTCCGTGCGGGAGGCTGGCTGCAGCTGCAGCAGTGATCTCAGCGGCCTCATTGGGGGGATAGACAGCAATGCCGGCGTGGGCCAAGAGGCCGCTGTCTGGCATGGGGGAGGTTGGCCTGTTTCCTGAGAGTCAGGAGCTCCGGTGTCCCCCAGTGACTGAGACACAGGGCTGAACCAAGGGGTCCCACCGGCAGGCCTTGAGCAGCTTTGCAGGTGGCGTGGATCCCGAGGGGCAGAAGGTCTCACCACACCCGAGCCTCCTCTGCCCTGTTTGTGTGCGTGGGTGCTGGGCTGCGGTGGAGGGAGGCTGTCCCAAGGGGAGGCTGTTTAATAATTGCCTGATACCCTCCCTTGAGGAGCCCCAGAATGCTACTGGTGACATGCACAAGTCACATCATTTACTCCACTTATTCATCTGTTCCTTTCCATATATTTCATTTATTCACTGGACTAAACTTGGGGCAGCTGCTTTGCAGTGAGCACCATGCTTTCAGAACATTCTGAGATGGCCCATAAGGAGCAACAGAACGAACGGGATGGGTGGCTGTATTTGGTTAGTCCTGATGGAAGCCTTTCAAGGGAGCCTGTTTGCACCCAGGGAAATTTCTATCTTCCAGGTCCGAGAGGTTTCCCGGGGCCTCCAGGCCCTGATGGGCTGCCAGGATCCATGGGTCCCCCAGGAACCCCGTCTGTAGATCATGGCTTCCTTGTGACCAGGCACAGTCAAACCATCGATGACCCACAGTGTCCTCCTGGGACCAAAATCCTTTACCACGGGTACTCCCTGCTCTATGTTCAAGGCAACGAACGAGCCCACGGCCAGGACTTGGGTGAGAAGCCTGCAGATGCATGTGTTCATCCACTAGATCATCGGGTGCCTGGGTGGGGTGGGCAGTCTGCAGCACTGGTCCTCCAGGCAGGGGTGCCGCGACGACACAGCCAGTGCAAAGAGGGCTTGACTCTATTTCCCTCTGTCCTTACAAAATGAACCCTCAGGTCAACAGCTGCCATATGACTAATGGGAAGCCAAGATAATGTAAAGACTTAATCTCTGAAAGTTTTTAAATGACTAAAACTTTTGATCTCTTGTTCAAGTCATTGAGTAGGGCCAAGATTTCTGGAGCATGTACTTGACAGTTTTCTTTGATATTCTTAAAATAGGGCAGCTTTATTGTTGCTCTTTAAAAAAAAATGTTCACATTATCCCTTCCAAAATTTCTGTGCACGTTCTAAGCTCTGTCCCTATCTTAGTTTAGATCAGAAGACTGCATGTCTGTCATCATTTCTTAGCCCTTCCAGAAATCCTTCACCAGATTAAGTTTTAATGTCCTTTTACCGAGTTTGGAAACAAGCAGCTATATAAAGAGTGTCTCTGCATTTTCGGCAAAGCTATCAGTAAAGACGTTGTCCAGTGAGTTACTGTCCAGGGTATGAGGAATCACGTGTTACATTCCTTCTGGAATCTGGTGCTAGGAAAAAGGTTTCTATCTCTTGATGAACTGGTTTATTTCCTTTAATCAAAATAGCTTACATAATTCTTTATAGTTGGCCTTGATCTCTTCAAATTTAGTTTTATGCTCATTTACAATCATACTCAGCTATTTGGTATATTTACTTCTTTATGCCCGTAATTCAAAACATTTTTGTTTCCATTTTACTGGTTGTGTTGAATGCATGTTCATAGCAGCCGGCGCAAGCCTGCTTTGCGTAGAGGCAGGCTGAGTCACAAAGCCAGTGCTCAGGCTGTCTCGGCTCCCTGTGCCCCCAGGCACGGCCGGCAGCTGCCTGCGTAAGTTCAGCACGATGCCTTTCCTCTTCTGCAACATCAACAACGTCTGCAACTTCGCCTCCCGGAACGACTATTCCTACTGGCTGTCCACTCCGGAGCCCATGCCCATGTCAATGGCCCCCATCGCTGGGGACAACATCAGGCCGTTTATCAGCAGGTGGGTCCGGCGCGTGCAGGAGCAGATGTGTGGCTGAAGAAGAAGAACTGCTCACAGTCTAGGCAGAGCTTATTTACTTATTTAAAAAAAAATGTTTTCCCTGGTACATTCAATCCATTGCCATTCAGTTTATTGATTGTGATGTCTGAGTTTTGTCACAGAAATCAGTCACTAACTCTGTTTGATATAAAAGCTAGTTACCCTCTTTAAAATTTACAGTGCAGTGCGGTGGAGAGACGATGCCCAGCTTCCGAACAGAACTCGTATTCTAGGTGACTTAAGGCGACGGGGCCCCCGTCTTCCTGTGAACAAAGCCGGGCCGCCGGAGCCCTCAGCAGACACTGGGACAGTGCTCTCAACTTTTTTCTTCAATAATTACCTCCCTGAGGAACCTTTTAAGCTGGTTTTCTCCCAATCTCCTTCATTCCCATGAAGTTAAAAAAAGTTATTTTTAACTGTATTTTATGTTTTAAATAACATAAAATTTACCACCCTAACCATTTTAAAGTGTTCAGTTCAGTGGCACTTAATATAGGTGTGAGGTGGTCCCCAGGAAACTGTAATGCCACAGGCATAGGGCATCTGTGCTTTATATGGAAAAAGATTCCACAGGTTGATTGTATTTATAGAATGTGTACATACCTTACTGTACGTATGAAAGCATCAAGTCTTTTTCATACCAAGCTTTGCTCCTTGGGGTGGTACTGTACCCACTGGGCATCGTGTGCTTGACTGAGCGACTTCCCACATTAAGTGCTTGCAACACTAATTAGTGTCTGGAGTATGTGTTCAGGTCCCGAGCCAGCCTGGGAGGAAGGAAGATGGGGAATTGAAATTATTATGACTGAAAAGTACAGGATTGTCCCATCTTTGCCGCTTTCCTTCTAATTAAAAGTAATTCCTTAGCTGTACTCAGAAGTGCTGGAAAAGTGGCAATGTATGAATTCCTTGACTAAGGAGCTGTTCTGTAGTTTGCACACACTGAGATAATAAAGGATGAAAAGAATAGCACACAGGGCACCCTCACCCAGGAGAGTGTGGAGAAGATGGGGGCTCTTCCATGTTCCCTTTAAGAGGAGAAGCAGCTTTTGAATATGAAGGAAGTCGGACGTATCTGGCTAGGATGTGTCCTGCAGTCGGGGTGGGGGACAAGCTGCTGAGGGCTCGGGGCCAGCCCCGCGGCCCCAGCCTGGTGAGGGTGCGGCAGCCCTTGGCCGTCAGCCCCCGGGTGGGTGCTGCCTGTCTGTGGGGAGCCTGCTGCCTGCGGCTCCAGCACAGGCAGGCACGTCCTGCCAGATGGCGGTCCTGTTAAGAGAACTGCCCAGGACCCCAGAACAGAAAGGCTGGGGACGCCTGATAAACAGGAAAGCCACAGGCTTTTGATTGCCTTGCAGTAAAACAGCTCCCCACAGCCTTCTTTGATTTTTTTCTTTTGAGCTATGACAAAACTTATCTTATGGGTCTTAAAATGGGGAAAATCACTGATCGCCATTCAGAGGGGCACCTCTCACAGCCCGTGCCTGTGGGCTGCTCCTTGTGAGGCTTTGCTTGCTCAGAACCATGCAGGACGCATGAGAGGGAAACTAACCACCTTTGTGTTTTTGTTCAGCTGCCCTTGGACAACAGGTAGAACATGATCATTCATTTTTGTTTCCTATTGACCTTCTTGATAAGACATTTGACCTTGATGTGGTGGAGGGCATGGCTCTGGCCTGTGTTGGTGATATTCCCAAAACAGATCAATGAGAAGCCTTGTGCCTGAGACATGCTTTTCTCTGTAGACCCGTTACTTTCAGTAGGAAAGCCGGGTTCCCGAAGCATGACTTGTTGGAATGGCCTGTACTATGCGTTTCAGGCTGGTCACGGCTTCTTGTTAACTCCCCTGTAGAGGCTCAGCAGGAAGGGGCCTCACCAGGCCCTCTCGGAGCCTGTGACGCCGTAGACCCTACTATCTATGCTAAGGTTGCCCGATTCTCCTGTCTCTGAGCGTGCAGGCTCCCGTGGCCACTGTAGTTTAGTGGTTTCCAATGACTTCTCAGGAGGCACAGGTTCGTGCTGGGTGTCCTCTTTGGGGAGGTCCTAAAGCTTATTTTCAGAAAGAGTCACTAGCACGCAGTCCTTCATTTTAAGCACAGAAGGTAGCAGCTTTTCTGCGTTCCTCCTGAATGTAAGGTAAAATGTTCTAAGCCCTTTCTTGCTGTCTACAGACACGAGTCATTAAACTACTGATTATTTAATTGTTCTAGCAGAAGACTACTGGTTTGAGATCAAGGAGAACTGAGTTCCAGCTCTGCCTATTTCACAACTATCTGTGACCTCAGGTTTTTCATAAATAAAAAGGGGAATTCAGCTTTTTAGGGACCACACAGCCCTTTCAGTCTGTGACTCTGTGTCCTGCATCTCCCATCTGACACGGTCAGGACCGCCTTCTCTACAGCCACTTGAATCCGCCTGGCCCAGAGGGCACTGAAATAAAGCATTTCCTCTGTGCTATATTTCTGGTCCCTGTGTCTGGCAGATAGATGGTGGCAGATTTATAAGGCCAATTTCAGTGACTTGTTTAACTGAGCCTTTTAATTCATCTGCGTTTGTGTGAATAAAATAGAAAATTGCGCACACCTACCCTTCCTCCATTCCCGACCAACACACACACACACAGTACCTGGAAAATCAAACCACTAATTTAGGCCTCTTCCCACTCCTTGCCCATTTCCATGCAAATAGCCCAGCGTAACTAAATGTAATTATTAACACCATTTATGGTCATTTATCAGCATTGCTAACACTCTGTTCATTTGGTAACTTGAATGCAATTATTTTATTGCTGGTGTTTATTTTTTGTAACAAAACATTATCCCACCATCAAAGGGTTCCTTAGCTGGCTGGGTCTGAGTCAGAACACTGTGTGTCGCATTGATTTATTCCTGGGTGCAGTCCCAGCCCTGAGCGCGAGCCAGCCTGGCTTGGGGAGCGTCCCCGCCCCAGGGGGGGCCTCTGGGAGCTGCTCCAGCTGCAGGGGTCCTGCTGACATCCCTGGCCCGGCAGGGGCTGGCACCAGTGTGGGTCTGGAACACGTCTGAAGGAGGCTTATGGGCGCCCCAGCCTCTGATGCAGGTTTGGGCTTAGTTACTCTGATTCACTAGATGTATTTCTTATACTGAAGATGACTCATGGCCTGAAATGAAATGGAAGTGATAGCACTTGGGTTTCACCAGCTCTTTTTTCTTAAGCATGAGTTGTGTTTGCTGAAATACACACTCACTATGGAAATATTGGAAAACACTGAAATGCACAAAGGAGAAAGCAAATATCCCCTCAGGCCTGGGCCTCCAGGGGATGGCCACACTGCAGCTTGGCTAAGTAACACGTGTTGGATGTGGTTTTGAATTTAGTATTTTGGTACTGGGAAGGGCTTATATAGCCCAGGAGAAGGCTCTGAGCCTCAGAATCTAGGTAGTAGGCACACTGTCCAGTTCATAACGATGTAGTTGAACCAGAAGACAGAGTGAGGAGATTAAGCATGAACAGCAGGAAGAGGAACGAGCAGGGAAGGGCCTCGTTCGAGTCCCTGAGCTGATCTGCTCTGGTGCCTTCCAGGTGTGCAGTGTGCGAGGCGCCGGCCATGGTGATGGCCGTGCACAGCCAGACCATCCAGATCCCGCAGTGCCCGCAGGGCTGGTCCTCGCTCTGGATTGGCTACTCCTTTGTGATGGTAAGCTTTCGGTGAAACTGTGCTCCCCAGAAGGGCTGCTCCTCGCAAAGGCGCCCCCTGCTCTCCGAATGCTGCCCTCTCGGCTCCCAGGCTCAGGCGGCCTGGGCCTCTCCTGCCTGTTCAGTGCCGTCCCCAGGGCCCGGCCTGCTCCACTGGGGACAGCATGGCTGCAGCACTGCCCCCCACTGACCCCCGCACCCTCCCTCCCTCCTCTTGACTCAGGCGTGGCTGCCCCGGGACTAGGTAGCCGGGACACCATGATGAGATTCCCTGGAGTCAGAGCCCCTGTCTAGGAGAAGAGTGGCACACGGAAGGCACGCTTGTGCTAAAATGCAGCAAGCCCGAAAGCTGAAGCTTTCAGAGCAGAGCAGTGGGGAGTGGCCAGCCCCTGGGGGTATGGGCACACACACCCTTCCTGTAGAGTGAGATGCTCTGCCACCCGCCTGTGCCAGAGGCCGGGTCCCTCAATGCTCCATCCCCTGAAGAGCCAGTTAAAACAGGAAGCATGGTACCTGTTTGAGATCTCATTGTAGCTTCTTGTATCATTTTATTGCCCTCAGCTTAAAGTATTGACTGAATAAGTAAAAACTCTAGACTTGTCAGGTCAGGTTGCGCTGGGCGAGCTCCCAGTAAACCCCCTACACAGACACCTTCTGCACTCCCATTGTAAGCCCTGTCCCTTCTTCACGCTCAGGAATGACCCTGTTGTATATTTCAACCCCCAAATGATCATTAGCCTTTTTATTTGATTGGCAGGGAAGGTGGCTTCCTAACCATTTTCTTGTGCTGTAAGTTATTCCAAATGTAGAAGGTGCCAGGAAAGCAATTTTCAAAATGCTGCGTCCGTCTTCCAATTTGATCGTGAGGTTTCCTGGGTTGATTATACTGCAGGCTATCTTTTCTCCAAGTCCAAAGAATTTGCAGCAAAAAATTTAGCAAGTTGTTTTGATAATTCTATATGCTGCATGATGGCTACTTTACCAAGAAAGCTGAAAGGCCAGAACCATGGTGCAGAGAAATCAGGACACTGACAAGGACAGAGCCAGACAATTTTGCTTCAAAGGCAGATGGGATTTTTGACCTCATGATCATACGAAATACCAACTGGGGTCTCAGGATGGCAGAAGAAGCCCCTGACCAAGGGGTAAAGTGCCCTGGGAGAGCATTTAGATACAAAGGTCTAAAACAATGATAGTCAGTAATTTCTCAAAATCAAGAGCAATAAAGTAGTGATGTCCCAGAGAACAAGCCACCCACCGCTCTGCCTGGAGGGGCTTTGTGGGGGGCTCTGGCCTTCTCTGGGCTGCTGTCCTGCCCCAGCTCTGCCCTGGATCATGGATGTTCTAGGGTTTTCGGTGCCTCATCTGGGAATTGAGGACATGAGCTTTGCCCTCAGAGGGCTCTTGTGGCTCTGAGTTCCTGTCACTCACGTTTCTCATGTCTGAGATAATAGTGCGGAGATTTCGTGAAGTTCCCTCACATTTGCACACGTTCATTTACGGTCTTGGTTTCTGAGTGTGGGTGGATCCTCCATGAACCCACTGGACCAAAATGCGATCCAACACAGTGGTTGTTATTCGTTGCTCTGTTTCTCTTGGTTAAACTTTCTCTCTTTTTCAAGAAAAATGTGGATGATTGTTCTTTACCTTGTAGAATGATATCTAGCATCCACTGTAGCAAATTCAGGATTTTGATTGCCCTGTATGATTTTGTGTAGAAAATCCAACTTCCTTTCTGTTGGTTCTCACATCATTTGCTCATTTTGGCTGCCGCCTTGTGTTTCAAGTTAGAGGAGGTCTCAGTATTTCCAAAATAATAATAGAGAGACAGCATTTCTTTAACTGTGAGTGGAGCCAGACTGGTCCTCTGTTTGGGCAGGAGCGCAGGTGCCTTCGGGCGCTGTGTGGAGAACTGCCGTGCCCAGTGTGGGAAGCAGGGGCCCGCTGGTGTGGGCGTGAGGTGGGGACTGCAGGCGGTGGGGAGCCTGCGCTCCAGGGGGCATCTCTGGCCCCTCCGGGAACAGCGGAGCCCTCTCTCAGCGCTGGGCAGGGAACCTCTGACTCACGGCTCGCATTTGCTCCACAGCACACGAGCGCTGGTGCCGAAGGTTCTGGCCAAGCCCTTGCGTCCCCTGGCTCCTGTCTGGAAGAGTTTAGAAGTGCACCATTCATCGAGTGCCACGGCCGTGGGACTTGTAATTACTATGCAAACGCTTACAGCTTTTGGCTTGCCACTATAGAGAGAAACGAGATGTTCAAGTAAGTCGGCATGCCCCCCTTTCCTTGCGCTCTGCTCCCCTCTGTGGCTTTTATTTTTAATCATCCGTGATCCATATACCTTCCAGTGCCAAATCTCAAAGATGGTTATAAGACCATAATTAGGAATGCTTCTGCCACATATAGTAATGAGTATTTCATTCCATTTTACATGGGCAGATAACTGAGACAGTTTTCAAAGACAGATCTTCCACGACAGGCTTAATTCTGTTATTGACTAAGGACTGTGAAAGAAAAAAGGTCATTTTAAATTTCTCTAGGTGGAACCATTGCCACATAATTAGGGCAATGAAAATCGTCCAACAGAACATTAAAAATGTTGTGTATTTAACAAACCGTGAGGGAGAGAAGTGAGCAGCTTCGGTTTCCGTGGTGTTTATAATGCTGAAGTTAATGTGTGTGTTGTGTGAGTTCTGAGGGATTTACCGAGACTTTATTTTTTAGACCCATGCAAATAAAACTTAATTTCAGCACAAATGCAGCTGAAATGCATAGGGTAGACCTTTCCTTTCTTTTCTGTCACCAGAACGTCACCTTTAAAACAACTTTCCCAAGTGGCTGGGAGCTTGTTGGTGTTAATTTAGAGTCTGGCCCAGTGTGTGTGGGATCAGAGCACATAGGGGACCCTCTGTCTTTTGCTCTGCTGGCTGCAGCCGCTGCCCGAGTGGAGGCGGGGCCGGTGGAGCCAAGCACCTCCCTACTGTCCATGCCCCGGATAAACGCTTCTCGCCCCTGGAGATAAGCCTCTGTCTATACGTTTTTGGGAGCTGTGGAACTCTGCTAGGATCTGATCTCTTTCCAGCTTAGATCCTAACAGGTGAAGCAACATGCTCCTTTCCTAATTCTTTAAGCATCAAGAAAGCACAACGTGCTTAATTGGTAATTTACCTGAGACTTTTTTTTTCTTTGGTATCATTAATATACAATTACATGAGCAACATTATGGTTACTAGACTCCCCCTATTATCAAGTCCCCACCACATACCCCATTACAGTCACTGTCCATCAGCGTAACTTACCTGAGACTTTTAGACAAACGTAACATCAGCTCTATGGATAGAATCTAATCGTTAGCTATGGAAATGAGCACTTTGTGTGAGTGTCAGCTACCGGAGCCTCCCAGCGTCCTAGGCTCAGTAAGTAACAGTAGGGCTTTTGGGGAACTTGCAGACTGGTGCAATGAAGTACTGCCTTCTTAAACAAAACTAGGCAAGCTCCCATTAGTTTTACTAGTTAATTTGGGAACACTAGGATTCTCACCAGACGTTGCTAAAATAAATAGCCTCAACTTTAGGACAAGGCACTTATTGTACGGCCACTTCAATTTTAATGGAATTTGGTTAGTGCCGTTTTAGTTCAGACTTCACCTTTCCAAAAACCAAAATAGGGTAGAATTTCTAGTATCAAAGAAGCATTTGGGACACTGTCTTCCTCTTTCTTTGGCCTTCTGTCAGATCACCTGCATATGAATCCTTCAAAAGTTATGAAAGTATTTCAAATCTAGTTGATGATTCCAGACTTGTTGCTCATTACATTATTCAGCCAAAAGTTCAGGAGCACTTACTGTGCGTGTGAGGTGTCCAAGAGAAGAATGGCATTTTCTTCTTTCTCCGGGGGAGTTTACCATCTGATTGGAGACAGAAGACAGGAAGTCACACTGTAGTTCACGGATGCAGGGTGGCACCGGGTTGGTGGGCGGGTGGTCCAGACATCGGGGCCACACAGATGTGGGCAGGCGAGCTGTCCACACTCACTGTGTGCACTCGGGGTGGGTGGGGAATACGGGTGGCAACCTGCAGGGCTCCTTGTGTTGTTGGGGTCACCCGGGGCCCCCCGAGAGTTGGGGTGAATGATGGTTGCCAGCCGGCCTGTCTGACCCCTGGAGACCTGGGAGCAGGCGGGAGGCTGAGGACCAGCCTGCTGTCCGTGGGGTCTGAGGCCGTGGTTTCTGTGCTGCCTTCCAGGAAGCCCACGCCGTCCACCCTGAAGGCTGGGGAGCTGCGCACACACGTCAGCCGCTGCCAAGTCTGCATGAGAAGGACATAGTGAAGCCGGGCCTCAGCTAGTCAACATGGTGCTACTCCCCCGTCCCCTTCTGTTTTAACAGCAACAAATCCTAGAAATATATCCCGTGTACCTCACTGTCCAATACAGAAACCGTAAAGTGCCTTATAAGACCTCGCGTAACTAACACCCCCCCGCTTCGTTGGCCTCTACTTGCTGAAGGAGAAACAAAGACCACAATACACTGTCGGTAGTGACATACCAAATGGCACTTTTGCTGAAATAAAAATATAAGTCTGTTCTACAGCCCGGTGCAGTGATGTGTCACGTGAGAACTCCATCAGAAAACCGAAGGGTGCTAGGAGGCGTGCCGGCCTCCATCCTGCCTGAACGCCCGTTCTCATCCTTGTACTAGCATAGAGTCATTTCTCACCCCCGGATGAAATGTTTGTTTATGTCACTGTCTCGCTGTTTCAAAATTTAGGTCCCTTGGTCTGTATAAGTAACAGTCATGTAAAAATGGTGTTTTGAACCTCTGAGTGGAATTACGGGCTCAGCGGCCATATCTTCCATCCCCCAAATATAAATTGAGGTCTTTCTGCTCTGTGTGGTACTGCGTAGCTGCTTTTACAGAGATCACAAATTTCCTGTGGAATAAAGATGGTCCAAAAGTAGGCAGAAATTAAATATATATATATTTTAGTAATTTATATAGATGTCAGCAATTAGGCAGGGCAAGTTTTAGTTTCATTTCCACCGTTACAATAAAGCTTACATAGTTTCTTCCTTTAAAAGACCGTTGTCCTTTAACATAGGTTTCTAAACACTAAGCTATTGAATGTGAAACATCAGTTTTCATTGTTCACCTCCAAACCAAAAAGCGTGTGTTGCCAAAACCAAACCAGGTTCATGCCTATGGTGCCTATTATAGTGAAACATGTACTTAATGTTTTTATTCTGTATTAAATATCTTCAGGGTTTTACACACTAATCACAAACTGAATGACTTGACTTCAAAAGCAACAAGCTTAAAAGGCCTTCATTTTATTAGTATTCCTCATTCTGCAGCCTGGCGTGAAGAGCAGCTCTGTTGAATCTATCTGTTCAACAGCTATGTTGAAAAGCTATCAGTGTCTTCACATGCCAGCACATTCAGGTGGCCGTCTCGGTGGCCCGTGAGCTGTGTTCAGACTTCGGCAGGGGCGCGGATGGATAGCAGGAGAGCACAATCGGACCACTGTGCCTGAAATGACATTTCACTAAAGGTCTCCAGAACGTTTTTAAGACTACTAAGGCCTTTTATGTAATTTCTTTAAATGTGTATTTCTTAAGAACTCAAATTTGTAATAAAACTATTTGTGTAAAAATTAAGCTTTTATTAATTTGTTGCTAGTATTGCCACAGAAACATGGAAAGTTCTGCACAAGCCACTAATAAATTTGTAAGCTTTGTATACCTTAGATCATATTTTTTTTTGCAGTTCTTCCACATGGAATCATAGACTGGGTGTAATTTACAGAAATTACTACAGAGAAGAAAGATTGACCTTTTCCTTACACTCCTTCCCATCTGTCCAATCAGGCAGCTATCATCCATCCATCCACCCATCCGCCATATGTATATTGAGGGTTTGTGGCTTTTCAAGGTAAACAGATGATGACCATATCCAGCCATTAAAAGTGGATCCACTGGGGTGTAGAGCTGAGATTATGGTTATACAGTGGATAGGTGTGGGGCATTGGGTTGGATTCCAACTCTTTCTTAAAGTAGGAAGAAATAAGATGGCAGGTTCTTCTGCGATGGTCTAAGTTTCAGTTTAAACTTGATCAAAACATGATCTGTGGAGAACAGGTGTGATGCCACATGCTCAAGAATGCTCTATTATTATGTTCTCAGTTATCATGCCTGGAAGAGCTGTAGTGAGGATGAAATGGGATTAACTATCAATGTGACATATGGGGCTTGGTCAGGAAACATCATTCAAGGTCTAGTTTCAGTTGCCTGTCTCCCGCCTTTGATAAAACTGATGAAAACTTTGATAAAACGAAAGGGGTTGTTTGCCTTCCTTTATATATAAGATTATGTAGGAGAGAAGAAAACTAAAATCATTAGATCTAGTTTCTACTGAAGATAGAGATACTGAACACCTCCCTATGGTAGTCTTTTTAATAAAACTTTTGTTTCAATGCATAAAACTGATTTATCACAAATTATAATTTATTATACACAGTTTGGCATGTAATAGGAAAGCACAAAGAAGGTAATATGACACATTATTGAAAAAGACTATCATTTTTCATTGAATTGATCTTTGTCAAAATTACTTGACCTGTTTTTGGACTCCCTTCTGTTTCACTGATCTGCGTGACTGCCTTCACGAATGCCTTGCCTCCCTGATTCATTCAGCTTTAAATTGAGACTTACCACGAGTTAGTGTGACTTCTCTTATGGGAGGAACTGTCAGCTTTACTCTACTGATTCAGTCCATGAACATTGTATGTCATCTCATTTATTTAGGTCTTTGATTTTTTTAAATTATCATTTTATAGTTTTCAGTATACAACCTTTATGTTTGCTTAGATTTGTACTTGGGTATTTATGTTTTTAGAGTCATTGCAAATGGGATTATTTAAAATTTTCATTGCTAATTGCATATCCTTAATCTATAGAAGTATGACAGACCATTCTATTTCTTCTTTTCCGTACTCCAGGTCCCCCCACCTCTTTTCTTTTTCTGGCTGTTTTGCACTTGGTAGGACTTTAAGTATTTAATAGGAGTGGTAAGCATGGACATACTTCCATGGTTTGTGGTCCTAAGGAAGAAGTATTTAGTCTTTCACCGTTAAGTATGGTGTTAACTGTAGGTTTTCATGTAGATGCCTTTATACTTGAGAGTTTTTATCAAGAATGGGTTTGAATTTTTGTCAAATATTTTTTCTTCATCAACTTTTAGGGTTATGTGGGTTTTCTTTAGACTAATATTAATCTTAGTTAATATTGTGAATAACAGTAATTCATAACTGAAGATTGATCCAAGCTTACATTTTCAGGATAAAGCTCGCCTGGTCATGGTGTATTACTCTTTTTTATATACTGCTGGATTAGATTTGGCAATATTTTATTGAGGATTTTTGTGCTTCCTATGTTAGGGAAAGTGGTTTTCTGGCTTTTTCTTTTTTGGCTTGTTTGCGTATCAGATGATGTCATGTCAAAAAATGAGCTGGAAATAGTTCATTCTCTTTTATTTTCTGGAAGAGAGAGATTATATAGGGTTGGTTTTATTTAAATGTCTAGCAGAATTTGCCAATGAAATAACCCGGTATATAGCAAATTTATTTTTTGGAAGGTTTTTAATTATAAGGGCATTTAAAAATAGTTATTGGTCTAGTCAGTTTATCTGTTTCATCTTGGAATCTTGGATAAGTTTGGTGATTTTTTCTTTGAAGGAATTAGTCCCTTCTAAGTCGTTGGAATTGACATGTGTAGAGTTGTTCACAATCCCCCTTACTATCCTTGTGACTGTTGAACCGGTAGCAACATCCTTTATATCTTTCCTGCTATTTCCATATACTTTCAGTTCAAAATAACTTGTTTTGCTGGATACGTCCTTTGATCCATGGCTTATTTGGAAGTTTAATTTCCAAATGTTTGCAGATTTTCCTGTTAGATTATTGTTTTTGATTTTTGGTTTAATTTCATTATGAATATACCATGTATGATTTCAATAATTTTACATTTGTGAAAGTTTCTTTTATGACCTAGAGTATCATCTTTCTTGGTAAAAATGTTCCATGTATAATGGAAAAGAATATGTATTGAACTAGTGTTGGGTAGGCGGGTCTATAAATGTAGATTAGAATCCATTTGGCTGATAGGAATATTTGGTTATTTTATATCCTTGTTAAATTTCTGTCAATTACTGAGAGATAAATGTTGAAGTTTCTAATGTTGTGAATTTTTAAATTTCTTCTTTCAGTTAGGACAGTTTTTATTTTTAAACTATGCTATTAGGTGTACACAAATTTAATATTGTTGTATCTTCCTGGTGAGTTGCCCATTTTATCTTCACATGGTGTGCCTATTTATCTCTGATAATTTCTTTTTTTTTCTCTCTGAAATCTACTTTGATACTATTAGAGCCACTCCATCTTTTCTATTCTCTTATTTTTAACCTATCTTTATCACTACATTTGAAGTGAGATTCTTGAAGACAATATATATTTGGGTTGTTTAAAAAATCCAGGCTGATAACCTTTGGTTTTAATTGGTGTAGTTAGACCTCATTTATGTTTAGTGTAATGATTAGTACATTTGGTTTTAGGTCTAGCTTTTTCTTATTTATTTTCTGTTTGCAACCTGCTTGGGCATATTCAGTCTTACCCAAACCGGTGCCAACCACAATCATAGTTTAGAAGTATAGAGTTCCGGTTTTGATGGTGATAAGCATGATGGTGATGTACAGTAGGGAAACAAAATGGTTCTACTTTGCTCACTTTTACCATTTTTCCACTTTCATTTCTAGTAATTGTAAGTCACTGATTTAGTTAAGTATTTTGCAAGGGCTTTTCTATATGCTGGTTCTTCCCAAATACTTTTTCATTATAGCTGACTGTACTTTAAATGGCGTACGTTGACTTATGCTCATTTGGGGTACTGTCATTTTCACATCAGAACTCTTATGCCCAAGGGCTCAGATGCTGGGTCTGTCCCCATAATCTGTATCTGATCAAGGGCCATTCTGTTGTACTCATGGAACCAGACAGATCTGAGTTCAATTCTGACCCTCCCACTTATAATCTGGGGACTTTGGGCAGGTCTATAACCTCTCAGAGGGCTGCATAACCTAGGTCATTTTTACATTGCATTTCTTCCAAATGACTAGGAGGAATTTATAGTAAAAGGAAAGTCTTGTTCTGCTACACTCCTCCATCTGTCCTCCCACTTATCCCATCCTTTCTTCCATCCATCCTTCCATCCACCCATCCACCTCATCATTCATGTGCAATGGTGCTTAACATTTCCCAGGTACCATGTTAGCTACAGGATAAATGGAAATGAATAATATCAAGTGCTTAAGAAGTGTTCTGTTAAAAAGTTGTAGAAGAAACCTATAACTTGTCAGATATGTAACATGAGGTTGTAGATCTGTGAAATTATAATTGGGTGGCCAATGGGGATGGGGTTGAGGGTTGAATTACAAATGGGGATCAGGAGAGTTGCCTTACTTCTGAATTGCTTTGAAGAGTAGGTGAGCAATGAAATTAAATGAGAGATGTGCATAAGGAGACGCAGATGGCAGCTGCCTGATCCGGCAAGCCGGGGTGCCGTCACCACACAGCCCCGCCCCGGGGGGCACAGGCCGGCGGGTCACCCTCCCCCCTGCTGCGTCTCCTATCACACCTTTAAGTCAGTTTGGGGAGATGTCTGTGTTCAGTCTCATTTCCACTAGAATGACAACCTTCCCTAAACTTAATTCCCACAATGCAAAAAAAGCATTTAGTTTTATTAGACCTAAGATGATGGCTGCACAATATGAAAAGGTGCCCCAGAGTCACTTCGGAGTGTTTGGGATTTTGCTCAGATCATCTTCCTCTCTTCAGAGTTCATGTCCTCTTCAACCTTTGTCATTCCAGATTTAAGGTGCTGTCAAGTCGTGTTATACCACGCACCTTATCCTTTTTATCATCTTAGTCATATTTGTCTGATTCTACTCTGTCTCCCTGTTGGTTTGATAAAAGGATATGACACATACTGGAGGTAATCAATCAAACATTAAGCACCCCTGATTTCTCCAGGTGCCTCCTGACCCTTTAGGAGGAGACCAGGCACTTAAAATCATCTCCCCTTACAAGTTCAGATCTTTTGGAAGGTAAGATAGATACACAGGAAATATGTAATGATCAGGGCCCTGAAGAGTAACACGTTTGCAGTGAACTTGGAGGTCTCAAGGTCCTCTTCCCCCACTTCCAAACCCCACCTGGATCACACTAGAGACCGAAACTGTCTCTTAAAGACATCAAGAGAAAAACGCTTCGCAAGGTAACTTTTGGAAATGAATTTTCCTGTCTGTGCCCCGTTGTTCATGATGCTGCTTGAAAGCACATCCTCCTCCTTCCAGTAGGAAAAGCCCCTCCCAGCTCTGAAATGATGGATGCAGTCTGCAGTTCCATTTAAAGTCTCCGCACTGATCGCCAGGTGACGCACCACCCAGCCAGCCCTGCTCAGCACAGTGCTTGAAATGATTCTGATTCCATGACCTGCCCCTCTCGGGCCCTTCTCTGACCCTGTCTCTCTGGGCTTTCCTTACACCTTCCCACGAGGGGACACCTAGCCCCACCGCGTGGGGTCCCCACTGTGCATTGCTTCTGGAACTCAGACCCGCTCTCCCCAGCTCCCTGCCGTGGCCTCTGGACCAACCAACCCCAAGATCGCTGTTCCCAGGGAGTTCAGGGCATTTAGCATTTGTAACTTTTTTGTTTAAAATTTAAAATGTTTCTGCAGGTCAGAAATGAAGCCCTGGGATAGGGAAACAACTTGCTAGCCGAGTTCTGTAGCTGTGGGGGCTTTAGGAGCTTGGTGAACGCTGGAGAGCCTGACCAGCATTCCGTGCAGCTGTGGGGACAGGGTCACCCTGACACGGAGCCCTGGTAGTCTGCTGCTGCGTGCGTCTCCCCTGCACCCACCTGCGGAAGGGCCCCAGCACCCCTCCCTCCCGGGGGTGGTCGTGTGGGAGAGGCTGGTGCTAGCAGTTCTGAGTCATCCCCCACAGCTTCTGTGTGGGGCGTGTTTCCTTTCATTAACGCCCTGTTTGTACTTCCTGAGCTCCGTGTGGACTGCGCTCCCCAGGCCCTGATTACGCGCCTGAAATAGCTGCGCCCGTTCCCAGGGCTTCGAATGACGGCCGCACAGCATCTGGCCTCCCACCCGAGCAACCGGGAGCTGGGCTGAGTCACGCTGAAAGTGAATCATGCAGCCACGATCAGGAAGTGCCTTTTTTAGCCTTCCAGTTTGGAGCAGAGCCGCAGGTGGCTTCTGAAGTCGGTTCTGCATCTTGGCATCCTTTCCGCTTGGAGGGTCCTGGCTCGCTTTGAGCAGAAACATTTCCCACGTGATTTCCCTGACTTGCTGCCTGGGACAAGCTCCCTGACTAGGGAGAAAAGTGGATGGAGAATGAGACCATATTTACAAAATGAAGTCTTTCAGCAGAGTTTGTGAATAGGACTTACAACCAAAAATACAGCGAAAACACACACTTTTAACAAATCATGAATTGGCATCAGCTGTACCTATACAACATGTGCCCCTCGTAGGATGGTTTCTTTTTAAAGAAATCTTGTCTGAAATACCCCTGCAATAGATGAGGGGATAAAAGGATACAAACTTCCGATTATAAAATAAACTAGTCATGAGATGACAGTAAAAAAAAGACAGGAAGGAAGGAGGAAGAAGCCCCGCGCCTCGCCAGTGGCCCTCCTCCGTGGTGGCCCAGAGCTGCCGGCATGCGGCTGTCAATCACGCCAGGGCCCGCCCTGCTGTGAAGGGGGAGGGTTCCTGGAACCCGTACCTGATGCTGGGCGTTTGGTGAGTGGAGCACCACCTCCAGAAGCAATCCAGCAGCTGGGGCAGTGCAGCCTGCCTTCGCCTTGGCTGTGGCCGCAGGGCACGGAGGGGTGGCATTTCTCTTGCCACCCTCAGCAAGGCCAGACCCAAACCCCAGCCTGAAGAACCAGAGGCGTCTGGCTGCCAACATCCGTCTGAAACAGCCGCTCCTACAACCCCCACCTCCGACCCCTTCCTGGGAGGGGAACAGGGCTAGCATGAGCCAAGGGCCTGGAGGGGGGCTAAGCTTTCCCTCCCCTTGGAGAGCCCTGGCCCCAAGGCAGGGACCAAGGGACTCGGGGGTGCCCCCAAGAACGGAGCATGTCTGTTGCATCCCGGCCGGAATCGGCTGGTGCCTGTCCGCCCATGGGCCAGGTTTGGGCAGCGGGCTCAGGGAGGCGGGGCGGGCCCTCAGCATTTGGGGCCTCGAGGGGGAACTCTGCTGAGGGGCCCGAGGAAGGCAGCTGGCTTGAGATGCGCGGGTCCTTTCCAAAGGGAGTTGGGGGTGGGGCAGGGGCCCCAGCCTTGCCAAGCTGCGAGATGCTTGTGGGCAAGCGCTGAGGCTGCAACGGAAGAGGCCAGCCCCATGTCAGCCCTCCAGGGTCCAGGACCTGCCACGGAGCCAGGCCCTCAAGAGCCGACCCTCAGAAGGCTCAGAGCACATGCAGGGAACAGACTGCTCAGCTCAGCAGGGATAGTAATACATGTACCTCTTTATTAATACCTTAAATAAATGATCTATAGGCTGATGTAGTTACATCTTAAAGTACTTATGAGCATGAATTATGTATTTTGGGATGTGTAATTACTGTAACATCACATGATAGTATCTGCTTTTCCTATCCGTCTAATACTGTCATGTTGCAGACGGCAGTTGTAACTGAAAGAACTACCCCATTTCAGGAGAGGCTGGTGAAAATAAGTGTGTGCCTTTCACCCCCCACATCTGAGTTTATGGATTCTGAATTCCAGGGAGTTTGATAGAAGGATCTTTGGAAGAAAGGATGACCACTAGCCTTTGGCTGGGGTGCAGGTGGGCATCTGACCTGGGGGAGGACTTTTATCAGTGCAGGATGGGATCCCCTTAGCTCCTGGAGGGGACCTGGAAATTCCACATCTGCCCCATAACTATTAAGCTTCACCCAAGCACTGTATGGACCAACTGGGGGAAACTGAAGGCTTCTCATGTACCTTCTCCACTGAGGCCAGTTGCAAATACTGGATTTTCCTTTCATTGTGTGCATTTGTATTGTACACTGTGTTCAATAGCAGTGCTCAGGCTTTGGGTTGAGACTGCCTGGGTTGGAATTCTGAATGACACTGGACAACTATTTGCTCCCCCTGGAGAATGTGTGGGTGCAGGGGTGACCTGTGTGAAGTGCTCGGCACAGAACTTGATGGGCGGAAGACGCTTGGGCGCGTGGGTGAGTCTGGCCCTACCTCCCATATACCTGTGGCTTCAGGAAGGATCAGAAGTGTCCTGACAGCTTCAGCACGCTCGGACACCCGTTTCTCCTCGTGCAGCCATTGCCGGCAAGCTGGTTATAAATGGGAGCATCTTGCTGCTGCGTGAGCCCCTGGCGGCTCATGTGACCCGGTGTCCCAGCGAAGCCAACCTTCGTCACCACAGAATAACTTCCGAAGTAGGCCGGCGGACTCTTAGTGCTCTGATAAGCTCTGCAGAGTAGTCCTGCCTGATCGGGTAGCAGCTGTAGGTGCAGGCGACACAATGCAAACAGAGTTGACACAGCCACAGTCATTTCAGATCCCGTGAATGTCCCGCCTTATACTTCCACATTTTTGGGAAAACGACAATAGCCTTCATGGCTGTTCAATTTTCCCAGATGTCTTAGATGAAGTACACGAAGGAGAGTCTCCAGCACAGTCCAAGGCTCCTCTGTTCACATCTAAGGTGTCCACGTTGGAGTGGGAACTGCAGAAGCCTGACAGGCTCCCGTGGCTCCTGTTCCGTCATGTCTGGTTTTACTTCAGTCATTTCAATAACAGATCCTCTTGTCCCATATTGTGGTTCCCCCTCTCCTTTCCCAAGGGGCAGTTCTATTTAATTGAACACAATTTTATAGATAGGAAAAAGTTTATTGCTTCTAACACATTGAGAATTAGGTGATTTCTAATAATCTGGTTTCCAATCATATTTGAAACTCATTTGCAAAGCAAGACCCATCCTCATAGGTCTTCCAAATCCGACTTCTGGCACATTGCAGTGTCCCTGCCGTTCGCACCACGAGGGGAGAATAAAGAGCTGAATTCGGCTGTCGGCGGAGCCCTCATGAATGGGACTGGTTCTCATAAGAGACCCCACAGGTTCTCTCATCCCTGCTTAGAGGAGGACAGCGAGAAGGTAGCTGTCTATGGACCAGGGAGCAGGCTGACCAGGCATAGAAGCTGCTGGCCCCTTGATCTTGGCCTTCCAGCCTCCAGTATTATGAGGAATAAATGTCTTGTTTATAAGCATCCAGCCTACGGGATTTGTAATGGCAGTCTGTTCAGACTGAATCCCTGATGTTATGGTAGCCAGAGGAAATCACACATCCCAGCCCAGATTCAGGGCCTGGAACGAGACTACCTCCTGATGGGAGCGGGGGGCTGAAAGTCCCACTGCAGAGGGGCATGAATACAGGCACAGAGAGAATCCGTGGGCTTTTTTGTTATCTGCAGAAATATCCTCTCATAATATAGTATGAAAGGTTGGTCATATAATCCCAATCCTTTTACGATTTATTGCCATTTTAAATACTTGTTTCAATTTCTAGACATAAAAAAGAAACTCTAATTCTCAAGAGTTCTTCCCATTATTTAAAAATCTTTTCTTGGCTAATATACCGCTCAGTCTTTCCTCCCCTCTCCTAGTAAGTACTGAAGCTCTTTATTTTGGAGTTTCAAAGAGGACAAGACAAAGCAGGTTCAGGGACTGCGGAAAAGGCAGCGGTGCCTCTATCGGAGCACATGTAAAAAAGATCAGTTAAATGCAAGGCTGCCAATCGCTCATCACAGACGGGGGTGTGTGTCCCGCATCTCTGGCAGCTGCTCAGAGTGGGAGCCTCTTTCAAAACAAGCAGTTGCAGCTGTGGGGGCCCTGCCCAAGGGCAGCTCCTTCCATTCCAGCGTGTCTAAGCAGGCTGGGTGAGGAGTCCCCGGTACCCCCAGCAGCTCTGTTCCCACAGCTGTGAAAGGGGCTGGCAGTTTGCTGGGCTGCGTGGCCTGTGCCCCAGGGAGCCACCGCGTGTGCTTCAGATGGGGTCCCCGGCTCTCCCTGGAGAGGAGCCTGCCTGCCTTTCCTTCTCTTCTGGACAGAGGGCTCATCTTTTGGAAAGAGAACCGACTAAGGAAGTGGCTGGAGCAGCCTGCAGGGAGCCTGAGGGGCCGCCGCCGGTGATGGCAGGATCAACGGGTCATGGCAGCAGTGCGTCAGAGCGGACGCGCGTTTGGGCCTGATTGGCAGGATGGTGGGTGTAAGTGGGGGTTCCTCTGCTCCCCACCCCTTACCGTCTCCTGTCTGCACAAGGGACAGCTGCCTGGGGACCAGGGGCAGCAAGCACCTGAGCTCTGGGCCAGGCTCTCGGGGCCGCTGTCCTCCCTCCCGCGCCCCATCCACCCTGTGAGCGGCTTGCCTGGAAGCCCCCCTTTAGGCAGGTGCGGCCACCGGTCTGCTGAATAATACTCAGTCCTTTATTTCGGGGAGCTATGGAGTCAGGCAGTGGGGCAGGGCAAACATTCTGAGAACCCAAACGGGGGTTCTCTCCATCGTTTGGTGACGGATCCCGGTGCTGGGCAAGCTAAGCGTGTTCCCAGGCTGGGGTGCCTCAGTAAGGAGAGGGTCTTTAAAGGTCAAGCAGCAGGGCTGTCATCTAGGGAGTCCACTGCCTGAATTCTGATGAGGCCCGCCTGCGGATTGATCAGCTGTGTCCATGCAGCCTGTGGAAGGAGTGAAGGGTCTGGGGCAGGCTCCACGGCTGCCCCCAAGTCCTCATCCCCCTGCACCCCCGTCCCCCGTCCTTGTGGCATCATGCCCACACACCCCTCGTGGGCGGGCCCCGTGGGTGTTGGGGTTAGCCGGGTGCCATGTCGAGGGCTTGGGGGCACCAGGTGCTTCCACTCATTCCCTCTTGCTCCCACCTTCGCCAGGTGCAGCGCGTGTGTCAGGCAGCTTCCCGTCAGGGGGACTGATGCCTCGTGGTGTAGGCTCAACGCAGCCCAGTGGGGCCGCGGCGGAGCGCGAGAACTAGACGATGTGGAAGCCCCTGGTTTTAGAATTCCTTTTATGCCGCTGACTAATTCAGGATCTTCAGGCGCATAGCAAGGATCCCAGGTGAGCCTATTCTATGCAAAGTGAGCCAGGACAGCCCCCAGGGAATTCGGCGCTGAGGGGCAGGGCCCACTGGGCAGCAGGACTGAGCTCAGAGACGTGGGGCGCCCCCGACGGGAACGCTGCCCAGAGAGGGTCGGCTCCTGGCTGCTCATTTCCCCCTCTAAGCCTGCTGGAAATAACACTTGCATCGTTCCCGACAAGATGCTTTCAGTGGGAGCCACGGTGTCATTTAGGTGGTACGTGCCCTACTAACATTACTCATCCGGGGCTGTCACCTCCCCACGCCACTGTCCCTTTCAATCATTTGAAGTCACAAAATATTTTTAAAGCAAATTGACAGCATCATTTGGGTGATGGGCCAGGCTATTGTGCAAAGGATTAAGATTAGCTCAGCTCCTCGACAGGATGGGTGGACCTACTGCTCCGTGGCCCCCCAGTCACCCGTCTGCATGGAGAGCCAGGGGCGGGGGAGGCCTGGGAGCACTGCTGCACAGCTGGGCCTGCCAGACCTTTTGCCAGGCCCGCATTCTCCACCCCAATCAGCCTCCATCTGCACATAAAAGACTTTTTCCTGAATTACAGGAGGCCACGTTCATTGAGAGCCTTCGTGGTTTCCTAGGAAGCAGCCTATGTGATGACAAATCTCACCAACTTTCATCCATGGGGGCTGGATGGTAGGTCCCCAGTTTCCCAGGGGGCTCTGTCTTACTAGTTTTTGTCAATCGAAGTTCCTTGGACTTCCAAGTGGTTCTCCTTTATGCACTGTTGTGGCGTATTACCACCTTGTAATGCCATCACGCCATGGCGGTCCGTTTCTGACCAAAGCCGACACTTCCCAGAAGATGTCCCCCTCTAACGCTGGGGAGCCGCATGATGTGTGTTCAGTATGCAAACACCACATAAAGAAAACTTCGGGGAGTCATGTTTCAGAACCGTGTTAGCAAGTCAGGGTTTTGGAACTTGCAAGGTGAAGTGAGGTGCTCTCGTGTACAGACAAGGTCAGGAGGGGCGCTGACATACCCCAAGCAGCTCAGAACAGGCGGCTGAGGCCTAGCTTTGGATTAGGACCGGTAGCACCCCAGAAAATCACTGTATCACCTGCAGGTGGGATGAAGGTTAGAAGTGTTAGAATATCACTGGTTCTGAAGGGCAGCAGAAGGGTGCCTCCCCCCTGCCCATTTTAGCAGGGGCTTCCCTGGAAGTGGGATTCGGTATTTACGGGTTTTGCCGGCAGCTTCCTGCCCAGGGAGATCTGGTGAAGCCGAGAGGAGCCATGGACCTTACCTCATCCTCCCTGAGTCAGATGCTAACCAGCAGTCGCTGTTGGCTGTGACCAGGGAAAGCCATACCCGCCTCCCACCAGGCGCCAGCCCCGAGGTCCTGGAGGCCTCCTGGAGCCCAAGGCTCGCTTAGAAGGCTTCCAAGGCAGGGTGATTTGTGCCCTGGGTTTACAAACTCTTTCCTGGAAGAGCTCTAAAGTTTTCACTTAAGCTTTTATTGTTCTAAGACTGAACTGCATGCCCGCAGGCCAGGCCAATTTCTCATCAGAGCCTCTGCTCCCAGTCTGGTTTACCCTGGCTCCCAGAGTCCTTTGAAAAGCCGTCTCCCAGGAGTCACGGCACCCTGTGGGAGCATGCCCGCTGCCCCCGCCCCGAGCTGGCTCGCCCAGGCCCCCTGAACCCACTGCTTGCCTAGCTTCACCTGCATCTCTGCTTTAGATTGTCATTGGATTTGGGCTTGCAGTTTGATTTCTCAATTTTTGTGGGGAAAGGTTGACTCGTTGTCCTGTCACGTGCATGAGGGAAGGCTTCTTGTCAGATGCCTCCCCCAGTTTATGTGTTCTTTTAAAATGACCATTATAGATCGGTTAAATAGTAACTTAATAACTCAGTCTCCCGGACTCTTAACTAACCCTGCCAACCCAGAGCTTCCAGCCCTCCCCGGTTATGTGCTATTATGGTTTAATTAGTGTCTCCCACAGAGACAACGTCACATCCTAAATCTGGTTACCTGTGGATGTCAATTTATTCGGGAGTAAGTTTGCTGCAGATGGAGTTAGTTAAGATGAGGTCACGTGGGAGCAGGATGGGCCCTAATCCGACATGGCCGGTGTCCTTATTGGAAGAGATCACTGTGTGAGGACAGGGACGCACAGGGAGAAGCCACGGGACTTGTGGGTAGAGACTGGAGTACCACAGGTGGCCACGATCGCCAGCAGCCAGGAGAGGCAGGAAGGGGTCTGCACCGTCCCAGAGGGGCACAGCCCTGCTGACACCCTGATCTCAGCCTTCTGGCTCCAAAGCCATGAGCGAATAAATTCCTGTTGTTTAAGCCACCCAGTTAGTATTACTCCGTTAGAGCAGCCCCAGGAAATGAATACATGGTTTACTGAACACACGCACCCCAACTGGTTATCCCCATTTGGCAATGAGAACACTGGCCTCAGAGAGGGTGAGCACCTGTCCAACGTCACACAGCTTGCATCTGAGCAGAATGGGGCTTGGGCTGTCGGCCACCGTTCTGACCGCGGTTCCGCTTTGTTTGCTCATTGGCCCCACACATTGGGAAGTACCTGATGGGCGTGAGCACAATATGGTCAAACAAATTCTTGGAGGCGTGACTCACAGACATCAAGTCTTGCAGAGTTCTGATGAGGGCACACAGCAGTGTAACCCAATCACACCAAAAGCTCGAGCTTTTCCATCACCCAGCAGGTTCTGTGGCTCTGTCTCTGGTTTCAGCCCCCTCACCAGCGCTTCTGCGGCTCCGCATCAGTTCTGCCTGTTCTCGCGCAGGCAGCGGGGGTGCTGCCGTTGTCTGGCTGCTGCTGCCCTGCATGAGTTTCGGGTCCATCCACTGGGGTGTCCGCCATTTGTTCCTGGACGTCGCGGGCAGTGTTTCGTCGTGGATGTGATTGCTCATCTGTTCTCCCAAAGGCGGGCAGTCAGGTGGCGTCCAGTTTGGGGCCATGGTTGATGCTGCCACGAGTATCCTGTAGTCTTGTGGAGGGTGTAGCCTTCCTCTTGGGCAAATGCCCAGGTCAGAAACTGCTGGGTCCTACAGTGAAGGTATGTTTGACTCTGTCAGCAAAAGAGACACCGTTTATAGTGTGATATGAGAGACCTCATGAGGACGCAGGAGTATCTCGTTCAGCTCTGTGGCAATCCCCTCTCCTCACTACCACACAGACACGGTGCCATTGCAGAAAAGTTAAATGACATGCGTCTGTCTCAGCAGCTCGCCAGCTTGCAAATGCACACGCACTCGCACACATGCCCAGTTCTCACCTCACCGTTTCCGGTTCTAGACATTCATGTCAGTCACTTGGAAGGACAAAGCTAACAGGGAAAACTTTATGTACAAATGCACTTTGTTCAGCTGAAATACAGCATTTATTTCCTTGATATCAAACATGTCATTTCCTTTCTGTATAATTCAAATATCACAAGAGCTACAGTTAGAAAATAACGTGAGTTTAAGGAAGGTCTTGGGTGTCTGTCAGTCCATCAGGAACATTTGTGGAAAGGACAGTTGATTCCATGTGTCATTCTCCAAGAGGCTGTGGGGAGTGGCCTGGAGGCAAAGAGCAGCTCCTGCCTCTGAGAGCTTGTCACCTTGGTCAGGGGGGCTGTGGGGAGCCTCCAAGGAGAACAAGTGCATCCCAAAGTAAGGTGAGGGGACAAGAGACCAGAACAGAGCTGGCTGGGCCATAGGACGCCACTGAAGACCTTGCTAAGCACTCTGCCGAGGGACTTAGGGAGACTGGCTTTGTGTGGGAATGCTTGGCAAGACAGGAACGCTCCACGGAGCACAGTCTCGCAGCAATATCCCGGGAGAACTGCCCTGTCTGGGACTGGTTTCTGCAGTCAGAAATGCAGTCTTGAATGTCACCTAGAAAGCGCCAGAGGAGCTGGGCGGATGCTGGTGATGATTCTGGATATCCAAGCCCCAGCATCTCCCTGACGCCAGCTTCTCTAGGATAACCCGCCCTCACAGCACAGCCAACTGCCCCGAGGAGTGCCGCGCTGCAACAGGGACAGGGTCCATGGGTCAGCCATGCGCCTGGGGGAAGGTGGGGCGCAGGGCATCAGGCAGCCTGTGGACGACCCTGGCCTGGGGAGACACGGACTTCGGTCTGAACATCTGCTCTGTTAACTGGGTGCGCTTGGCCAGTCTTTCAACCTTTCTACTCTGTGAAATGGGTAATGTAATCGATATCATCCATGCAGTCACAGGCGTATGACATAGCACAGACTGCCCGGCCAGCGTCCAGCACGCGCCACGCGCTCCCCAGTCACCGCTCTTACTGCCGGTGCCTCCCTTTGCTGCTCTGTCACGTTGAGGGGAGGGGTGGAGGGGGCTGGCACTTGGCTACAGGGCCTCCTGTCTTTGGAGGCTGCGTGGGACAGGACCGGGCCCTAGCAGGTGTGGAACTTAAACAGTGAGCTAGGGTAATTTCTTTAATTTGGTATTAAAAAAAACCTTTAATGTGAATTTTTAAATAAGTAACATATTCAGATGGTTTAAAATCAAAAAGAGAAATATTGAAAAGTCTCCTACCCCATGTTTCCATCTCCTCCCCACGGCCCCTTCCCACCACCCTTGGAAAAGACGATGGTTAATTGTTTATATGCATTTTATTAATGCACATAAAAGAAAATTTAAAACATACATTTTAACTTTTCCCTTTTTTTAGACAAAAGTTTGCCTAAATGGACACTTTTGTATGTTGCTTTTTAAAAATTAATTAATTTGATGATCTTTGGAGGTCTTTAAACATCACCACATAGAGGACGCTCCCCATCTTTTCTTACAGGGGCACAGATTCCCTTATCTGGATGGGTCACACTCTATTTAACTTGTTCCCCATTTATAGACTTCAGGGTTATTTTTCTAACCTTTTACTGTCACCATAAATCCTGCCATAGATAACCTGTATCTCCAAGGTAGCTCCCCAGAAATTGATTACTGGGTCAAAGAATATCAGCACTTCAAATTTTGATGGACTTATAAGTCTTCCCTCTTTTAGGTACCAATTTACATTCCCACCATCAATGCACACAGGTGACTTCTCAGCCTCCGTTCAATTTTCTAGTAATGTCTATAGGTGGAAGAAACTTAGTTTTGTTTCTGCTATTGTGAGGGTGGTTAAGCATCTTTTTAATATATGAAGGGATCCTTTGATTTTTCTTGAAACTATGGTTCATGTCATTTGTGTTATTTTCTTTTGGGTCATTAGTTTTATCCAAGTAATTTAGAGAAGTTCTGTGATAAAATTGCAAATATTTGTGTTAGTTTATCATTATCTTTGATTTCCCTTATGGATTAAAATTTTTTTATTTAATATTTAAGCTTGGCATGTAGATTTTTTAATATAGGTTCAAGCTTTTCATCTCTTATGGCTTCTGTAGATTGACTCAGTTTGAAAGTTTTTTCTGTCCCAAGACTATATACATCCTCCTATGTTTTCCTCTGAAACTTTGACAGCTTCCTTTTTTTACCTTTAAGTTCTTAAGCAGTGGTGTGCCAGAGCCAGCTCACACCTGCTCACGAGAGCCTGAAATCAGTACGGACTGATTTACACCACGGCAAGTGGCAATTGCTGCATAGTCAGGCCTTATTTTATATTTGAGAGCCAGTTAAGCATTTGGGAACACACCATTCTTTAATTTCCTTAGATCTTTAAACAACGTACCTGAACACTGCACGGTTGGTAGCCTTCTCTTGGTCCGGAGGCAGTAAATGGCAATCAGCCAGCACACAGTAGGTGCTCGACAAAGGCAACTTTCATTGGCACCTGCCATCAACCCCATGAGACATCCATCTAAAAAAAGTAGTAACAAGCCTGAATGAGGTCATTTACCTCCTAAACCAAAACTTAATTACAACTTCAGCCTATTCCGGGACTATGACCTTTTAATAGTCAATCAGGAATTTTCTGGTCACCAATGACGTCATGTCATCTGGGCCTGTGGGAACACCACTTGGGGCCTTCCTACTGCCCTCCCGTAAGGGCCATGTCTTCCTCCTCCTCTACACTGCAAACTCCTTGGGGAGGGTCAGTTCCATCTTGTGTTTTCCTTTGACCCTACCTTAGTGCACACAGAATACTCCAAATGCATGTTTACTAATTGAATGCATGAGTGTGCACACATGCATGCACACACACACAGATGATCTTTGCTGGTCTGGGAAGAAATAGAGAAGTAGGGTGAAAAGGAATTTGTTGCCCATGAACCCTTTATTTAAAAATTTGAGGTAATCATGGTTAAAATGATGTTCCACCCCTTCCTGGGTCTTGCCAGCCCTGGTGCCTAGGATCTCAGACAAATATTCCCCATGGCACAGCTCGCAAGTAGGTTCCTATCGCTGTCGGGAGAAATCACATAAACTTAGTAGCTCAAATCCACACACATTAATTATTTAGGTTAGAAATCTGACATGGGTCTCGCTGGGCTGAGATCAAGCTCTGGGCAGAGCTGGCTCCTTTCTGGAGGCTCTGTGGAGAACCTGCTTCCTCATTTTTTCCAGCCTCTGATTGTGGCCCCTTCCCCATCTTCCAGGTCAGCAGTGGCGGGGGGGGAGTTCCGTTTCTATTTCGTCGTGACTCTGTGTACTCACTTCTCCGTCTGACTGTCTCCCTCTTCCACTTTTAAGGACCCTTATGCTTTCATTGGGCACATCAGATAATGAACAAACTCCCTATTTTAACGTCAACTGATCAGCAACCTTAATTTCATTTTTCAATTTTACTGGCCAGTAGGTAAGGGAACTTGTGCGTGGGTTCCTGCGATGAGGATGTGGACACCCTCGGGGGACTGTCACTCCAGCCACCACAGAGACCGCAGGCCTGAACACAGCAGTACCCGTGTGCCCACACCACCACGAGCATCCAGTCACATTGCCGGGGATTGGAGATGAGTGGTCTGGGTGCTGGGCAAGCCTTACATACAAGCCTGTGATATGAGTTTGGAAGGAGGTCAGTCAGCTCCAAAGTGTTAAAACCATTACTCACTGTTCTGTAACTTTACCCTCATTTCCATGGAATCATGGAGAATAAGGACAGATGAATGTCTTCACTGAGCTTTAGTGTAAAACTGGAGGTGGGTGTAGCCCCAGAACAGTGGTCCTCAAAAAATTTCCAGTCCACCTATCATGCATCTCCATTTTCCAGAAGAAAATGATTTCAGTGTTAATACATAGTGTTGCTTTGTGTTTGTTTTTCTGAGGAGTGATAGATGAATCATTCAACTGTTTTAGCAATGGGAACAGTGGATACAGCCTAAATGAACTTTAAAGAAATGCCCATTTCATGTCCAGATTGGAAAATCATATGCTAAAAAATATTATTAAGGCAACTTTGAATCACTAACTGCTGTAGAGTTTACAGTCTCCCCCCAAATGAACTTATAATGAAGTGAAAAGTGACCATTTAAAAAGAGAAACAGCAGCAAAGGAAACATTCAAGACAGAGCTTCTTTCAAAAGGCAGAATCCTTTCCATTTGCCTGAATTCTAAAGGCAGAAGTTTTAGTTAAATGCTGAAGTCACATCTTCAGGACGCTCTCAAATGGGAGAACTTTAACTTAGGAACGTCCATTGAAGTAATTCTTCCTTTTCTCTCATTAGATTACAAGTGACTTGTCCTCAGTCATAGACAAAGGGAATGTCTACATACGTGTGCATCGTTTGCCCAGGACAACTGAAGAGAGGATTAACTCTCAGTTTTGCAGGAAGACAGGCGGGCTGTGTACATGTTTAGAGAACCACTACTCTGTAAGTTAGAAAGGAATGCTTGTTGGTCAAACCACGAAATTACAGCATTTGAGGGGCAGACAGGACCTGAGTGTGCCCGCCCCAGAGCTGTTGGTCGCCCCTATGGACCCTAGGTTGCCAGCTGGGAAAATGTATGTGATGGTGGAAAAACACATTAAGAAAAAATGAAATTGATCAAAGTTTTTCATTGAAAAGGTTCCCCCTTTGTTTCCCCTAAAAGCTTTGGTGCTAGCACTTTTCTGCTAACACCACAAAAATAAAAAACTGAATAAAAAACAAGCATTAATGGAACAACAGTCAACTTTACTTATCATAAACGTATGTGTGCTCATGCAATATATAGGTATATGCCTGCAAACATATGTAGTTATATTTTATGCTGGTATAAATTCCATGTCATATAATGGAAGGAAATATATCAGTTCTTTACAGTATTCTACAAAGGGGAAACCTACAATTCCAGGTACTCTGCCATTTACAAAAACTGGAAAGTTTTGATCAGATCTAGTTGCTTTTCTTAGATTACATCTGGAGGTGTTCTGGTGGGTGCCCTGCAGGGAGCATCAAAATGCCAAGGATTTGGGGCCACTCGCTTCTAAGAGGCAGCCTCATCTGTGGCTGGTCAAAGCAAGTTTTTAGGATGTTTTTCTTCTGCAGGTTAGCCTCGCCCTTCCTGCATGCATTTGGTGTGGTGGGTTATTCCCTGCAGAACACAGAACACGCTGCTCCTCACTGTTTCCTGTGGCATCCTTCGGTGTCTGCAGACAGCGCCAGTGTCTTCCTTTTAACTGCTTTTCTTCAGGACAAATAAAGACCACTGTGGTGTGAGGGAAAGAGATGCATCCCATTACCACCTGAGCAGGTCACTTACTCTGCCTGACCCTCGACTTATTTGTTAACAAAGGAATAGTCCTGCCCTGCCTGCCTCATAGTGTGATGTGTTGAGTCAGGTCATTGACATAAAAATATTTAGTCCTTTTTAAAAGACAAATGTGAGGCATTACCTGGACTATGCCAGGGTCTTTACCCTTTCCTAGGTCACCCATCACGCTGGATGTGGTCCAGTGGTTCAGATTATAGTGAGACCATTATCCCCTATGCCCTGGATACCACATTTAGTACATCCCATATCTGTATATTTTTGAAAAAAGGCAGGAACTTTATGAGTTGGAATCAGCTCTTTACACAGCAGGTAGAATGTGTTACTCTAAGACCTGAACCTGCTAAAAATGTCCATCAATGCACACGCTTTTGCTGAATGCTCGGTATGCAGCCCATGCTGGCTTGTGGAAGATAAAAGGGCTGGAAGACACAGTCCTGCTCTCAGGACTTTATGACAGTGGAGAGTCAAAGCACGCAGAGTAACCAGCAGCGATGCGAGACACGAGCTGGGGTGGAGGGACCTTCCAGCGAGGCGCTGCAGGCCTGGGGGAGGGAGTGAGCTGGAAGGCAAATGGGGCCAAGTTGCCGAGAAATGAGATGTGGGAACGGACCCTGGGACTCTGCAAACCAGCACGGAGAGTTCCCGTGAGACCTTTACGGAGACGCATACTTGCAGGAGGTGGACTGTTTGGAGACAGCCAGCGTTCTGTAAAGAAACCTGCCCTCACCCCTGAACATCGCTTAGAGATGCTTTCAGAGACTCAGACTGACCATTTATTTCTCCTTTGGCCACTGATTGAGCCAACACAATTCCACCCCCCCCCAGGGGACAGATACTGGGGACCCGAGTACAATTCTATCACAGGGTGTGCTTTGAGCAGCCCCTGGTCTAGCTAGAAGGAAAGGTGCATATGCTTTGATTTTATCATCATGTGCTCCAGGCCTCAGTGGAGGTGTGTCTGGAGGGATCTGGGGACGGTGATAGGGAGCAATTCCTCGGCCAGACAAGGGCTCTGGGAAGTGGTCACGTAGCAGGTGGCTCAGGCTGGCTGAGGTGAGCATACTTGTCCCCAGATAATGAGGACAAAGAGCAGTCCAGCCTGAGGGCTGCCCAAGATGTCCACGGGGATGCTGAGGGCACGGCCCTGGGGCGTGGCCGGCACGTCTTCGTGGCTCCAGGGCAGTGTTCACAGAGTGCAGCCGAGTTAACGTGGCACTTTCCCCTCCTGTGCCTGGAGCTGGAGGTTCTAATGTGGTGTGCCCTGTGCCTGTGGACTTGAAAGCACCTCTCTCGGTGCTTCTGATGTGAGCCTTCAGTTAGAAGCAAGGGGCAGAGCTGAGGGTCTTGAGGGGTGGAATGGAAATAGAGCCTGGCTCAGTCTGTGTGGTGGTGGAAATGCATCCAGATTCTTTGTACTCCTCCTTTCAGGAGGGAGAATCGTTGCCGGCCCCTCTAGTGTGGGCTGTGCTCAGTCACTTGTCTCTAACAAGAGAAACAGGCAGAAGTGATGGTGTATGATTTTGGCGACAAGGTCGTGAAAAGGCTCTGGGGTTCCTCTTTGCCCTCTCTGGGGTCACCCAGTGTGGAGGGAGCCAGGTGCGTATCATACACTCCAGCACCCCTGTGGAGAGCCCCCACGATGGGGAGCTGAGGCCTCTGGCTCCCTCAAGCCAAGAGCCAGAGACACCCTGTATCGATCAGGCCTCTTATGTTCTGCATTTTCTGATGTTCACACCGGAGCCCTGCTGTGCTGCAGAGACACCCCTCCCTGGGCTGGCTAATTCCTGGGGATCGCAAATGTCTTAGTCCCTTTGGTCCTCTGTGATGAGTGTCATTAACCGTGTGGTTTCTGAACAACAGAAATCCATTTCTCACAGTTCTGGGAGCTGGAAATCTGAGGTCATGGTGCCGTCAGATCCGGGGTCTGGCTGGCGGCGGCCGGCGGGTGCTGGCCTGCGCGCCCCTCCTCTCGGGACCTGCGGGTATCTGCAGTGCCTGTTGGCCTCACCTGCACACACATCAAACCTACATCCTAAAACATGCGCAGCTACACTCTTCTTGAATCCCTGACCCATGGGAACTGGGAGATAATCAGTGTCTGTTGTCGGGAGCAGTAAGTTCTGCGGCAGCTTGGCACCAACAGCGTGTAACCAACGGGACCTGAAATTAGGGAGAGAGCACCTTTTGTAAGACGGAGGGCGGCACGCTTGGTTTCCGCTAGAAGCGGCACCTGGTAGCAGGCAGGGATGGCGGGGATGAGCCGGGCCCTCCGCTCCTCTGGCCCACCGGCAAGGCTGACCCGTTTATCCTAGATGTGGTCCTAGGTGATGACTTTGAAAAGAGCGTTCAGAGGCTTTGCCTCACTTCCTTTGCTGTTTCCACAGCTCTGCCTCCCCGATGCCGTCGTGACAGTTCCACTCGCCCTTTGAGGCCATCCTGAGGGACGCCTGGTATCTGTAAGGGTCCTTTTTCTCACCTCATTTTCCTCTGGTTTGAAGAGTCCAAAACACTGGTGACTTTTTCCTTCCCTGTGGTCTGTTTGCTTAGTTTAGTGGCGTCAGGAGACCTGATCCAAGGGTCAGAGCTGAAGGTGTGGGGTCGGGCAACATGGGGGTGTCTGCAGGGCTGGAGGCGAGGGAGCCGGCCTGGTGGGGAGGGGTGGAGCTGGGCTCTCTGCACCTGGGGGGAGAGGCCTGGGGTTGCCCCAGCAGCACCCTCACTGTCCGAGGGACCCACCCCCTGTGTGGAGGCAGGGCTGAGGTCCGCGGGTGAGCTCCACGGAGGAACAGGTGGGCTGAGAGGCTCAGCCCTCCGTGCAGGATGGCGCTTAAAACGGGGTGGCTTTGTCTCCGGGGGGCCGCCTGGGCAGAGCAGAATCACCCAGCAGTAATAGGCTTTCTGTGTATTCACACCACACTGGCTGATGGTACAAGCCGGGCATATGTTAAATTTCATAAATTAGGAATTGTCAAGCCCCGAATTGTGGTATATAAGGAAGAAAATCTGAATGGATTGCTTTTAAACAAAGAATAGTATAAACCGCCGATCGGAGTGGTAAGCTGTCTCTGCGGGCGCAGAGGAGTGCTTTCAGAATTGGATTAAAATGGTACAGGGCCACTTTCCTGGGACTGGAGGGAGGCGGAAGGCGTGGACGGTGCCTGCAGAGGCTGGTAGCTTGGCCCCGAGGGCGCCCAGAGACGCCTGGGGAAGGCGCTTGGTGGGAGACTGTGGTGCCATCTGCGGCGTATTTGTGGGGATGGTGATGGAACCCGGGAGCCTCAGATGAACCACAGAATGAAGTTTCATCTACACCCAGAGAGTTTGCCCAGTGCCTGCCGACAGTAGCCTGGGTGGGGCACACTCATCTCCAGTAAGGCCTGTGGTTGCCGAGTGTGGGTCCGGGAGGCTGGCGGGGTGGCCCTGGTCCCCATGGGTGCTAAGCCTGCTCCCCTCACTCCCGGGGCGGCTGGGCCACCAGCTTGGGGCAGTGACGGAGCTGGGCGCCTCTGGGTGTGGGCTCGGTGCCCGCTGCTGCCAGCCTCCACCCCGAGGCACCCCTCCTTGTGCATCTGGAGTCGGGACGGCGTGCCCCCTCCACTGGGTGTCAGCGCAGCCCGCTGGAGGGGGGCAGCATCCCGGTGCTTTCCCAAGGCCCCTGCTGACTGCTGGGTCCGCCCCAGCTTCTCCTGCTGGGACCGCACCCCCGGTGCCGAGGTGTTAGGAGGTGGGACCCTTGGGGGGACCTTGGAGTGGCTGGGGCCATAGGGCGAGGCCACCCGGCTGTAGAGATGCTTTCTGAGAAGAGATGAGCCCCGCGCCCTGTCCTGCCTGCAGGGACTGCCCCGCGCTGCCTCCGGGGACTGCGCTGTGCGGGGTGAGTCCTTGGCCCTGGCTCACAGTGCACACCACACCCCAGCACACACACACACTGTCCCACGGGACACACGCAGGCTGCTGCCAGTGCCTCCCGAGAGAGCCACCAGCTCAGCTCTGAAGGTCAGCGAGATGGCAGCCGGGCTGCCCTGTCCGAGGGTCAGGCCTCACTGTCCGCCTGCTCACTAATGACTCCTCAGTATGTTAAATGACACCGGCTGTGTTTTGCTGCCCCAGGTGATCCCCAGACCAGAGGGCTCCAGCTTGTCCCAGTGACATGGCTGCCTGCCCTGTGCTGGCATGCCAGGTCTATTTAGGGGACCCGGTGGCCCTGAGCCACACAGTCCCTGCCTCCCCAGCAGTGTCCCTCACGTTTGCAGAGGGGGCACCTGCTGTGGTGACTCACTCTGTCCACAGGGAGTATCTGGGGATGTCAGAAATGCCAACAACTCACCAGGGCACTTGGCTCAGCCTTTGAACCTTCAGATGCCTGCAGCATGTGACCCCCGGTCTGGCAAGACAGGCGCCTCCCCGGCCTTAGTTCTTACAGCTGCTCCCGGGGGGCTGCTGGTCCCAGGGTAGGCAGTCCCTTGGAGCAGGGCCCCCTGCGGCCTTGCAGATGGGAGGTGTGTGTAGAGCTCTTATGAATCTGGGCACTTCCTGGCTGGGCAGCAAAGGGCCCACGCTGCAGCCCAGCAGTGCCACCTCGGAAGAGAGTGACAACATGTTCTGGCCTCACTGCCTCACTGGGAAAATAAGGTTAGGACACGGTCTCAGCTTCACAGGTTGTTGAAACACACTGCTGCAGTTCTGGGGATGTCAAGTCCAAAACCCAGGTGTGGGCAGGCTGCGCGCCCTCTGAAGGTGCCAGGGGAGGGGCCTTCCAGCCACTGGCCACTGTGGGGGGCTGCTGGCAGCTTCTGGGGGCCACTGGGGAGGCTGGGTGCTGCTGGGTGCTGCTGGGGGGAACTGGGGGAGCTGGAGGCTGCTGGGGTCTGCAGGGCGCTGCTGGGGGCTGCTGGCAAGCCTGGTGGTCCTCGGCTTGCAGCTGTGTCACTCCCATCTCTGCTCTGTCGTCACGTGGCCTCTCCCTGTGTCCCTCCCCTTAGAAGGACACCAGTTACTAGATTAGAGCCCTCTCTCATCCAGTATGCCCACATCTGAACTTCCACACAGGGACCAGGATTAGAACCTGAACATAGCTTTCCCCAGACACGATTTAACCAGTGACACTTTCCTCAAACAGTCGTGAGGTCTAGAGAGCACGCATCACTGAGATTACTACTGAGCCTATTATCAGACAATGGTTTTGTTCAATAACACTGCAATAATGGCATAAATGAAAGAAACTGAGTTTCGGGGGTCTGCCCATTGGCCTGTGCCCTGGGATCCCCAGACACTCCTGGGCTGGTGGGCAGCTCCCTGTGTGGCCACCCCAGCACCTCACTGGGTTCCTGCTGCTCAGGTGTGGCAGCCCTCTTCTGGGTCTGCTCAGTTCTGATTCCTCAGGGCCCCTCAGAGGTGCGGCTCTCCTTCAGGGGGTTGAAGGACCCTGGAGTGGCGAGGTGGAGCCACCCTGCTTCCTTCCTGGGGGCTGGCTGCGTGGTCTCTGCAAGCTGCCCCGGGCCCACATCCACCTGCAACTCCCTGCCTCAGAGACCCAGACCCTTAGGCTTCGAGCATGGCTGGCATCCAGCGCAGGCACTCCACCCCCTGAAACGCAAAGTGGGCCTCAGAGGCAGCGGGCCTGTGGTGCTCATTTTGGAGCCGTCCCATCACCTGAAGTCCAGCCTGCAGGATCCCAGCTCCCTTGCAATGGCAGGCTTGGGAATGAGGCTCCTCCTGGCCTAGGTGAGCCTCCAGCTGTGCCATTACCTTGTGGACATCTATGAACAATGGCCGTTCCTCTCAGCTGTACCTTTAATCCTCCCCCTTGGGTGACGATACCACAGAAAAGCTGGCATTTCCACTCTCATCTGGACCTGGCCATCTTCAGTACAGGCATCGCCTCTGTCATGTGGTTGTGAATTACTTGTTACAACTGTTGTAGTGGAGAAAGGAGATCAACCCCCAAACTATATATGGAGAGCAATGGCCCACTGACAACATGAACGCTATGTGTTGGTAATTAATGCTGTTTTCCCTAAAAGCTGACCCTGCATGGAATGAACGACAGGAGCCGATAACGAATCGAGTAGTTCCTACCATAAAGCCAGTGTCTCCAGGACCCGAAGCTGGTGGGAAATGAGGCCTCGGAGGACGGCTGCTCCATCGCCAGTCAGCTTCGGGGCCATGGACCAGGGCCATCCCAGCCTCGGTTTAAGCACCTGTAAAATGGAAACACTCATAGAGCCTGCTTGTAGGTTGGTCCCTGAGGTAAGCTGTGTAAGACTTCTTACTTGGTCCCTGGCACAGGAAACACCGAACGGTGGCTACTTACTATGCGTAACCACGTTCATTAACAGAAGTAAAGGAAGCCAACGGGCCAACATGGTGGAAAGCCTGGAGCAGGGGTTTAGAATGGACTCTCACCTTCCAGCTGGGCTTCCTCCGAGGTCATCTGACTGCCCAACTGCCGTCGGCGCCCGGGAGGGCAATCACACCCCCTCCTCGGCGCCATGCGGCTCCAGTGAACAGAAAGACGGGGAAACGCTATTCCAGTGTTGACTGTAAGTAAAGACATTTCGCTGTCTGTTACGCTCCTGAGAAGCAGAGCAGATGAGAGCATGTACGCTGACACTGTCACACCGCTGACGTCACGGCGAGGTCCAGGGAAAGAGCAGAACCCGCCAGAGGCCCGGGACCCGGGGCTTGAGTTCCAGTGACCCATTCTTCTCAAGTAAGTGCCACCGGGAGCAGTCGTGCCCTTCGGCCTGGAACGACTGGGGTCGGCTTCCTTTGCGCTCCCTCGCTGAGTGTTCAAGCAGCCAGCCACCCCAGCCACCCCGTGTTCTGGGGGCCTGGGCACACCGTGTCTCTCCTGGCCTGCGTCTTGTGCGTAAAAATACGACAGCGGGGGAATGGAAACAAACTGGTAGGCGGTGGCGTCTAATCCTGGGATGGCGGTCGCTAGGCAGCCCTGAGACGGCTTTGAGTGGATGTGAAGTGTTCCTGCCCCAGCGAGGGAAAGATTTCTTCTAAAGTAACATGGGTGCTGCGGGCCAGGGATGTGAGACTTTGGTGGCAGTAGCTGCTGTCACCTGCCTCGGGCGGCCCTGGAAAGCGGGAGGGAAAGTTCACCAAGGACACGCTCATCACCTCTGGAAGCTGCCTGGCACAGGGGCTGCCCTCTGAGAAGCCGCAGGCCCGGGAGGGCTGCTCGGGATGCCTGAGTTCCGAGGCCAGTGCTGCGGGCGCTGGGCAGACCGGCTCCTCCTGGGGACCCGTCTCCCTGGGCACCTGGCAGGGACGGGCTCCGAGAGCGATGGCTCCTGCACATTCAGGAAAGGGGACACCAGCCCTGGCTTCCGGAGGCCACGTGTTAGCTGCCTTCTCTTGACGGCAAACAGGTGTGTTAATGCAGTGATTTGCCACATGTGTTCCCTGGACCAGCAGGGACCTTGTTACCAACACAGATTCTAAGGCCTCAGCCCAGACCTTGCACATCAGGACGCGGAGGAGCTGGGCTCCAGCAGCCTGTGCCCCGCGAGCCTTCCAGGGAGTTGGGGTGCATGCTCACATGGGGGAACCCACGGTTTATTTAAACATCAGCCTGAAGTTGTAAGCAGTTATTCAAAACTGAAAAGGGTTAAACATAAACACAAAGACCTGGCCATGAGTTCTACGGCAAGTGAAATATCCTAGGGGTCTGCGTGCAGTAGAGCAGTGGTCAGACGCCTGGTGGCACAGACACACCACGGCAGTCTGGGCTTCTCCTGACGGGGTGGTCCTATGCACACTGGTCTCTAAAGGCACCTAAGATACGTTCTTAAAGAAAATGGGCAAATTGCACAAAACCCTATAGAGTGCAGTTCATTTGTGTTTGTGAAAGGAGGCAGCATGTGTACACACACAAACACACTGATTAGTTTGTGTCTGGAAAAAACGCATCGTGAGCATGTGTTAATGGAATAACTTTAAAACTGCCCAGTGAGAGGGGCGGAAGATGGCGGCGTGAGTAGAGCAGCGGAAATCTCCTCCCAAAACAACATATATCTATGAAAATATAACAAAGACAACCCTTCCTAGAATAAAGACCAGAGGACACAGGACAATATCCAGACCACATCCGCACCTGAGAGAACCCAGCGCCTCGCGAAGGGGGTGAGATACAAGCCCCGGCCCCGCGGGAGCCGAGCGCCCCTCCCCCCAGCTCCCGGCGGGAGAAGAGCAGGCAGAGCGGGAGGGAGACGGAGCCCAGGGCTGCCGAACACCCAGCCCCAGCCATCCGGGCCAGAGTGCAGGGCCCTCGATACTGGGAAAACAGGGCAGCAAGAACAGTGAGCGGGCACTGGAGGCTGGGCGACAGAGGGCATAAGAAAAGCGCGCGACCATTTTTTTTTTTTTTTTGCTTTTTTGCTGCTTTGTTTTGGCGAGCGCTTTTTGGAAGTCTTAAAGGGACAGGGACCCCAATACTAGGGAAACAGGGCAGAAAGACCGGTGAGCAGAGGCCTGAGGCTGGCACCGGAGAATAAAGAAAAACGAACGACCACCTTTTTTTTTTAATTAAAAAAAAATTTTTTTTTTCTTTTTCTTGTTTTTTTTGTGGTCGTTGCTTTGTTTTGGCGGGTGCTTTTTGGAAGTCTTAAAGGGGCAGGGCGGGTCACTTAATCCAGAGGTAGGGAATCCGGGATCTCTGGGCACCCTAACCCCTGGGCTGCAGGGAGCAGGGAGGCCCCTTACGGAGATAAATAGCCTCCCAGCAGCTCCTGCTCCAACGCGACTCCACCATTTTGGAGCAGCTGCCCGAGCCAGGCCACGCCCACAGCAACAGCGGAGATTAACTCCATAGCAGCCGGGCAGGAAGCAGAAGCCCTGTCTGCGCGCAGCTGCGCAGGACAAGCCACTAGAGGCCGCTGTTCTCCCAGGAGAGGAGGGCCACAAACCAACAAGAAAGGAAGTCCTTCCAGCCGTCACTCGTCCCAGTTCTGCAGACTATTCCTATCACCATGAAAAGGCAAAGCTACAGGCAGACAAAGATCACAGAGACAACACCAGAGAAGGAGACAGACCTAACCAGTCTCCCTGACAAAGAATTCAAAATAAGAATCATAAACATGCTGACAGAGATGCAGAGAAATACGCAAGAAAAATGGGATGAAGTCCGGAAAGAGATCACAGATGCCAGAAAGGAGATCGCAGAAATGAAACAAACTCTGGAAGGGTTTATAAGCAGAATGGATAGAATGCAAGAGGCCATTGATGGAATTGAAATCAGAGAACAGGAACGCATAGAAGCTGACATAGAGAGAGACAAAAGGATCTCCAGGAATGAAACAATATTAAGAGAACTGTGTGACCAATCTAAAAGGAACAATATCCGTATTATAGGGGTCCCAGAAGAAGAAGAGAGAGGAAAAGAGATGGAAAGTATCTTAGAAGAAATAATTGCTGAAAACTTCCCCACACTGGGGGAGGAAGTAATCAAACAGACCACAGAAATACACAGAACCCCCAACAGAAAGGATCCAAGAAGGGCAACACCAAGACACATAATAATTAAAATGGCAAAGATCAAGGACAAGGAAAGAGTGTTAAAGGCAGCTAGAGAGAAAAAGGTCACCTATAAAGGGAAACCCATCAGGCTAACGTCAGATTTCTCAACAGAAACCCTACAGGCCAGAAGAGAATGGCATGATATATTTAATACAATGAAACAGAAGGGCCTTGAACCAAGGATACTGTATCCAGCACGACTATCATTCAAATATGACGGTGGGATTAAACAATTCCCAGACAAACAAAAGCTGAGGGAATTTGCTTTCCACAAACCACCTCTACAGAACATCTTACAGGGACTGCTCTAGATGGGAGCACTCCTAGAAGGAGCACAGCACAAAACACCCAACATATGAAGAATCGAGGAGGAGGAACAAGAAGGGAGAGAAGAAAAGAATCTCCAGACAGTGTATATAACAGCTCAATAAGCGAGCTAAGTTAGGCAGTAAGATACTAAAGAGGCTAACCTTGAACCTTTGGTAACCACGAATTTAAACCCTGCAATGGCAATAAGTACATATCTTTCAATAGTCACCCTAAATGTTAATGGGTTGAATGCACCAATCAAAAGACACAGAGTAACAGAATGGATAAAAAAGCAAGACCCATCTATATGCTGCTTACAAGAAACTCACCTCAAACCCAAAGACATGTACAGACTAAAAGTCAAGGGATGGAAAAACATATTTCAAGCAAACAACAGTGAGAAGAAAGCAGGGGTTGCAGTACTAATATCAGACAAAATAGACTTCAAAACAAAGAAAGTAACAAGAGATAAAGAAGGACACTACATAATGATAAAGGGCTCAGTCCAACAAGAGGATATAACCATTCTAAATATATATGCACCCAACACAGGAGCACCAGCATATGTGAAACAAATACTAACAGAACTAAAGGGGGATATAGACTGCAATGCATTCATTCTAGGAGACTTCAACACACCACTCACCCCAAAGGATAGATCCACTGGGCAGAAAATAAGTAAGGACACGGAAGCACTGAACAACACAGTAGAGCAGATGGACCTAATAGACATCTATAGAACTCTACATCCAAAAGCAGCGGGATATACATTCTTCTCAAGTGCACATGGAACATTCTCCAGAATAGACCACATACTAGGCCACAAAAAGAGCCTCAGAAAATTCCAAAAGATTGAAATCCTACCAACCAACTTTTCAGACCACAAAGGCATAAAACTAGAAATAAACTGTACAAAGAAAGCAAAGAGGCTCACAAACACATGGAGGCTTAACAACACGCTCCTAAATAATCAATGGATCAATGACCAAATCAAAATGGAGATCCAGCAATATATGGAAACAAATGACAACAACAACACTAAGCCCCAGCTTCTGTGGGACACAGCAAAAGCAGTCTTAAGAGGAAAGTATATAGCAATCCAAGCATATTTAAAAAAGGAAGAGCAATCCCAAATGAATGGTCTAATGTCACAATTATCGAAATTGGAAAAAGAAGAACAGATGAGGCCTAAGGTCAGCAGAAGGAGGGACATAATAAAGATCAGAGAAGAAATAAATAAAATTGAGAAGAATAAAACAATAGCAAAAATCAATGAAACCAAGAGCTGGTTCTTCGAGAAAATAAACAAAATAGATAAGCCTCTAGCCAGACTTATTAAGAAGAAAAGAGAGTCAACACAAATCAACAGTATCAGAAACGAGAAAGGAAAAATCACGACGGACCCCACGGAAATGCAAAGAATTATTGGAGAATACTATGAAAACCTATATGCTAACAAGCTGGGAAACCTAGGAGAAATGGACAACTTCCTAGAAAAATATAACCTTCCAAGATTGACCCAGGAAGAAACAGAAAATCTAAACAGACCAATTACCAGCAACGAAATTGAAGAGGTAATCAAAAAATTACCAAAGAACAAAACCCCCGGGCCAGATGGATTTACCTCGGAATTTTATCAGATATACAGGGAAGACATAATACCCATTCTCTTTAAACTTTTCCAAAAAATAGAGGAGGAGGGGATACTCCCAAACTCATTCTATGAAGCTAACATCACCCTAATACCAAAACCAGGCAAAGACCCCACCAAAAAAGAAAACTACAGACCAATATCCCTGATGAACGTAGATGCAAAAATACTCAACAAAATATTAGCAAACCGAATTCAAAAATACATCAAAAGGATCATACACCATGACCAAGTGGGATTCATTCCAGGGATGCAAGGATGGTACAACATTCGAAAGTCCATCAACATCATCCACCACATCAACAAAAAGAAAGACAAAAACCACATGATCATCTCCATAGATGCTGAAAAAGCATTTGACAAAGTTCAACATCCATTCATGTTAAAAACTCTCAGCAAAATGGGAATAGAGGGCAAGTACCTCAACATAATAAAGGCCATCTATGATAAACCCACAGCCAACATTATACTGAACAGCGAGAAGCTGAAAGCATTTCCGCTGAGATCGGGAACTAGACAGGGATGCCCACTCTCTCCACTGTTATTTAACATAGTACTGGAGGTCCTAGCCACGGCAATCAGACAAAATAAAAAAATACAAGGAATCCAGATTGGTAAAGAAGAAGTTAAACTGTCACTATTTGCAGATGACATGATACTGTACATAAAAAACCCTAAAGACTCCACCCCAAAACTACTAGAACTGATATCGGAATACAGCAAAGTTGCAGGATACAAAATCAACACACAGAAATCTGTGGCTTTCCTATATACTAACAATGAACCAACAGAAAGAGATATCAGGAAAACAACTCCATTCACAATTGCATCAAAAAAAATAAAATACCTAGGAATAAACCTAACCAAAGAAGTGAAAGACTTATACACTGAAAACTACAAGTCACTCTTAAGAGAAATTAAAGGGGACACTAACAGATGGAAACTCATCCCATGCTCATGGCTAGGAAGAATTAATATCGTCAAAATGGCCATCCTGCCCAAAGCAATATACAGATTTGATGCAATCCCTATGAAACTACCAGCAACATTCTTCAATGAACTGGAACAAATAATTCAAAAATTCATATGGAAACACCAAAGACCCCGAATAGCCAAAGCAATCCTGAGAAAGAAGAATAAAGTAGGGGGGATCTCACTCCCCAACTTCAAGCTCTACTATAAAGCCATAGTAATCAAGACAATTTGGTACTGGCACAAGAGCAGAGCCACAGACCAATGGAACAGACTAGAGAATCCAGACATTAACCCAGACATATATGGTCAATTAATATTTGATAAAGGAGCCATGGACATACAATGGCGAAATGACAGTCTCTTCAACAGGTGGTGCTGGCAAAACTGGACAGCTACATGTAGGAGAATGAAACTGGACCATTGTCTAACCCCATATACAAAAGTAAACTCAAAATGGATCAAAGACTTGAATGTAAGTCATGAAACCATTAAACTCTTGGAAGAAAACATAGGCAAAAACCTCTTAGACATAAACATGAGTGACCTCTTCTTGAACATATCTCCCCGGGCAAGGAAAACAACAGCAAAAATGAGTAAGTGGGACTATATTAAGCTGAAAAGCTTCTGTACAGCAAAAGACACCATCAATAGAACAAGAAGGATCCCTACAGTATGGGAGAATATATTTGAAAATGACAAATCCGATAAAGGCTTGACGTCCAGAATATATAAGGAGCTCTCACGCCTCAACAAACAAAAAACAAATAACCCAATTAAAAAATGGGCAGAGGAACTGAACAGACAGTTCTCCAAAAAAGAAATACAGATGGCCAACAGACACATGAAAAGATGCTCCACATCGCTAATTATCAGAGAAATGCAAATTAAAACTACAATGAGGTATCACCTCACACCAGTAAGGATGGCTGCCATCCAAAAGACAAACAACAACAAATGTTGGCGAGGCTGTGGAGAAAGGGGAACCCTCCTACACTGCTGGTGGGAATGTAAGTTAGTTCAACCATTGTGGAAAGCAGTATGGAGGTACATCAAAATGCTCAAAACAGACTTACCATTTGACCCAGGAATTCCACTCCTAGGAATTTACCCTAAGAACGCAGCAATCAAGTTTGAGAAAGACAGATGCACCCCTATGTTTATTGCAGCACTATTTACAATAGCCAAGAATTGGAAGCAACCTAAATGTCCATCAATAGATGAATGGATAAAGAAGATGTGGTACATATACACAATGGAATACTACTCAGCCATAAGAAAAGGGGAAATCCAATCATTTGCAGCAACATGGATGGAGCTGGAGGGTATTATGCTCAGTGAAACAAGCCAAGCGGAGAAAGAGAAATACCGAATGATTTCACTTATCTGTGGAATATAAGAACAAAGGAAAAACTGAAGGAACAAAACAGCATCAGAATCACAGAACTCAAGAATGGACTAACAGGTACCAAAGGGAAAGGGACTGGGGAGGATGGGTGGGTAGGGAGGGATAAGGGGGGGAGAAGTAGGGGGTTATTAAGATTAACATGCATGGGGGGGGTAGGAGAAAAGGGAGGGCTGTACAACACAGAGAAGGCAAGTAGTGATTCTACAACATTTTGCTATGCTGATGGACAGTGACTGTAAAGGGGTTTATAGGGGAGACCTGGTATAGGGGAGAGCCTAGTAAGCATAATATTCGTCATGTAAGTGTAGATTAGTGATAGCAAAAAAAAAAAAAAAAAAGGGCAGTTCCTGTGTGGTAACCTCCAACGAGTTCTACACAAGGGTATAAAGGGCATATAAAAGTGTAGGCAAAGGGTCTGTTTGTGTTTATACAGAGGATCAAAGCCTAATTTGGCTACCCCGAAAATGAACTAAGATACGATATGAAAAAGAACTTCCAACATCTGCACTCTCTGGAAGACTCATGCCAGAAGATGATCATCAAAAAACCCCAACAAAGATCCACGCACTGCTACAGCTGTAGATGCACTCATCCCACCAGTTCCTGGACCTGCCATGGGAATGAGGAAGGAGATATCTAAGCTGGCCTGTGCATACAGTAAAACAACAAAATTGGACTGGATCTATACTGTTGGAACTCAACCAAGAATTTGGAGAAGTGCAAATTGTAGCGCTCCAAAGTCTTACAACTACAAACTATTTATTGTTAAAAGAACATATGGCATGTGAACAGTCCCCAGGAATGGGTTGTTTTAATTTGTCTGATTTCTCTCAGACTGTTCAAGTTCATTTGGACAATATCCACCATATCATAGATAAGTTTTCACAAATGCCTAAGGTGCCTAACTGGTTTTCTTGGTTTCACTGCAGATGGCTGGTAATTACAGATATGCTTTGGTTATATAACTATACTCCTATTATGTTAATGTGTGTGTGCAATTTAAGTAGTAGCTTAAAACCTATACATGCTGAAGTTACTCTACAAGAAGATATATCAAAGAAATAATCAATCTTCCCATGTTTTCTTCCGCCTGCTACTTCTATAGCTTTTCTTCTTCCTTCCTAATTACAACCCTTAAATAGAATTCGTGCCTCATATCAAATTTACCGAGTATCATAATTCTTCCAAGTGGTAAAGATACCTCAAGACAAATGCTGGGCATAGAAGCCACAGGGCATAAATATGCAAAGAAGTAAAAAGCTAACTTTTTCAAACAATAAGGCTTCTCTCTCACTTACCAACTTCACATTTCCCTGTATGGCCCCGGAAGATGACTGGTTAGCCAGAGACGGGTAAGATTCCTCAAGGGAGGAACAACCTAAGACAGGCACAGTCGCAGGGGGGCCATCAGGTGAGAAATTGGGGATCAACAGAGGTGAGGCTTAGAACCTCACCCCCCCGTTCTGAGAGAAATCTTCTGCATACGTGGATGTTTTATTGCCCTGGTCTAGCTTGGATTAACACATAGTCTACAGGCACACACCTGATCATCTACATGTGCTCTCTTACAACACTAAACTATGTTTTCTACCTTTATCTTGTATCTACCTACCACTTCAGCATTTTATTAAAAATAATAATAATAAAGAGAGAAATGTGGTATCCACATATAAATCAAGTATAAAAACCAAATGAGTATTCATATTTGAACTGACTGTTTATAGTTCATAATGCATGAGCAAAACCGAAAGTTTCTGTGATGACTGCCCTTGTACTGTTCACTATGTAACTTATTCATTATGTAAGAATTTGTTCTACATGTAAAAACTTGTTTGTTATGCCTCAGAAGATTGGAGACTGACGAAAATTAGGCTTGGGGTGGAATAATGATTGTGCATTGAGCATTGACTCCCCTATACAGAATTTTATTGTCGTTAACAACCATTTGATCAATAAATATGAGAGATGCCCTCACAAAAAAAAAAAAAAAGGACAGACTTCCAATGGTAAAATAAATTAGTAACCGGGATGTAATGTATAGCATAAGGAATATAGTCAAGATATTGTAACAGCCTGGTAGGGTGATAGCTGGAACCTAGAATTATGTATATAAATGTTCTACCACTGTGTTGTACACTTGAAACTCATGTAATGTAATACTGTGTGTCAACTACCCTTCAATAAAAAATAATTATTAAAAAAAAAAAAAAAAAAAAAAAACTGCCCAGTGAAAAGAAATAAAAGCCAAAAATTACTCAGAGCGCTAGCCCACGGCACATCTGTGGGCGTGCCTTTGTCTCTCCGCCCCCATGTCTGCAGTTTTACTATCAGCTCATCAGACTAACGCTAAGCTCATTTCCTTGTGTCTGTGTTCCATGGAAACCAAGTTATGAGGTTTCATGATGCTTGAAGATATTAAGCAGCTTCATAACCTTGACTTCCAGACAAAATAGTTTAATCTCGCCATCTAATTTCTCCTCAGAAAACCAGAGTCATCTCTGAGGTTCTTCTGTGGAACTGTCTGTAGTTGTGCCAATTTGGAGATGGCAGCCTAAGGTGTAATTAATTTCCCCAGACAGGTTAATTTTATTAGGATAAGTTATGAATCAATGGTCAGTCACGTTGCCATGCTGTTGTAATCACTGGCTAAGGGTGATATTTGATTTATAGATAAAAGAGAAGTAAATTTTAAAATGTGTGAATGAAGGAATGTGAGAAATTAAGGCAGACAGAGAGACAGAGGGACAGAGAGAAACAGAGAGAGACAGCAAAGGGAGAGAGGTGAATGCAAAGGCTTTCAGTGGTCAGCCCTGGACCCTACAACTTGCTGAAACAGTGCTCTGACCCAGGGAGGCTGGCCCGCCCTCCCCTGCACTCCGCATCTCCCTTCCTCAGTGTCTTGGGATCTGTTACTGCAAAACAAATCACCCCCCGCAGGAGCACAACCGGCAGACAATGACAATGGGTCGGGCTCTCAGAATGGCCTGGCTGGGGTCTCTGGCCCAGGGTCGCCCATGAGGTTTCAGCCAGGAGTGTGGGTGTTGTGTCTGCAGGCTGTGTGTGGGGGCTCCCTCCCATGGCTGTCGGCAGGAGGCCTCAGGTCCTGGCTGCGTGACCTTCCTGGAGGGCTACCCGCGTGTCCTCATGACGTGGCTTCCCCCAGAGTGGACAGTCCAAAAATAAGGGGAAGGGGGAATCCTCACCGCTGGTGTCCCTTCTCAGAAGTCACACGTCATTGCTTCCGTCACATGCTACTTGCTAGAAGTAAGTCTTTCTGCACAGCCTGCACTTAAGGGGAGGGAGCTGGGCTGTCCTTTGCAGGGAGGGGCACTAGAGGATTTGTGTGTGTTCTGGAACCAGGAACCTCTCTGGGATGTCACACGATCTCCATGGTAGCCACGGTGGCCAGTGGGAGCCGTCCTGCCTGGAGCGGGTGCAAATGGGCATGTCTCTGGGGCCAGCACATCCCTCTCAGCCACGCCTCCCGGCTCGGTGCCCTGGGAGCCCATCCATTGCACCGGAGAAGGGCCTCAGCATCTGCTCTGTGGCCTGGTGTGGATTCTTGACCTCTGCCGTCTGTTCAGAGCAAAACCTAAGTACAGACATGCAGAGGAAGCATTGAGAGACATTTTCAGTGATGTGCCATCACCAGTCCCGGCATGCAACCCCCTGGCCCACGCGACATGCGTCGAATCCGGCAGTGGCTGGTTCATGGGGCAGGTTGAGCGAGGCAGGAGCTGCTCAGTAGTTCTTCGTCCCACATAGTGGTCTGTGAGGACTTGGAAATTTACAATATATCAATTATTCCTTTAGTGCAGGTACTTGGAGAAGCGCTGGTCTATACAGAATAATTTTTTCTGTCTCAATCATTAATGACTGGCAAAGGAGGAAAGATACAGATAATAAATGAGTATGTTCCCTTTGTTATTTATATTCAGATTCAGATTTTCCTATTCATGTCCCTGGCCCCTTTCTGGTGGTGACTCCCAGATCGCCTGATGCAATAAGACAAGGAGGACCTGGGAATCTGCCTCGTCATTTGCCACCCTCCCGCCCCCCCAAGCATGGAAGGACCTCACTTTGAGGAAAAGTGACCTATGGCTGGGAGCCTCCCATGGTGGCCTCTCCATGGCCAGGAAGTGGGGGCTACTTGGGGACCAGGTAAGGGCAGCCTATCTGTAGTGAGCTGGCGAGGTGGCTCATTGGGTCCCCGCCCTGTCCTATCAGAAGGCTGGGCCCTGCAGGACCAGAGGACACTGCAGCCGCGCTCTGGAAGGGGAGAGGCAGAGAGCGAGGGAGGGAGGGGGAGGCAAGCCCCCTGAGCTGTGGGACGGAAAGCTTTAGAGGAGGAGACGATGGGCGTCCGGGTCTCAGCCCCCAGCTCTGGGCAGAGCTGCCTCTGAGCCCTGAGCTAATCTCCTGGGCTTTCTGACTGAGTCGCTATTTTCTTTTGTTCGTGTATAATAAGAGGTGTTGAATGCACCGTATCTAATCCAGTTCCAACTCAGTTTCTGTGAGTGGAGAGGGGAAGGGGTTCCCTGCAGACCGGAGTCCCCAGGACTCGTTTTGCTCCTCACGGGGGACCGTCCGGTTCTCCTTAGAACTATTGGGGAATTCTAGAGGAAACACATCACCCCAAACATCACTAGATTTAAAAGGCACGATATGAGAAAAGAACCATTCTGACATTGGATTCTAGCTAATGACATGCACGTGGAAGCATTTAGGGGTGACGTCTGCAGGTGTTGGGAACTTCCTTCAAACTAACACAGAGCCCCCAGCCGCTGGAGCTGGGCTGGCAGGGGGCACTGTGGCCCTGGGGGTGACAGCCCCAGACAGCAGGGCCTGCGGGCGGGAGGCCCTGGCAGTGGCCCACCGGCCCGGCTGGCCTCGATCCTCTCTCTGTCCACTGAGGCTGGTGCCCTCGGAGGGCCCTGCAGAGCCCAGGCGATGTCCCGATCCTTCCCAGTTCAGGGAGTCCATGGTGCTGCCGGAAGGGGGAGGCAGGTAGATGGAGGTGACTGGAAGGACACAGGAGGCTGAAGGCCAGTTGGGGGTCCTGGTCTTTATGTGAGAGGGAAGGGGGGTCAGCGGGGCTCCCCTGTCCTCACGGCAGAGGGAGCGCATCGCAGGAACTGGCCTTTGGAGGACCTGCGGTGTTAACAGAGACTTTATCTGAAAGCTTATGTTTCATCTCATAATGAGATATTCTATGGCACGACACGCCCAGGGGTTTAAAATGTAGAAGAGTTTTCCCTTTAAGGTGTTTCATGAGGCTGTCTCGTGCTTATCTGATGGTACCAAAGCGTCACATGCCCCGTTACCAGCTGCTCCCATTTGAGGGTTACGTGATTCCTGCTAAGGAGAAGTTAACCCTGAGACGCAGGGTTCCCCTTGGCTGGGGGCTAGCCCAACTGTGCTTTTTGCAAACATTACTATGAATTGTTAACCAAGGCCAAATACTTTAGCAGCTGTAACCAGGTGAATGCTTTGTGAATCCTTGTCTACAGTTTACTTGTAATGAGATTCTTGGAAGATCACAGGGAAATAATTGATTTTTAATCTCTCAGCATTGCCGGTGGCCTCAGGCTGTCTTATTAAATTGGCTTATATTTATTTCCACCACCATCAGTGATGGCTATTTCTGCACATGGAACTCAGAAACCTCCTTTACCAGATGGCGACACAGGGACCAGGGCTCTCTGGGTCTCCCCTGTCTCCACAAACCCAGATCCTCTGTGTTCCCACACGTACCCGGATGCAGGCACCAGTTCTCTCCTTTGCTGGAAGACTGAACGTCTTGGGGCGCTGCCAGGGGCTGCCCCCAGAAAAGGCCCCCTTCGGTGGGGCTGTGCAGGGACAAGACACAAGGGGCTGGGCTGTCTGCGTCCTGGGCCATGTGGCAGGGACACATGTCTGCTGAGCGCACTGCCAGAAAATCAGGTGCTGCTGGTAATAAAAAGCTCCGTCCCTTTGTTTGCTTTTTAAAAAGCAAGCCGAGTGTTCTAGTCATCATAACTTTAAATTAGGGATCAGGAAGAAAGACCAAGGTAAAATTAATAAAGATATACTGTAGTTATGTAATATGATCAGATACAAGGAAGAGGAGAGGTACAAACAAAGAGAAATGAAGGCAGACAGAAATACAGAAACAGGGACTGAGGGACGAGTTCAGGCACAGGAACACCTGAGCCAACGGGCCAGGAACCTGGGCTGACACAGACGCGAGGGCACGACAGTCAGCGTGACACCACGGGTGTGCCGCCCGTCTAGGCCCTCTGGGATTCTGGCGACAGAGACTTGTAAGATCAGGCTCCCTCTTCACAGGAAGGTCAAGTCCCTGTTGGCACCTGCTGCGCCTTTTGGGACTCAGGTCCTCAGCATGAATTTCCTCTGCTGCCTTAAGGTCTGGGGGGAGCCTTGCCGAAAGGTCATGGCATTAGCAGGTGGTAGACGCTGAGGCGTTGGTGAGAAGCTCAGAAGCTCTGACGCTCGCATGCCTAGAAGCTAGTTCTACGAGGAAAAAGACTCAGTGATCACAGACCTTCAGAGACGAAGTGAGGAAAAGGTAACAGGCGCGTGGGCATCCCCGTTCCAGGCGACACGCTCAGGACACAGGAACCCCGAATGCAGCGGTCAGCTCAGCCGAGTCTTCCAGACTGCCACGTGCTGACCCGGCTCCTTCAGATGCCACAGTGGATTTTAGGTCCCAAACACTGGAGTCCCTCCTACTTAGAGGGTGTTGGGTGGAGGCAAGCCTTCAGGCCTTCTGGCCGGCTCACCCTTAGGTGGCATTAGAATGTTCTATGTCAGAGACCCCCAGACCTGCTACCGAGTTCATATGGCTTCTGGGACTGGCTTTCGGTGTCCTTTGGGAATTTCAGCCACTGCCTCCTTTCAGGCTCAGGTTCTTCCCTTCGTGTGCATTTTGGCAGAGGCTGTTCCCGTGCGCCCCACGCTTCCCTTTGTCCCGAGAGTGCAGCAGTTGGGGTCACCTCCAGGCAGTGCTGTCCCGAGCGTCCCCACTGGGGTGAGCCAGGAGTCTGAGGAATGTGGACTTTGGCGTCAGACACCACTGGGCTGGGACCCCCGCCCTGCCGTTTGTTAGCTGGTGGCCTTGGGCTGGGGGCATGTACACTGCCCTGGTGACAGTGTAGGAGAGGGCCTGACCGGGCACCTGGCCTGGCACTCTCCCCGCCCCACTCCATCACTTCCCTAATCGGTACTGTTTGTGGACACATCTGGGCATTTGGGCTGTAGCTCTTCTCACCAGGGCACATCGCTGGGTCTTTGGGAGGGGCCGCGACGGGAAGGCCCTCTGGGGGTCGGTAAGCGGCAAACGCGTCTGCCTGCAGTGCCCCAGGAGAAGGATGCCTCTTGCCACCTGCTCAGGACCTCTCTTTGGTGGACTCTAGCCTGGAGCCGAGTGGGGAAGGGGTCTGAGGGAGGTGGTCCTGCCTCTTCCTCAGAGGGGCAGGGGGGTGTCGTGAGGGGGGGAGGCTGCAGCTGTCCAGAGGCCGTGGGGCTGGTGAGACCGCAGTGGGTCCTGGAGTCCCTGGGACCTGCCTGAGACCTAGGTTCCTCTCCCATGTGGGCCGGTGACAATCCCCATCCTCAGGACTTTTGGACACCATGAAGCATCAGCAAGTGTGAAGTCCTTAGCACACTGTGTGCATGTGTGTGTACATACATGCAAGTGCATGCCCAGGTCACACACAGATGCACACACACACCGTATATGAAATGGGAACAGTGGTGAGCATTTGATGTTTTATCCCCTGATTTCCTCTTTGCTCATCTCTATGTTTTTAATTACTATTTTCTATGCAAGTTAACATGTTAGTTTAACAAAAATGCAAAAGGAAAAATTTCTAAAAATCAGATCTGCACCCATGTTACTCAGGAAATTCAGGAAAGAAAACTTTCTTTAGGATGTGCACAATCACACCACAAAGTATTATCATTAAAATGTGCTTAGTCACTAACCATACTTAGGAAAATAAAAAGGAGACCCCAAAGCCCCTCAGCAGAGGCAGAATGATCTGCCCCCAAGCCCAGGAGGAGATGCCAGGGTCACTTTGGCACGCGCTCTCTGGGCGGGGGGACGGGTGTGGGGCGGGGGGTGGGCAGGAGCCAGCACCTGCCGGAAGCAGGGGGAGGGTGGGAATGGGGAGAATGTGGCCCAAGAGTCTAAGATCCCTCTAGGGGAAGTTGCCTCAGCCTGATAGGCTTCTAATTTTCTGGAGGTTTCAGCTGAAATTCTGCCATGGAGGCCTTACGAGCTATCAGAAGAAAGAGAGCATGGCTGGTAAAGAAACTGACAGAGTCACGTTTCCTTCCTTCCACCGCCTCTGTGTGCAAGGTGGACAAACGTGAGAGGCGGCGAACAGCTGTTACAAACACAGATGCACGCTGGGGTCCCATAGACATGCTCGTTTGGGACTCTGGACCGTGATCTGTCATGTCAGCCCTATTGCGTCTCAGAGTTTGAAATTCTTATTCCAGACACGTGTTGACAGTGTGTTTGCTGACTACTTTCTATGTGCAAAACATGCAAAATTCCTATGTCATGCTTTTTAAAATGCATTACTGTATTTTTAAACAAGAGCTGGCCCCTCCTACAATTCAGAAGGGGTACTGTCTCCTGTGTGGTCTGAGGCAGGGCCAGGCCCTGGGAAGAAGTGGGGTGCTGCCCACAGGCTCCCTGTCCTCACCGGCAGGTGCGAAGAGCCCTGGGAAGTGGCTGGGTGGGATGGACAAAAACGCTCAGGCGTGGGGAGGGCCCCAGGGGCAGCTCCTTTCCCCCAATCCCGCCAGCATCCAGCGTCCGGGGATTCAGGGCTGTGAGACTGGACCCAGGTCTGAAGACTACTGGAACTTTCCAAAGGTTTGCCTTGAATCTCCAGGGTTTACAGAGATCCAGTCCTTTCGGATTCATTTCTTGCCCTCTTTGAAAAATAATAGTAGTTCTTTTAAAGCGTGCAAGAGGCCAGGAGCAACACAGTGGAAAACGGCTGTAAGTTACTAAAAGAAATTTGCCATCAGATGGATATAAATCCCAGCTGAGTTCAGGGAAAGATCAGACCCTGACCGGGTGGCTTTCCTGCATGGAGGTTTGTGACGTGCCTGGGTCCTTCTGCAGTGTACATTCTTCCTCGTAATAATTTCAGGGTCATACTTGGCTTTTGGGAGTTGAGATGTCAAGGGTGGAGGAGATGTCAAGGGCGCTGTGCGGGGCGGAGCTGGGCGAGCGCTGGTTTTCTGTGGCATTTTAAGCAGGTAGCAGGGCCCCGAAGGCATGGATATTTTTTCCTTGGCCTCTTTTTCATCTCTAAACAGGGATCTCTCAAAATTCAGTTTCTACTAATGACTGGAAAGTTCATAATGTTTTAGTACAATATTTTTATCAGCATATTCTTAAGATCCTAGAACTTCTGTTCTTAATAAAATAATCTGAGATTTATGACCCGACAAACTAGAAGCCTCAGGTACCTTAAATTTTTGTTCATTTTCACAGAGGTATTTTTATGACTTGATTTCTAAAAAAACAGATACATTTATATGATCAGCAAAACCAGGACAGTTTAGTTGGAACATCCGATGAGCCTCTCCGTCCCCTCAGCACACCCGGGCAGGCCCGGCGGAGGGCACAGGTCCTCAGCTTTTACCTTTTCCTTTGTTCTACCGCTTTTATGGACTTCGAGTCTTACCACATTTTTGGAGTGAGGAAGGTAAACTGAACAAGATGGTGTATTTTCCCAGGAGAAATCAAAGCCTCAGAAAGTTTTATCACTTTTCTGGGAGATGAGGGAAAAGTGACTTAGTTTGGTGTCTCAGACTTAAAGTGGGCATAAAGGAATGTAGCACTCTGATCTGAATAGGAAGACCCCAGCTGAGATTTCTAAAACTTATTTTCAAGCCATGAATACCTCATGATGTTAGTATAGTGAAAGGAGAGTCTTCGTGTTTTTAAATATTACTTTAATTAGAAGACGCATCCAAAGTGGGTCAAATTGATGATTTTAAAATTTGTCTCATCTGAAGGACAACTATTGTACTTTAACATGTCTTACTTCAATTGACAAATATCAAATAAAATACCTGAGTCTGTCAGGGTTCGGACATCAAACCCTGAATACCTCAAGATTAAATGCAGCAATCAGACATTGTGAGCAGTTTTTATAGGATGAAGTCAATCAAATAATTAACAATTTGGGGGTTGAGGAAAGGTTGGGAGAGAGGAAGCGACTTTTTAGAGCAATAAAAGAATTCTGGTAAGCTTTACCTGTCAAAAATACATGAAGTCAAGAATATTTAACTTGAGAAGTAGAACTCATGTTTCCCTTCTTTGAAAAGCACATTGATGTAACTTCTTTGGCATTGACGTCATTTCTGCCTGTCTTTCGTTTTCCCTCCAACTAATTTGTTGACATCATCTCTTCAGTAGCTGAAGACCACTCGGAGGCATGTTTCTTGTTCTTCTGTCTTTTGATATCTGTGCTGTAGTTTTATGGTTTCTTCTTGATAAATAACATTATTTAGAAACAGAGTTGAAAGAGATTCTGTGTTTTCTTTTTTGAACAGAAAATACTAAGCTATCACCTAAAGGTCAAGTGATGTTAATTGGACTAGTGCAGCCTGACTGAGTAATTCATCATTAAGGATCATTAATCGTTGCACATTTGCTGCTGGATTATGTAGAGTGTGATGTGCTTAGAGTCTGGAATTCTGTCTAGGGATTTGAAGTTCTGAAAATTGTATCAAAATAAAATTTTTAAAAATTTAAAGGAAATTGTTAAGGCTTAGAGTTCCTTGTTATTGAGATTTTGATGGCTGGAATGTGAAGACCATGGCATTTGTTTCTCAGGCTGGTTTTTTTGTGCCAATCCATTTTTTCAGTAATGGAGGAATTGCCTACCTTCCCTCCTTATCAATATCCAATTCAAATAACAGAAAAAATACTCCTAAAAATGAATAAAACCATAAAGGTGTACAAGGAAATAAGACAAGATCTTCAGTAGGCGAGAAATGTGGAGGCGCTCCTGCAGCCCGAGAGCATTTGGGATGAGCGGGGTGGGGGGCCTCAGCACGAGAGCGGGTGGGCAACAGTGTCTCCCAGGAGGTCCTCGGGGAAGTTAGAGGCTGGGAATTGAATATGTAAATAACAGCAGTAATTAGTTTAAAAGTACTTGGTGCAGCTGGTCCTTAAGGCTTTCTTTTCTCAAAACCTCTAGCCAAAGCCAGAAAACTGCCTTCTAGAGAAAGCAGACCCCATGCCTAGAAAGGCCACTGGGAGGCACACTGGACCTTAGAGAAAGCCAAGCTCTGCAGAGGACAGAGAAGAGAGGAAATGAAAACAACAGACCACCAGCTCCTTCCAGGACAGAAATACACTAACCCATCAAACCTCAGAGGGGCGGCGCACGCAGCGTCGATTCCCCAGGGGGGGACCTGCCCACCCTCCCGGAGAGGAGTACACAGTGGGGTCAGGCGGCCACGGAGAAGACCTGTGAGGACTAGAAACCCAGAACCGCAGGAAAAGCACGCTGACTGCCTGCACTCGATGGCCCAGTCCATGCAAACAGGAAGGAAAAGTCAAGGATCAACACGTATTTGGAGAAATTTAAAGCATGAAGAAAAGCGGTGAAGACCAGTGAGTGAGCCTGAGGAAGCAGAGACCCCCCCCCACCCCCGAGCGGAACAGAACGTGGAACTTGCTAATCAGTGCTTAGTGAGCAATGCAAGAAAATCTTGATTTTTAAAATAGGAAATAAAATGCATCAAAACCACCTTAGCTTTACAATATTTTGTGGAAAAGTGTTTGCTAGTAAATCTCAGAACAGTTTGAAGGAAATAGAGATAAAATATATAGTGGAAATTTTTTACTTATTGGAAAAATATCAGGAGGACAAGACTCATCTACTGCATCAGCAAATAATCACAGTGTTTAGAATTCTTGGGGGTTAGACTGTAAGATATTTCTAAGTAGTATCTATAAAAGCATGCCAGTTCAAAAAGAAATAAATGTGGTGTTAAAATATTACAAGACCTCAGAATGAAATTCACATTTTATGAGATGACTCAATGTGCTGAAATGAATGCAGTAAGATAGCTAACAGCTGATGAAAGAGTAACTGTCAATTTGTGGAAGATATGTACAGAAAATGTCCAAATCTGTCTTAATTGATGAGACATTCCTGGGTTTTTTTTCAATGCTGAAGATACAACTGTGGCCAGCTTGCATCAGATTATGAAAACCTATGTGTAGCAAATCTCGGTTGATCTCAATGCAGTGGGTTATGGCACCCAGGTCGGGTCAGGGATGCACACGGGGACCCTCGTCGAGTTGTGGCATGCATTAGGACGTGGAGCTGAAGCTGGATGTGCACAGTCACGTCCAGAGGGCCTGAAGCAAAACAACGGTAGTGACCAAAATGCTAACTGCCTGATGACATTTAATTGTTGGATGGCTATGTAAAAGCCTGGTGGTTTGCAAAAGCAGGGTGATGTCCACTGAAGAGGTTCAAATGCCTGATGGGTAAAGATATTTGAGCAAAAAGCAAAAAAACATAAAAACCCTAAACCCCAAGTCATCAGCTGTTTCGATGGCAGAAATTATGTCAGCACCACTATGACCCTGCAGTTGTGCCTACACTGCATTCACGATGGATTTTTCCAAGCTTCCCATTTAAAAACCTTCTGTGCTTTAAGAATTATTCCTGTCAACATAGAAACCCTATAGTAGTAGCAGGGGCATTCTGATGGCATGTTCCCATGGATACAACTTAGAAGCTTCCCTTCTGTGGAATTTCATAAGCATGACAAGGAATTGCCACAAGGGACTTCCACCCTTGACCTTTGGACAGGTCGTGCCCTTGACTGTTATGCTTGACTTCTTCACGTGTCCATTTCTTATGTTCTAAGCTTTTCCAAGGAAATGAGAGGCTGGATTTGGAAGACATTTCTCAGAAAGAATGGCAAATTTCAGAAATTTATTAGAAGATTTTATGAGAGAGAAAAATCTGGATTGGCAGGAAGACTTCTATGTTCGGTACCTTGAGTGCATGATGATGATATTCCTGGCCAAGACTGAGAATACAAACGTTAGAACCAATTTTTGTGTATAGAGTGGAGAAGTCCCATTTGGACCTATAACATTAGACCCTGGAGGATGTCAGGGTTTCTGTGTCTCTATCTGGCTGAAGGACATTAGCAAGTTCCCTGGGAAGAGCCAGGAGAACAGGAGTTAATGGCCAAGCCAGGGGTCCCGTCGGTGCGTCAGTACTAGTTGAATCGTGGTGGAGGCCATCGCCCAGGGGGACACACGCCCGAGGCTGAGTAGGGCTAAGTGCTATCTTCCAGAAACCGGGAGGTCTGGTGTGGGCAGCAGAGCCAAAAGATGGAGAAGCATCGTGTGAATGAGACAGAAGGGGCTCGAGCTGTGGAAGTTAGGGGGCCAAGATGTCAAGAAGCAGGGATGCGCTGGGAGCGCTGGCCAGACTGCCAGGCGAGGGCCTGCCGCAGCACGCTCGGGGGTGAGCTTGTGGATTCTGTAATGGGGGCCTTCGGACTCCTTCTTGGCTCCTGCCAACTCTGAGTTTCTCTTTGCAGACCCTGCTCCCAATCCTTCCTGTTAAAAATGGAGAATTGTGGGGTTTGCATGAGTTTCCTCTCCAGTGCAGATCACAGACAACTCGACCATTTCCTTGATGTGAGAGAAATGCATGCTGATTTTAGAAGGGGGAATGGCTGCAGCAGGCAGGCTGGTGCCCCGATGTGCTCACCTGAGGGGGAATGGCTGCGGCAGGCAGGAGGGCTTGTGCCCCGATGTGCGCACCTGAGGGGGAATGGCTGTGACAGGGGGTTTTGTGCCCTGATGTGCACACCTGAGGGGGAATGGCTGCGGTAGGGGGGCTGGTGCCCTGATGTCCACACTGAATGCTCGGGCCTGTGAACGTGCTCCCTCCCATGCAGGGAGAGGGCATTTGTAGATCTGATGTAGGCTGAGGACCTGGAGATGGGGAGAACATTCTGGTACATCCTGGAGGGCCCAATGCAATCACAGGATTATCCCCTGATTGTCTGAGAACCTTTCTCCGTGGCAGAGAAGCAGACCAGAAAGCAAGGACCCAGCCTTTGGGGACACGGCTGTGGTGACCCGCAGAGACTGGGAAGGGCATAGAGGCAGAGCCTCCCCCAAGCTGCCGGCCCCTTGATGTGAGCCCAGGGAAGCCCACCTCCACCTTTGGTCCGCAGAGCTGCAAGGTAATAATACATTCATTAACAAATTGCCAGGTTTGTGGTACTTTGTTACCATAGCAGTAGAAATCTTTTAAAACACACAGTGTGGTGACATGTGTATTTTTAAAGTCTATATTTGGCTGTGTACGTGAAGAAATTGTCTATATTTTTAAACTTAGAGGGGCCTGTTTAATCACACAGAACACAACTGTTTATATACAATAAAAAACACAATCTCAGAGTTGGGAAGAAAAGAAACCATCCCTGAATAGGAGGGATTCTTATTTTTCTCAAACAAACCCAGCACTTTGCTCCCAAGGAGAGAAAAACAAAACTGGCCCTAATTTCGGGCCACCTGTGTCACACTGCAGTCGTGTGATGCGCAGAGCGTTCCGGTTCCTGGGCTAAAAATAAGCCGATGACACTGTGTTCTGTTAGTGGGAACACGATCTTATCGGAGGGCTCGGCTCTGACCTAGAGGTCATCCGCTTACAGTCTTCATAATGACCTTTTCTGAGGCCGCTTGGCCATTCTCACTTGCTTTTCCTCCTGTTGGGGGATCAGTGAGCCCGCACCTGCCTGCCCAGAGGGCTGATGTTTCTCGAAAAGAAATATTTTTTCTCCGAAGTCTTAATGAAGTCACTCTTGTTCCTGTCTTATTTAAAACACTAACAGTCCCCATCACTGTCAGCAGAGAACTAGACCAGATTGTTTTCTTCACTGGGGTCAGGTCTGTGCTCTTTTCCAGACAACGCCAAGTTACAAATGGGTTATGTCCCATAGTTCATGCCCAAGTCTGTTTGGAATTTGGAACAGATTTCATCAGACAAACAAGGTAATAAAAGATGATTTGGTCCCTAGGCAGCTTTTCAAAGTGTATTTGAGTGGTCCCGATCTGAGTGCTGAGACTCAGGACTAGAAGCTGTTCCGTGTTGGGGGGAGAAGCAGGTGATGGGGTACCGCTCCTGTTTCCGGGTGTCTGTGCTGCCTGAGACTGTGCGCCGGGACAGCAGGCCTGGTTTCCTTCCTCTGCCCAGACCCTGTCAGCCTCTGCCAGCCCTCTGTGGTGACGCAGACCCGGGCTGCCCAGCACTCCATGTCTGAGGGTGCCCTGAGCCCAGTCTTCAAGTCAGCACACCTTCAGGAGGAGCACCTTAGGGTGCTGTCCTTCCCGACGTAGTCCCCATTTCCCAACTGCTATGGTCTGAATGTCCATGGCCCCCTAAAATTTTGTATGTTGAAAACCTAATGCGTGTGGTGATGGGATCAGGAGGTAGGGCCTTGGGGCAGTGATCTGCTCAGGAGGGCAGCCTCAATGAGCAGAATCAGAGCCCCAAGGGGAGGCCCTCGGAGTTCCCTGGCCCCTCTGCCATGGCAAGACACAAGAGGGGGGCCCAGGGCTGCCCCGAAGAGGCTCACACCAGAACCTGACCGTGCTGACACCCTGATCTCTACATGCAGCCTTCAGAACTGTGGGATCTGAGTGTCCCTTGTCTGTCAGCCACCCAGCAGTGGCATTTTGCCATAGCTGCCCTAACAGGCAGCCTGGGCTATAAGCCTGCCAGCCGAGGGTCTCCAAGAGCCTGTCCATGTGCTCCCTAATCACTGGCTGCTATTTTTTACACTGTGTGACTTTGCCAGCCTGGCCACAGCTGACTGGACCAAGGATGGACACCTGGTCCCGAAGAGGCCTTCAAGTAGACTGGCTCATAAGCAGAGAGCAGCCCTGTTAGGGTGCCCTGTACGTGGGCTCACCCTGTAGGTTGGTTTTCCTGGGACAGCCGGATGTATATCTTCTGTTCCTGAATAATCACAAAGAGCATACTTTCCATACTCAGAAGTGTTCCAGATCAGACAGTGGTCACCTGCCGACACTGCCCAGTGTTTGACTGAGTTGGAGGCTTGAGGGCAGCGCAGGGTGGGGGCCTAGGTGGTCAGCACTGGAAGGAAACTGCTGGCAAGACTGGAGGTCACAGGACCGCAGAGAGTCAACTCCAGTAGGGACCCCAAATGTCCTCTTCAGAGGGATGGCCTCAAGCTAGAGGAATCTGTTCATTGATTCAACGCATACTTACCAACTCCCTCATCTGTGGCAGCCCTGCCCAGATCACTGGATGAGCTGGGCTGGTCTAAGGGCCTGTGAGCAGGTGCCCATTTGTCCATAAGGAGGGCGCGTGAGTCATTGGCATGCCCTGTATGTTTTTTTGGCCTGGCTTTTCATCATCCTGTAGGCCCACGGAGGACGCAGCAGATAGCTTCATTGCGATGGAGTCTTAGGGTGCCTTGTTCCTAAAGTGTATATTCCAGAAGTTTAGTTTTGAGAATGCTAATAGGTGCTATATAAAACCAGATTCCTGAAGTCAAGTAACTTTAGGAAAAGCTGAGTGAAAGATAAGCAAGTTTTAAGTTTCTTTCCTATAGGAAAAGAGCTTTTACATGAAATGTCGTGCAAGTAACACGCAGTGGTTCCTGAGCTTATCTGATCTCCATGCCTTTTGTTGGGGAGCATCTTGGGTTTCCAGGCTCTGGGGTAGGGGCCACGCCTGAGGAACATCACTTCCTCTGGGGCCAGTGCAGCAGCAGGTGCGCATGAATGTGGGGGACGGGCTGTCACAGTTGTGCATGTCACCCTCACGACCCTGAACCATCCCTGTGGGTGGAGACAGGCCTGTTTCTCATAAGACCAGGCTTCTGCGGGTCTCCCAGGGAACCTGAGCTTGGAGAGCGAAAAGGTGGTGCTGGAAGGGAATGGAAGGATGAGAGAATGAGAGACAGCCAGGCGTGCTGGAGAGTCCACCAGGAGGAGAGAGAGACAGAGAGACAGAGAGACAGACAGAGAATCCTTTCACTGCTGTTTTAGGAGGATTTCCATTTCCAAGAAAGCCGTCACCATGGGTGACAGTCAGGACTTCGAAGGACTGAAGGAGAGGAAGACTCCGTGCATGAGGCGGCCTGGGTGCGCAGGGGCTGGCGGGTGGTGAGCGGCCCACAGCCAGCATCGCCGGTCCAGACCCTAGGTGCTCACGGCTTTCACTCGTGGCTTTTTAACTTTGTGAAAAATTTGCCAATTTAATGTAGGTTGAAGCATCTTTCCTTATCAGAAGAATGGAATGTGCTCCATGCTGTGGGGAGCTGTGGGCACCAGACCACCGGACACTCACGGTGACGCTCCTCCACCTCTCTGGGAGCCAGTGGACCCTGGGCTGCGTCGAGCGCGTTTGTTCTGATGAGGGCACACGATCAGGTCTTTTCTTCCTCATCTGTACCTTCAAGCAAGCACAATCTCAAACATTGAAGCACTGACACCCTATTTCACACAAGCGTTCTTCTAGGATCACTCTGCCAAAGAGAAAAATTTTTCATTTTTCCAAATCACTGGGCAAAACATTTCAAAAAACCTTTTTAAGCCTACAATGAAAACTATTCTATGAGATATCTGCAGACTGTAAAATAAATGTCACCCTTATTTTCTATGGCTCTGCCTGTGGCTCTCAGCCGGGTGGTGGGAGGTGGGTCGGTGAGGGCTCAGAGGGTGCTTCTCCTGTGGGCTGGGCGGCGGGCGTTTGAATGGGCTCCGCACTGAATATTGCCTTCAACCTTCAGAAGAACTTTGCAAATCAGTCATGGATGATGGGTAACTCCAAAATAATGTTTTATATTTTTAATTTCCTAAAATATTTTATGACAGATTTCTTAGAAGAGCTGAGCTGGGTCATGGGTGGAGATATTTTTCCTATTTTCCAGCTACTACACTTCAGACACTTTTTGAGGTTGGAGTAGAAGAAATAAAGTGACCAGCTGAGGAAAGCAATGGATAAATCCAAGTCTGGGAGGTTCTGGAGTGGCCGGCAGCTGCCGGCAGGAGGTGCACGAGGAGAGAGGCCAGGAAGGACCGCGGCCTCCACCTGCACGCGGCTGCTCAGGTGTTAGGAAGTGCGATGCCACGGACCGAGTGGCCTCGGGACAGGCCTCTATGTCTAGGGGCAATGAGCTAACTTCTCATCACAGAAAATGACCAGATGTCCACATTGTCTGAATATGCCTTTCACAGAAGAAAAAAATCAACTTTATGTTCTGACCTCGCTTTGGATAAAAGTCTTGCACTTGGCAAAATGAAAGAAATGTGAAGAATATGTAATTTTTTAAAAGAGGGAATGGTAACGTCACATTTAAGGTAAGGTGGTAAAATAAATTCTTGGTTATTTATTCAATGAGTAACTATTGAAGAGGGGTGGGAACAGGGGACAAGCATCATGATGAACTCTTCCCGCCTCTCACGAAAAATGCCAAGACATAAACAGTGTAGTGAGAACAGGGGGGACTCCATCCTAAGGCTGAGGTTCCATTTTAAACACCAGGCACTTCGGAGGTAGGATTCCTAACATATTCTCTGGTGATCAGGCGAGGACCCACCCTGTCTTAAGGCAGGACGAGCAGTCTTCACTGATATGTTCCCAGTGCTTGGGGGTCACCACTGTCTCGGAGAAGAACAGTAGCAGTAAATTCCTTATGTTAAGTTTATCTCACAGAATTATCTAGAGGACTGACTGTGGATACCTTACTCATCAGAGACATTGTGAGACCACATGTCAAGCCTGCACCCGACAACCCCCACCCCCGCCCTTTCCCCCATTCCTGAAAGCCTTGAAAGACAGAATCCTAGGCCCCTAAGGGCGCCTCCTCTCTGAGGGTGCCTTCCCTCCCCTTTCTTCTAGTGTGTGCTTTTTAAATAAATCCTTCCCCCTGTTCAACTCACTGTGTTTTGTCTTTGAGCTCTTCCAGTGCTAAGTGTCTTTGTTACCTTACTATTCATTCTATTTTCCTGACTTTAGCACTGGTCTCCTCTCTCTCTCACTGTCCTACTTCAGACTCTGGTCTACTGAGGGATGATGAATGCCGTTGGGAAGTTTTCGGCTGGGAGGCTGGCGGGGACAGGGGAGGCCGCTGGGTGAATGGAAACAAGGCTGGAGTCCCAGACCCCGCAGTCGCCCGCAGGGACGGCTCCTCTTGTTTCGGCACCGACTCGCCACTAGCATGCTTGCTGGTGGGACATGAAGAATCACTAGATGATATGTGATTGACTGCTAAAAAGTCCTTAGCTGCTACATCTGCAACTGCATTTTCTAAAGGCTCAGCAACTTTAAAGGAATTGCCCCATCAGATTTCATAACAAAGGTTAACAAGGGCAGAGAACACAGAGAGTTTATTTTTGGTTTGCTTAAACCTACACCATGAGAAAGTGTGAGATAGTGTGCCCAGAGACAGATTGGTTCAAAAAAATTCCTGTTAAGAAGGTAAGAATTAATGAAATGGCTCCATTGATGTGTTTCAGCTGAGAGGTCCTAGGCTATTTTTCCCTCTGGAAGAAGGTGGGATTCGGTCTTCCTGAAAACCGTTTCCTGGAGCTGGGCAGTAAAGAGGGGCTCTCAGATTTTGCCCCCATTGCTGCGGGTGTTCTTGAGTCAGTGCTGAGCGCCAGGGTAGGGGGAGCCTCAGCTGCAGTGTCAGTTTCTACTCTTTGTCACGCGTCCACCCTTTTAGCATTTGGGGACATTCACAATCCATATAGGGTGTTTGCAGTAGCTCATGTCCCTCTGTAGCTGATGTGACTGGCTCATTCTTTAAGAGGCTCACACTGTGTGTGTGTGTGTGTGTGTGTGTGTGTGTGCGCACGCACGCGCACATGCACATGACCCTCCGAGGCCCCCGCATCAGCAGGCCTGCAGAGCAGGTCAGCATGTCCCAGCCTTGTGGGGAGAGGCGCGCGCTGGTCTTGGGCACAGGGGAGCCAGCCGGCAGGCAGCCAGCTGCAGAGCCGCCAGGGCCATGCAAAGCTGCCTCAGGCCTGACCCTCCAGCTCTGCTCCTGGGCCACACTCGCCCTTTCTGCCCAAGGCCAGATGCGAGGGACACCAGGAATGCCCCCGGGGCATGCCGAGTGAGGGAGGCCCCGGGAGCAGCGGCCCATCTGGAGCAGAGACTCGGGTGCATCCCATCTGAGCTGGGGGGCACACGAGAGCTTTCTCAGCCAGGAGGGGCTTTCGGATCGCAGGCCTGTCCCCTCGGACCCGAGAGGGCCTGGCGGACGGTGAGCCCCGGGTCTCTGGGCTGTGCCGCTCTCCCTGGGAGAGCCGCCGTATAGGGGTGTTCCGGAGAAATCTGAGAAGGGGTTCGGGGGCCGGCGGGGCGGGGGAGCGGGACTGCTGGCGCTCAGGGCTTGCCTCAGAGCTGAATGCAGGGACGATGCAGCGTCTCCTTCGCGGGCTGACCGCGAGGCTTCAGGCAGATACTTCAGGTGAACCCGCTCAACACTGTGCCCGAACACACGAGCCCTTCCGGAGGCCTGGGTGCGGAGGCGGTGACGGAGCGTGGCCGGTGGCCCTGCAGGCCCTGCGGTCCAGCCGAGTCCCTGTTGAGCAGCGGCCGCCGCCTCACTGCCCTGGCGGGCCCACTTCTTGTTTTCTTTCTGAGTAGTAGGGTTGAGCTGGCGGAACCCACGGGTCCCAGGAGCTCTGGCTGCCCATTGGCACAGAATACGGAGAGGTGAGAGTTCTGGTCCTCAGGACACTGGCATCCTGTAAGGTCCGACATCCGAAATGGTGTTTGAACAGGTAGAGACCATGGCAGCTACGCCTGTATTTGCACTTATGTATATAAGTAGCTACCAACTGTGTCGAGTTAGAATTTTTAAATGATCTAAATTCTCAGGAAACTCTAGAACTGAAGAGGATGGTGGGTATCACTAGCTTTTCTTTCTCAAACTGAGAAATGCACCAGCGAGCCTGCAGGAGCGGTGGGGCTCACTTGGCTGCGCTGCCTTCTATCCGGGGAGCCGTGCGGGTCTTCTGCACAACAGAAGGCGGCCGGCTTATTTTTTTACCTCTGCTTGAAAACTTACATGGCATTTGACTCACCCAGTGACTCAAGGAAGGGCCATATTTATGGGGTTGATCGTGGAGGTGTTATTTCCCTAATTTAAAATCCGGCAAGGGGTTTTTGCCCACGAGTAGCCAGCACTTGCCCGAGTCACCATGGACTGCTGTGTCTGGTGAGCGGCCAAAGCGCTTTTGAGCCGATATGGTGTGTGTGTGTGGAGGAGTGCTCACATGCACACACGCTCACATGCACACACGCACAGGGGTGTTAGGGACGGATGCAGAGCAGTTTAGTTGAAAGAGAAATTCGACGTCCGTTGTACTAGATCAGCTGTTTGAGTGTCTCGTTCTAATCAGGGAGGCACCGCTGCCAGCCGGTCACCCTCACGGGTGACCAGCTCAGGAAAGCGTTGGCTTTTCTCACATCACCTGAGTAAGCTCCCCCTTCATACCTTAATGTCCATTATCATTTCCTTTAAGTAAGATTATGGACTTTCTGGTTTTTATTTTTTAGAGATCTAGCTAGCTTTAAAACAATGTGTGCACACGAGGATAAATATGATTTAAAGCCTCACCTGTCAATTTTATTCACATATTATTTCAAAAAATCATTCTGAGTCTACCCTTGAAAAGGCTCAGTATAGATATTTCAGGTTTCCTTGAGTAACAATTCTCCTCTAGTCCTCTCCTGATCACTCTGACCAGGATATTTCACTCAGTTTTCTGAATAGTCCATGTGGCTGGAACCTCTCTGTGGCTTAGTGAGTCCAGGAGACGGAGGCTGGAGCACATGGGTCGGACCCCAGAGGCCAGAGCCGAGCAGGGCCCTCACCCGCCTGGGGTCCTGCAATCTCCTGTGCGTGGATCAATGGGCGGAAACATCAGAGGGAGCCCTTGGTCTGGCACGATCTAAATTCACAATGCAACACAGAACGACATTACCCCAGAATTCCCTCGGCTGTTGCTCAGCCACGTAGAGTAAGTGCTGTCGCAGGTTCTCTGCCGTGGGGGCCTCCCTGCCCTTTGCCCACTCTCCTTGAGCTCCTGCAAATACCTGCTTCCCTGGACGGCTGGGCACGACTCATGTATTGCCACTTCGGAGTGGTCACTGGGTGGGCATTTCAGAGTGGCTGGTATGTCTGCCTTCCACCCAGTGCCCTGTCGTGAGCGCTCCCAGCCGCCACTGTGAAACCACACGGACTGAGGTGGAAGGTCGCCCTGACTGGAGAGCGTGGCAGACTGCACTTCATGTGGAATTCAGTGGAAGAATAACTGATTGACCCACAGGAATAGCCCTTGAATAGGATCAGGATTTTTAAACGAAACAGGTAAAGACAGCTGTTGATCTGAAGGCTTCTACTCAAGATCCTTTGATGTTTACAAAACATGGTAAATATTTGCACTTGACTTTGTTAAAATAAAACTTGATGAGAGAAGGGTCTGAAGTGGAATTCTGCCACTTTTTATGCAGTATTTGATTTAAATTCATATTCCTAGAAACTTCAATGAATGTGGGTCTGCGTCAAAGCACTGAGTTTAATTTATTGTGGCCTTATATACACAGCTTGCTTACATGTGAATGAATACACACACATACACACACACTTACATATAGTCCCTTAGGAGCTGTCAGGGGTACCATATATCAAATTTCTTGGTAATGTTGTGAATATTAATATCCCCAAAGTGCCAATGTCAAATTATCGGACTTGAATTCACAAAACCAGAGTATCTGGCTATTTTTAAGCCTATTCTCACTTCTTTTAATCTTGCATACCAGCAAGTTCTCAGACTCTAGGTGTTTATTTGTCCTTTCATTTCTTTAAAAAAATTCTAAAGCTCTTTCTCGACATAACACGACACTTAGGAAACTAATTTCTCTTTGTATTTAAAAAATACAAATAGAGAGGAAATAGTGAATGATCACTGAGAGAACATTTTTTGGCTTTGGAGTGTTGCAGGAAGCAATAAATTGACTTTGCATTGTGTTTTATTTTGTGAAACATGAGAATGCATTGGCAACAGCGAATAGTACATGGGAATACAGTCTGGGTGGGAGGGCCACTGCAGATGTGTTGTTGAGAAGTGGCATTTGCTACAGAGAGTGGGGCTGTAACCATGACTGGAAACATCGAACACTATTAAGTGAGAGCTTCTTCAGACTAGCCCTTTGGGGGGTGGCGGCAGTGTCCTGAGCCGGTGTGCCCTCCGAGACATGGCACATGAAGCTTGGGTCTTGGCAAGGTCCCTCGGCAGGCTGGCACAGGCATGGAGGGGTGTGTGGTCCTGAGTCCCCCTCCCTGGCATTGCTGAGAGACATTCAAGCGCTCCAGGAGAGAGGCGGCATTCACCCCAGCACTGATAGTTTCTCTTAAAGTGGCCTGTTATGTTTTACCATTGGCATGGTTCCATTTGGGGTTAACATTCAGCACTGGGTTACTGAATTTTCTACCTCAATTTATTTATTTCTGTTTTTTATTGAGAGAAGGATTTGCAGTGGGTAGGTTTCTATCAGAAGAAGGACTTTCCCTTCCTCTGTGACAACACCTGAAAGCAAACATTTGACTTAAGAAAAAGTTATAAATTGTATGTGAAATAATTAATATTCTTTATTTTCACTGTTGAGAGAGACTGTCATCAATAATTTGAGATCTCATTTTAGGAGTTTTATCTTTCCAACTCTGAATTTTCATGATCTCATCCATGCAATTTTTAGTTTTGAGGCAGATTCACCCAAGGGACACACTTTTGCAATAGAATTTAATGGTCAGCAATGAATGGGCAATGGAGAACACGGCAGGTTTATGGCTTTTTTTGTGTGTGTGTCTGAAGGAAAAAAATTAATGCCCTCCATCAAACCTTCCCTTTTCTTCCTTCTTTCCTCCTCTCCATCCACTCTGTCTTCCCTGGGGATCTCAAGTGTGTGACTGGTTTGGTTTCCACACAAAGGAAGATTTATTACTTTAATGTCTTTGTGATTTACTTGTATGTAATCTTACTTGGGACACCAGCTCCCCATTTGGTGTGTTGTAATCCCCTTTGAAGCAAAAGAAATGTACACGTGTAGGGGGAACAGAGCAGCCCTCATCATTTGCTTGAATCTTACCTTTCTGAGTTAAATGTTTGGAAGAAGTGACAAAATAAGATCCAACATTCAGGACAAGAGACACTGAATGCCAGGACTGTAGGAAGCACACGGCCAGAGTGTCCCCATCTTTTACATTCTTCTCCGTGACCTCCCTGGTTACTATGTCTGAAAACATTTAACAGGTAGAAACACGTCTCTAATTCAACTTTCCATTGCTTCCTATCTTACTTAGATGTCAGTTTGGATAATGTGGTTATGACCTTGAACTACGGTTTTTTATTTATTTGAGATTAAAAATGTACACCGATGGGGCCGTGTTGGCCGAGGCCATTCAGCCCCCTTCTGGAAACGGTTCTCCGGGCGGGTGTCACGCCTCAGCCCCATGTGGGAGCAGCGAGACATACACTCATGCCACTGGCTGCAGCTCCAGCGTTTATTTCAAGTTTTGTAAAGTTATTGATTTCCTGCTGATCCGCCAATAATTTTATGTAAATGGATAAACTGGTTTTATCTTCCATTATTGCACTTACTTATGTGAGTGCAGACAGGTTGTCCTATCTACCTGGTGCCTTCCTTGTGCTCCAGCCAAGCACTACACTCCTCGTTGGGCTGATGCTGCACAAGACCTCCAGGCGGGTCTCCTCCCCGCAGGTTTTTGGCTGATGAATCTGAGGCTCAGAATAAATAAACAGTTTCCCAAGACTAGGGTGCCACCAATAAGTGCCAGACCTTTAAATTCTTTTTCGATGTCAAGTCCTTTCCAATCTTCACAGATGTAGAAATTTTAAGTTGAGGCCTTTCAACACCGCCATCCTTGTCAGAGACTGGGCTTTCAAAAGAAATTATACAGACTGATTGAAATCTCTTGGGGCTTTCTTCCTAGAGTGCATATCAGTTAGGACTCTTCAGTTTACAAATAGCAGATAAGCCAAGTCAAACCAGCTGAGCGTGGAACATGATTCTTGTTTTGGGTGCATGAAACTGAACACACAGAGGGGGGTAGATGTCAGAGCGGGTGGGCTCAGCGGCTGGGCGACGTCATCGGGACTCTCTGGCTGGTCTCTCCACTCTGAGGGTGCATCTCATCTGGAAGATGGATACAGGACCATGGGGCAGGTCATGGGTGTTTCTGTCCTGTAATGCCAAGCAGCATGCCTGACAGTCACTCTGACTGCTGGTGACAAGTGACCAGAGGCCGTGGCCAGAGGAGGGGAAGGTGCCAACCTGCCCCCTCAGACACGGTAGCCGGCCTCCCCCAGAGCCCTGTGTGCGGCAGCTGTGCGGAGCATCCCTCAGGAGAAGCCGATGGGCGAGTGGGAAACAGACCTGGGATAGTAAACCAGTCACGCCATCCACTGTCACCTTCTGTGTATTTCAGCCCCTAATTTTCTCAGTTTTAGGGCTGAATTTTCAACACGAGAGTTTCAGTCTTTCTCATTTGGAAGAAAGCATGGAAAAGAGGGAATGGATCTGACTCTTGGTTATTCATGTTCCCCTCTTGGTGTCTGCTTGCTTGTCACCACGGGGCAGTGCGCTTGCACGTGCTCAGAAGCTTCCGGCGCCTGCCGCTTCAGTGCTGACGCGTGGGCCACAAGCACCCACGCGAATGTTCTGTCTCCTCTAGCTCCTTAAACTCTTTTGAAAGAGGGGTATTTTCTTATTTTTGTTTGTATCCCTCACAGTATTTAGTAGAGTTCCCTTCGTGGTGTTTAATAACTGCTTATGGTACTGACGATGCATTACTACCTGTTCTGTGATGGTTTGAGTTTAGGGAAGTGCGTCTCTTGGACGGTGTTTTACAGTTTTTGACCAACACTACTAAAGGAAAGTAACTTTGTCTCTTCAAGAATTTACTTAAATCGAATTCAGTGAAGTTTTTGTTGTATGCTGACTACATGGCTTGAGCTCTAGTAGGTGGTAGAAAAATTCAAGGTAATAGAAAATATCAATATTAAACACTTGTGGTAAAGAAACTCACAGAGTTGTGAGGGCCACAGATAAGGAAAGAAGCATTTATGAAACAATGTGGAATATGCCTCAGTAGAGCTTTGCTCCTGGTTTTGGGGCCAGTGGGAGGGAGAAGAGGGATCTCCCTTTGGTTCCAGCGTCCAATCCCAGCAGGTGTTTGATCTGGTTTTATGCTCTTCACTCAAAGCAGATTGTTTAGGATGCCACTTGATTCAACCTCCCCTCCTTCCTTGTTTCCCAAAAGGAAGCCCAAGGGATGCATAAACCAGAAGTCGTCACTGAGGCAGCTCAACAGTAGTGGGCACAGGGGCTGCAAGTTGTGGGTGTCCTACGGAATCAGAGCTTGAATAAGTAAAAACTCCAGCGGCATGGTGGTGGGAGAAGAGGGAGGGGAAGGCAGAGGTTAAAGGGAGTCCTCGTACACTACCGATTTAACACACAGGTGTAACAACGCCTCTGAGGCCGCCTCTTCTTGTCTGGCTCCTGGGGGATTGGAGAGGGGGTGGGGCACCCTGAAAATTGAGGGGATCTCCAGTGGCCCACCTTTTAGTTCCTTCCTGGCTAGCCTTCATTCGGTTTGAAAATATTCCTAGGATGTGCTGTTCTCAACACTGTTCTGAAGAGTGCTGGCTTTTCCCCTGGAAGCCAGACCTCAAGGTGTGAGCAATGCGCTTGGTGCCTGAAGATGACCCCCGGCGGACCGCCCTCATCCCGTCAGTACCTGTCGTCCTCACAGCCATCTCTGGCATGTGCTTCCCTAAAATCCAGATACCAAAGCCCTAACCCTCATGCAACTGTACTTGGAGAAAGGTCTTTAAGGAGGTAATTAAAACTGAATAGGTCATAAGATAGGGTGCTAATCCAGTAGGACGGGGGTCCTGAGAAGAAGAGGAGGAGACAGCAGTGCACTCTCTCTCTCTCTCTCCGCGTGTGCACAGAGGAAATGCTTTGTGAGGACGCAGCACGAAGGTGGCGGTCTACAAGACCAGGAGAGAGTTCTCTCCAGAAACCAGCCCTGCCGGCACCTCCATCTTGCACTTCTAGCCCCTGGAACTGTGAGAAAATAAGTTTCTTTGTTCAAGCAGCCAGTCTGTGTTATACTGTTGTGGCTGCCCAGCAGACAAGCCCACGTCTTGAGCAGACCACCATTGCACTGCCTTGCACAGAAGTGGGCAGAGGGCACTCTATTCTTCTCACACTGGGGCATTTGTGAGCAGCTTGTGGGGTGCTTGTGGGAGATAACTCTGTCTTGAGCTTTAGATGTTTTTCTCATATTCCTGACAATTATTTTTATTTTGTTTTTCAAAGTGATAATTAGCCTCATGTACATTAAAGATGGTTAGGTTGCGCCTTTCTGTCTGTGTACCTGCTGCTTGAAGCCCCCGTCTGCATTTGCTGGCAGCTGCCTCTGCTCATTATAGTGTTCACGGGCAGCAGCGGTAAGTTAAGTGGCTCACGCCCGACGCGTGCATAATGGCGTCTGCATTTACAGATGAGTCAGAAGCTCCAGAACTGGCAGGGCTGCCCGCCCTTGGATCACAAAGATCACTTTCTAATGACAAGGGCCCCTCTCTGACCCACCACGCGCACGGGGACATGAGTGGCCCAGCCCTGGCTCAATGGCTTCCAGGAAGAGTTTGCATTTGGCCTGCGTTTTCCCTGGGGTGCTCCACCCAGGGGCTGTGCTCCTGTCACGTGCTGATAGCTCAGGAAGTTCTGAATGATGATTTATGTCCAGTCACCGACTTTCCGGCCCAGCTGCCTTGGCCGGCACGCGCTCTTGGTCCAGAGTCTATGGAAACATCAGAGAGTTGAAGATTTAGGTCCTCTTCCTGTAGGAGACTGTTTTCCTATCAGGAAGTACCGACACTGGTGAGAACAAATGGACGCCTAGTTGCACTCACACAGAGCCCTGCACAGGCTTCTCTGCTTAGATGATTTCATAAAACCGGGCCTGGTAAGACGGGCGTTAAGTGTCTGCCAGGGTGGGTGTCCTGAGGTAAGGCACTATTTCTAGTGCAACCACCTGGTGCACAGAGAAGTGTCTTCATAAGGCATGGCTAGTCCACTGTGCGTGGCGACTGCCTTGGAGGGAAGCTGACCCCACAAACCCACCCCGACTGAGTTTTCCTTTAATTCTGTGTTTCTGGATGCTGGGCCCCAGCACCTTGTTCATTTGACAAGCTATGACTGTTACGCTTCATACATAATAAAGTAGGAGCCATGGAGGTGGGGCCCTGGGTGGCTGGTGGTGGGTGTGTGTGTGACCTGCAGGGTGAGGGTTATAGACACGCTAGCCAGCGGGCAGTAGAAGGATTCCTGTGGTGATGGAGGACTCTGTGTCTAGGTGGGGCTGTTGGATACACATGTGCACACCAGGAAATTGTGTAGAAATGAGAACACACGCATGCACCATTGAGATGGGCGGATTGTGTCAATGCCAGCATCTTGGTTATAATATTATACTACAATTTTGAAAGATGCTGCCATTGGGGAAAGTATATGAGGGGTGTGCAGGCTCTCTCCCCATTATTTCTTATAACTGCAGGACTCTACGGTTATTTCAATAAAAATTTTGATTGAAAAACAAGTTAGCCTCACCTCCTAAATATACTTTCCAAATCTCTAACTGTTAGCAAAGTACTGGGGGACAAAATCATCTGATAAAACACCAAAGTGAACATAGTGTTCTTGATTATTTTAACTGTGGAAAATATTTTCCAGACTATTCCACAGATAGGCATAAAAATTGATTAACACACTCTGGTAGGCTGAAAGATGGTATCCCATGGAAGTCCTGGGACAGGCACAGGAAGAGATCTGAACACTTAGAACTATGCCACTGAGACCATTTCACTTTTTTCTCTGATTATAAATGTAATGCTATTTATGGAAAATGGGGAAAGATAAGGCACAAAAAAGGAAAGAAACTATAACCCTAAGGCTCAGAGATAACCACAGTTAACATTTTCTTATCGTTTCCCCCAGTGGTTTGCTCTATCCAAAGATGTACTTACATAAAACAAGTATTTCTCCATTTGCTAGGAAACTCTTAGTAACAACAATTTCCAAGTCTTTATAAAGCACATTCAAAATGTGGTTGTACAAATCTGATGTATACACAACTGGCTGGGTTCCCGATGGTAGGCAATCTCTCAAGTTTTTGATGTTGAAGGTAAGTTGATACGAATCTCATTGTTTACATGTGCAGCAAGGTCACATTTCTTATATGTCTGTTAGTCATTTGTATTTCCTCTTTCGTCAGTCACTCACTTACATACTTTGTCTATTTACTGGAATGGGCCAAATCATGCAACACTAATGTGACTTCTCATGAATACAAAGCTATCAGTGGTTTTCTTTATGGAGAACTTCAAGACTTTGTAGCCACTCAGGCATGTGAGGCATTCTGGAGCATTCATTACTTTTTCCTATGCATAATTCTCATTCTTTTTTTTTATTAAGGAATCATTGATACACAGTTTTATGAAGGTTTCACAAGAAAAACAATGTGGTTACTACATTCACCCTTATTATTGAGTCCTCCCCCCATACCCCATTGCAGGCACTGTCCCTCAGTGTAGTAAGAGGCCACAGAGTCCCTATTTATGTTCTCTGAGCTACACTGTCTTCCCCGTGATCGCCCCCCCATCATGTGCACCAATCATGATACCCCACAATCCCTTCTCCTTCCCTCCCCACCCGCCCTCCCATAACCCTCCCCTTTGGTAACCGCTAGTCTCTTCTCAGAGTCTGTGAGTCTGCTGCTATTTTGTTCCTTCAGTTTTCCTTCATTGTTATACTCCACAAATGAGGGAAATCATTTGGTACTTGTCCTTCTCCGCCTGGCTTATTTCACTGAGCATAATATCCTCCAGCTCCATCCATGTTGTTGCAAATGGTAGGATTTGTTTCTTTCTTATGGTTGAATAGTATTCCATTATGTATATGTACCACCTCTTCTTTTTTTTTTCTTATTTACTTGTTTGTTTGTTTATATGTTTTATTAAGGTATGATTGATATACACTCTTATGAAGGTTTCACATGAAAAAACAATGTGGTTACTACATTCACCCATATTATCAAGTCCCCACCCACACCCCAATGCAGTCACTGTCCATCAGTGTCGCAAGATGCCACAGATCCACTATGTGTCGTACACTTAGTGTACTAAACATAATATCCCTCGATCCCCCTCTCCCTCCCTCCCCACCTGCCCTCCCACACCCCTCCCCTTTGCTAACCACTAGTTCATTCTTGGAGTCTGTGAGTCTGCTGCTGTTTTGTTCCTTCAGTTTTGCCTCATTGTTAGACTCCACAGATGAAGGAAATCATTTGGTACTTGTCTTTCTCCACCTGGCTTATTCCACTGAGCATAATATCCTCTAGCTCCATCCATGTTGTTGCAAATGGTAGGATTTGTTTCTTCCTTATGGCTGAGTAGTATTCCATTGTGTATATGTACCACATCTTCTTTATCCATTCATCTGCTGAGGGACACTTAGGTTGCTTCCATATCTTGGCTATTGTAAACAGTGCTGCGATAAACATAGGGGTGCATATGTCTTTTTGAATCTGAGAAGTTGTTTTCTTTGGGTAAATTCCTAGGAGTGGAGTTCCAGGGTCAAATGGTATTTCTGTTTTTAATTTTCTGAGGAACCTCCATACTGCTTTCCACAATGGTTGAACTAGTTTACATTCCCACCAGCAGTGTAGGAGGGTTCCCCTTTCTCCGCATCCTCACCAGCATTTGTTGTTCCTAGTCTTTTCTATGTTGGCCATCCTGACTGGTGTGAGGTGATATCTCATTGTGGTTTTAATTTGCATTTCTCTGATGACTAGGGATGTGGAGCATCTTTTCATGTGTCTGTTGGCCATCTGAATTTCTTCTTTGGAGAACTGTCTGTTCAGCTCCTCTGCTCATTTTTTAATTGGGTTATTTGCTTTTTGGGTGTTGAAGCGTGTGAGTTCTCTATATATTTTGGATGTTAACCCCTTGTGGGATATGTTATTTACAAATATATTCTCCCATAGTGTAGGATGCCCTTTTGTTCTGCTGATGGTGTCCTTTGCTGTACAGAAGCTTTTTAGCATGATGCAGTCCCACTTGTTCATTTTTTATTTTGTTTCCCTTGCCCGGGGAGATGCGTTCAGGATCTCATTCTTCTTGTTTCCATTCTGAGGAGGGAAACAGGGCACAGGGGGCCGAGTCATAATCTGAAGCCCAGATGATTGGCGTGAAGGGGCAGCAATGTGCTTGATGTTCTCCAGACCAGCCTGGAAGCTCTGCCCTCTGAGCGAGGCTCAGTGGAGGGAAAACACCTCCTTTTGGACCCCAGCCTTACCTTCTGTGTTCTGCTGGGTCCTGACCCTCCAGGGTCCCTCCGGTGTCCTCATGCTTTGCTTTCTCCCCACTTCGGGAATCTGGTCTTTGAAACTGCGTTATCACTAAGATATGGGATTTTAAAGCAATACTTTTTTTTTGGAGATTTTCCATGTGAGTAGATTCGAGTCTGTAGGACAAGTTGTAGAAACACCATGTGAACGTTAGGCAGCCGCCAGGAAATGGAGCAGGATTCCAGGTTGTCTCACTGCCTTCAAATCAACTGTTGAATTCGGCCACTTTCTAAAGTAACTGATTAAAAGAATGATTGGGACCAAGCCAGAAATAATGCCCCGAGAGCAAGAAGCATGATTGTAAACATTGAAGCTTTAAATTGTGTGCATTTAATGCCACTGCTGGCCATATCAAATACCAGGGAAAATCAACTATGTAATCAGATTTATCTATGCCCAAATCATATCTCTGTGTCTTGGACTAAAAATAAATCGAGCAAATGTTAATTTTTTCCATATAAAATGGGACATTTGGAAAACTTTGGTTTTAGCTCTGGACATGAAATGTTACGCTTCACTCGTGGCCGCACGTAGACCCCAGCGACAGGAGCCGCATGGCCATCTCCCCCTGTGTCCCCAGAAAGCAGAAAGGGTGGGCTCCTCTCACCGAGAGGAAGAGCTCGCAGAGAATATGTGGTGCGTGATCTCTACAGAGATGCTGCCTATTTCCATGCCTTTGATTTTACGCATGGATTAAACTGATGCAAAAAACACTGCCCTCCACCTCTCGGTTTCCTCCTCAAAGTCCTTCAAGTCTGCACTGAGGTGTAACTTCATCTGCAGAGCCTCCCCAGGCCTCCGGGTGCCACGGGTGGTCACTGGCCCTGCAGGTGTCACAGGTGTCACTGGTGGTGTGTGGATGGCAGCCTGCAGTTGTGGGGTACGTGTCCGTCCCCTGCCTGCTGTCTCCCTGCCGTCTCAGGCGCTGGGCCTGCCTCACTGCCTTATCCCTGGAGCCATGAGCTGCCCAGCATACGTGGGTCACGTAGTACACATTTCACTCACGAGTCACTGAGCCCAGGAAGCGTTCTGTTTCCTCTGGAGGGCTCGTGTGTGGCTTCTGGGACGTGGACCCCAGTCGAAACCCTGCTTGGCTCTGCCGGGAAGGCACCCCTGAGGCTCGTCCTGCCCGGCCCCTGACTGCAGTTCACTCCGGCGATGGCGTCCCCAGGCCGTCTTTCTCACCAAGAAACCCGTCCTGGTTCCTCTGGAGAAGCCCAGCCATGGATGTTGCATACATCTCCCATGTTATGGAAACTTTTATTTTAAAAAATTGGCATTCTGGATAGGGAAATATTTTAGTTTTTTTTTTTCTGGAAGGACACGGGAAGCTCGGCACGGCAAGCACTCACGTCCATGTGGCTTCCCTCAGGCATTGTCTCGCCCACGCACGTGATCCGGGTGCAGAGGTCCACGCTTCCTGCACCAGCAACAGGCCCACTCTTCCAGGTGGAATCTGGCATCTCGTAGTGACGCTCGCAGGGTCTGTTCTGATTAAGCAAGGTTTCCAGTGGTGAATTTTAAAGCCAATGTACAACTGGTTATTTTTCTTCGCCGTTTAAGCCACATTCTTTTGAATCTGCAATTGCTACAGAGATTTTGCTGTGGTTGCTGGGGGATACTGGGAAGTACATTTGCACAGGAGAGGTCTGCAGATGATTTCCTGATTCACAATGTGGGGGGCAGGAACGGTCAATATTCTAGAATATGCGTTTAGGCTATAAAGCAGAGGTGAATTTTTCTCCTCATTCGGAGTCTATGGAGCCTGTAAAAATGATGTTGGTCTTTCTCCCTGGGCAGTATTTAAGGGGATGAATCCACTGGCTTTGCCTTAGAGGCAGGGGTGGGGGCTGTCGCAGGGCCGTGCCTGAGAGCCTTCCAGCACAAGGGGGTCCTTGGTAATTTATTTAAGGGCAGAGTCTCCATCGTCTTTGACTTTTGCAGAAAACATATTCCTGGAAACAAAGGACTTGTTGGACTATGTGGATCGCCGTGGGCCTCAGTGCAGGAAAAGGGGGAGGATACTCCCGGGGCCCCGCGCGCCTCTCACCTTCCTGTGAGGCTCAGTTTCCATCTGGTCCAACTTGGCTTCAGCCTGAGCCGCTCCTTGACGCTGGTGAATTCTCTCGGCCTTCGTTTATCGGAAAATGTCTTCTTTTTGAAAACTGTTTTGGTTTTGAAAGATATGTTCATCGAACAGAGAATTCCAGATTGACACTTCCGTTCCTGGGGCACATTGTGCTGCCGTCCCATTGGCTCCTGGCCACCAGGGTTGCCTAAAGAGAAGCTGGTCATCAGTCACATCGCTGCTCCCTGCAGGCCACGTGTCTGTTCTCTGGCTAATTTTAGATGGTCTTTTTGCCTTCAGCACTGTAACTAGTATGTGCCAGGTGTGATTTTCTTAATTTATATTTCTGTGGTTTATGAGCTTCTTAGATCTATGGGCTTCTTTAAAACCAAATTTTAAATATTTTTTCTATCTCAGTGTCTCTCTCTTCTCCTTCTTGGTTTCTCATTCATGTGTGTTAGGCTGTATGAGATTGTCCCCCAGGCCACTATGCTGTTTGTTTGAAAAACATCTTTTTCCGTTTTTCAGAAAGGTTAATTTCTATTGCTTTTTCTTCAAGTTAACTTATCTTTCTTCTTCCGTATCCAGTCTGCTGTTTAGCCTATCAATCAATTTTGTCCTTTTCAGTTCTAGAATTTTCACTTCTATAGTTTCCCTTTCTCTGCCGAGATTCTCCAATTGTTTACTTATTATAACCATATTTTCCTTTAAGTTTTTGAACATACTTAAAATGTTGTAAAGTCTTTTCTTCAATTTAGCATCTGGGTCTCCTCAGGGTCTGTTTGCGTTGACGTTTTAAAAAAAACTATTATTGTAAGTCAGATTTTATTGCATCTTCCCAGGTCTAGAAGCTTTGGATCGGACGATGGAATCTGTGGGAAGTCTTGGTGGTGTTCTCCACGTACACTGCTTTTATTTAACTCTCATGCTGCATGAGCCCGCGAGGACTGTTCCAGTTTATAGACGAGCAAACAGCCTCATGCTTGACACACAACGCTGCCTGACATTCCACGGCAGCACACGGTGGGGCTGCCACTCGGAGCGAGAATTTCTGCTATTATACTGTCAGCTAGATTTGCCCAATTAGAGGTGCTCTGGCCAGGCTGTTCTGGATTATACGCTGCCAGAGTTTCTGTAAGTGCCAAGATCCTGCTCTCTCTGAGAGGACGGAGGCCACGTGGCCCTCTGCTGTTCGGCGGGTGCAGGCGAGGCGCGGGCCTCATGCCCCACTGGTGCTGAAAACAACGCCGAGCGCGGCTCTCCTTGTCCTGCCTCTTGCTCCTCTGCCGTATATGGTGCCAGCTTTCCAGGGCAGTTCAAGGATCCCCAGGGTCTTGCTGCAGGGGCAGCGATTAGCAGGGGTGTTTACATGTCTGAAAATGTACCAGGCTATAAATAGAAGCTATTTTCCCAGCATCCTGTGATGCTGCATTTGTTCTGTTCATTTTCTTCCCCATTTGTCAGCTTTAATAAAGAAGAAAAGGAGCAAAAGAGGAAAAAACAGCCCACCCACCCACCAATTTCCTTAGCTTCTCAGGAAATCTGTGGCAGGGCTCCTGGCCCACAGAGAGGGGAGCAAAGCACACAGGAAACACACAGCTCTTCCGAGAGACAGATCCAGTGATGCTGCAAGCAGGGCCCTGCCCAGCGATGGGCGCCTCGGGGCTCCGAGCTGCGTCTCCTCAGGAACCAGCCCTCACACCCCTTTCCCCCTCCGGTGCTGAACTCTGCTCTTCAGGGCCTTTGGGCCTCGGTTGTGAGCATGATCTTTGTGCAGACTGGGCCTGGGGGCCGCGTATGGTGTGGGTTTTGCTCCCCCCTTCCTCATCAAGTCTCCCTGGGCAGGGTGTGGAGCCCTGTTGGGGGTTCTGGCTGGAAGTGGAATCCAGGGACAGTGACGTGTGGGGGCCCCCGGGGTATGCACCCCACCAAGGCTGCTGGGCACAGCTGCCATTTCTGATCCTTGCTTTCTTACATGTCCTACAGCCACAGGCAGGTATTAGGATAAGAGCTTGTCATATGTTTTGTCCTTTTTCCTGACAAGCCTAGGAAGGAGAATGGGTGTTTTGTCCATTTTGTATGTGAAGAGATTAAGTCAAAAGGGATTCAGTCCCTTATCTAAGGTCGCACACTAGTCGGTGGCACAGCCAGGTCTCAAGCACAGAGGGTTTACAGTCCACGCTTGGCTGCCACGTGGCATAGCCTTCCGTCTGGAGTCCTGAGTGCCGAGCTGCTCCACAGGGACACCGGACAAGCCGGCGATGAGAAAGCGCATGGTAAGATCCCTAGAGAATGAACAGAGACCTGGCCACCAGCAGGGTCCAAAATGTAGAGCAAATTGAAAGCATCATTTCTTAGAGACATACACGGGGCTGTGATCCAGAAAGAAGAAGTGAATGTTGATCAAAAAGTCATTTGTGGATAAGTCTGAACGTCCCTCCAGTCACAGCATCTCTGCCTCCTCCCCACCTGGGGGGCAGGGGAACGAGAGGGAGTGAGACGGGAGAGGTGGGCTTGCGTCCCGGGTCAGCTGCAGGGCTTGGGGCCTTCCTGCCCCTCACTCAGGAGGCACAGTTGAGGGGGCTGTGCGTGCTCACAGGGGAGAGGCCTTCGTCTCTGAGTTGCTCTTTGCAGAGCCTATGCCACGCAGGGCAAGCAGCGGGTCCTGTGCCCCGACACCAGTCTGGGCTCGGGGGTGGTTCCCTGGGGCCCCCGGGTGCCGTCAGTCCTGCCATCGGCCTCTACCCACCTCTCTGTAAGGTGGCTCAGCAGAGAGCCTCCTTTCTCAGGCTGCTGGGTGGGAGGGAGCAGAAAGCGGATCTCAGGCGTTTGGGACCTTCTCCCCCTTCCCCCTCCTGCCATCCCCGGGTAGGGCCGACACCCCTCGGAGCCCAGCTTTGCTCAGACGGCACGTTCCTCCCAAGCCTGAGCAGAGGGTGAGGGTCTTTTGGGTGCTTCCCAGCTGGCCTAGAAACACAGTCATTATTGACACCCCTTAGGCCACAGAGGCCACACTCAGAACACAGAGGGGAGGGGAAAACACCTTAAATTTATACCCCAAGCAGAGAAAAACAAATGTAAGCTAGCTTCTCTCTCAGTTTGCTTGCTGACATGTTTACCCTACATTCAAGTATTCCATCAGCCCAGAACATACCAGATTAGAGCACAGCCTTAAAACACCACTGGCTCCAATTACAGATGCGTCTGTGTGCGTTTCCACCTCTTGTTTCTTCCCGCCCTGAGTACAGTGGCCTTCCAGCCTGTGGTCCTGCTTCGTCCAGTCAGCTCGCATCCTGTGGCCAGGTCTTTAACAGAGCAAATACCATCCCTTCGGCTTAAACGATTTCAATGTCTCCGCCTTGTCCACAGGACGAAGTCTGGCCTCCTCTGCCTGCCCGTGGGGCCGACTCTCCTGCTGTTCAATGCTCTGTGGCCCCGATCTGCACCCAGTGCCCCAGCTTCGTTGCCCATGTGTGGGCCCCACTGTAATTCTATGGATCCCCCCAAGTCCTGCCACATGTCTTTCCTATACATTCGATGAGTGGGTGCCTGCTCACCCTCCAAGCCCGGCTGGGCATCAGCTCCTCCAGGAAGATCTCCTTGCTTCCTCAGAGGGTGTCTTCTGTTTCTTTTATGTGGCCATGCTAGAATGTGGCTAATTCCATGGAATTTCGTACACTACATGGCAGTAATGCATCTCTGCTTCTATTTACTGTGGGCTCTTTGAGGGCTGAAGCCATTTGTTCATTCATATTTATTTCCCTGGTGCCTGGCACAAGTCTGGAAACATCTAAATTCTTAATGAATTGTGTGTGGAGTGACCTGTGGCCCATGCGTGGGGGTGGGGACTGGGAGTGGGGAAGGGGGGACCTTCTGCAAAGAGCAGGCCACAGAAGGAACAGAGGAAGGGGCCCTCCTCCTTGTCCCAAGACTGCTTGTAAAAGAAAATCATCCTTTAATGTCTTCAATGAGTAACACTAGAAAAGAAAGATTTTTTTCATCTCTGACGGTGTTCTGGTGGGAGTCAGAAAAGAAAGCTGTCTTGGGAGGGCAGGAAATAGCATGAGCAGGCAGACACTGAGCACTAGGGGTAAGTCTGTGCTTAGGGGCTCAGGCGATGCCTACCGTATGTGAGCGGGCGGCACCCACACGGATGGCACCGCACACGCACCCCTGTGACCACGAGCTCCGGTTTTCCCAGGCCTTGCTTGGCCCATCTGTCATTGATGGGGTAGTGGACCGCTTGGATTTCTTGTGTCTGGAACACCTTCCCAAATCACTTTACCGAGGCACTGTTGGAAAAAGGCAAGAGAAATAATGTAATGGGACTCTCTGAGTTGAGTTGAGTTGAGTTATGTGACAGGCATTTTATCTCTGCGTAAGAGGAGTGGCCCTTCGTGCTTCCCCTGCGATGCTAGCTCCTTGGGTGATGCTGTGCTGCAGCCCCGGGGAGAGTCACTTGGGTCGTTCACCTTCTGCCCTTCAAGGATCCAGAGGAACTTTTACTGATTGGCCAATTAAGCGCCCTGCACATTAGGGAGGTGTGGGGGAAAGCTGCACCATTATTTTAATTTTCTGAAGGGAAGAAGGTCCAAGTTGTGTGCTAGATGATGCAGATATTTCAAGAGGGAAGGTGAGGGGAGCAGAGGCAATTGGAACCCCAGGAATGAGACCCTGAAAGCTGCCTCTGCTCCTTGTCTCTCTCCAGAGGAACTTCGCTGCTTCCTTGCGGCCGTGCGGGGGGCCTTCCCTGTGCAGCAAGGGTCCAGCATTTCCGGCTGAGATGGCCCATCTACTCGGGACAGGTCACCGACCTGAGCTGCCCACCGGCAGGCTTTCCCTCGGCACAGAGCGTGCCAGCAGTTATGCGCCCTCACTCACACGTTGTAATTGTCTTCCTGATTTCTTCTAATAGTCCTTGCAACCAAAAGCCCCAAGTGGATCTTAAGTTTAAGAAGAACAGGAGGGAGAGTGAGTAGAATGCAAAATGAAAAATTCATGGAAGAAATGAAAGTTCGAGAAAAACACTCGGAACCAAAACCTGCTTGAATTCATCAGTAAGCAAATAAACTGAAACGAAAGTGACACTGAAGTACATTTATTCCCATGGAATTGGGCCGGGGAGATAATTCACTGTGGCGGCTGTGGCTAATGGACACTCTCATACACAGCCAGTCAGACTTACCATTGATAAAAATGCCCTGGAAAACCAATTGATGATAAACATCTAAAGTCTATAAAAGTGTACAGCCCAATATCTCACAATTCTGTTTTGAAGATTTCATATTTAGTAACCCTGTTAGATAGTATTATGTCCTGTTTTGAATAACAGAACGTTAAAAAAAAGAAAAAAAAGAAAAAGCAATGGCTTCCATCAAATTGAAGCTTATTTTTGTCATACAACATGACATTTGGAGTTCTGCAGGCTCGGTGCCAGGGCTGGGCTGGCAGCCCCATGAGGTCATCAGCTTTCTTCCTGATTTCCGCTCCCAAACTGTCCGTAGTGGTCTGGGTCATGATCCCAAGATGGCTGCCTATCTCCACTCATTGCACCTGATTCCCAAGCAAGAAACTAGGAGTGGACAAAGCAAATGCCCAAGACTGTGCCAATAACGGGAGCCACATCTGTTCCCCTTCAAGGGTCACCCCGGGACTGCCACTCAGCATCTTCTGCTCACACTATATGGACCAGGCCTCGTCATATGGGAGATGAAAATATTATCCAGGGATATTTCCACACTGAGCAAAATCAGAATCACGTTAGCAAAGGAAGAAGAGAAGATAGATGTCAGGTGGGCAAGTAACAGTGCCCTTGACAATAATCACTGAAGATCGCACATTGACTTTATATGTACATCATATATAATGCATATAACATATATCAGGTAGATGAAATGGGAAGCAACCAAAGACTCCAAAATGAAGAGCTTGGCTCAGAAAAGGTAGTAATCCATGCAGTGGAACACTGTGCAATCGATAAACCCCAGGCCAGAGAAGGACATTTCAAACATGGCAGCACTTCATTGGGTATATGTAAGTGAAAACTAGACTTCAGTATGTTCGGAAAGACACCCTCAGGGAGGGAAGAGCTGATATATGCGTTTGAACTCGAACAATAACCAGAAAGACATACCAAAATGTTAATGGTAATTAGAATGGTGGGGAGTGGAATTATGAGTATCAGATGATTATAAAAGCATCTTCGTGTTTTTCCAAGCTTTCTGCATATGACAGACACTACTCTTGTAATCTGAAAAATAAGAAAGCTCTGAAAAAATAAAGGGGTGAATTTGACTTTTCCTGATGGAGTCCCAAGGAAATGAGTCGTTTCATGGAACTGGGCCAAAGCAACAGCAAGCCGCTTTCCCGATCTGGAGAGTTTATACTCAAGAAGTTCAGACTATTTGTGCAGAATGATCACACGGCCTCTTGCCCGTTGGGCTCACCATCCACATTTGCTTTCAGGACAGGTAAAGCAGATGAAAATTAATGAGCTCTGGTCTGTTTTTATTACACTTTTCATATTTCATTGAAGGTTTAATTTTATTAATTTCTAAACCATTGGTTAAAATACAAAGTGTAGAATTCCACTGGGTACTGAATTTAAATGCCATTGTTCCCTATGAAATCATTTTTTAAAAAACTTTTAATTTGGAATCTTTTCTTTTGCAACTGTAATTGAGACTGCAAAGAAGTTGCATTTCCTGGGGGAAAATCCTCTTTGCTGAAATGAGTGGGCTCTTTGTCCCTGTGCAGAAAAATCAGCACAGAGTGTGCTATAAGGGGATCTATATTTATGTTACATACACATCTATATTTATATGGTGCACATCCTAATAAGGGCATCTTATAGCTCCATGACCAGCTGGAGTCCTTCTGTTTAAATCGTTTGATGGGCTATTGACGTCACATTGAAAGGACCACCTCATGCAGGGGGTCTAACAGGCCTGCTGGGTCTGTGCTCATTCAGTGAGGGTCTAACAGGCTTGGCTGGGTCTGTGCTCATTCAGTGAGGGTCTAACAGGCTTGGCTGGGTCTGTGCTCATTCAGTGAGGGTCTAACAGGCTTGGCTGGGTCTGTGCTCATTCAGTGAGGGTCTAACAGGCCTGCTGGGTCTGTGCTCATTCAGTGAGGGTCTAACAGGCTTGACTGGGTCTGTTCTCATTCAGTGAGGGTCTAACAGGCTTGACTGGGTCTGTGCTCATTCAGTGAGGGTCTAACAGGCTTGGCTGGGTCTGTGTTCATTCAGTGAGGGTCTAACAGGCTTGACTGGGTCTGTTCTCATTCAGTGAGGGTCTAACAGGCCTGCTGGGTCTGTGTTCATTCAGTGAGGGTCTAACAGGCTTGGCTGAGTCTGTGCTCATTCAGTGAGGGTCTAACAGGCCTGCTGGGTCTGTGCTCATTCAGTGAGGGTCTAACAGGCCTGCTGGGTCTGTGCTCATTAGCTGAGAGAGGCAGAAAAATCTTATTTTAGGGTATGAAGGGGATAGAACCTTGGCTTTGGGGTTCAAGATGTATTCATTCATCCATTAAATAATTACTGGGCCAAGTATAGTTGTGGGATTTGGGGATTCACACCAGATAAAGCCTGGCCCCCTCCATGTGTGAAACTAAGATGTAGCAGGGAGAAACGGCAACAAGATAAGGTAGTTTCAAGTTCCAAGTGTGAGGAAGCAGAGGGAGGCCCTGGGGAGGCCGGGGCAGAGCAGGGGGTGCCCTCCGGGCAGGACTGGGCAGAGACTGGGAGACAGTTGGCATTCAGGTGGAAAAGTTTACAACAAGACAGGCCCGCATGGAGAGACCTGGAGGGGTGCTCCAGGCGGAGGGGAGGGCCAGGTCTGCGGGGAGGAAGACCAACGTGCGGGGAGGACTGAAACATTATGAGATGACTTTTATGGCCCTTTTAGCAACAGGAGAAGATAAGATGCAGAAACATAATAAAAGGGACCCTAAAACATTGGCATGGGGGAAAGAAGGCTGCAAAGGAGGATGGTGGAAGTCCTTATCATGATCTTATACAGGGAAGGTCTCAGTCCAGTGTGTCCTTGGTAGCTTCCAGAATAAATATGCATTGAAATCTTCTACAAAGTAGCTATTATAGCAATAAGTATAATTTATTTCCGTACTAAATTAGCCCAAACTCTCAGTCACTCATTTGTCTAGTAATCCAAAGAATACTACTTTATTTTGTTGGATCGGATTTGCCAAGATCGTGAAGCAGGTTCCTGTTTTGATCATGTATTAGAGCGGCTCCTTCCTGAACCGTTGTGGCACAGATGTGAGCTTGTCCCAAGCAGTGAGCTTTTATTAGTGCTGCTGCTTCGAGTTTTCAAAGCCTGTCTGACTCTCATGGATGACCTCGGGATGTGAAGAAGAGCCACCTTTTAATTTTTCTCAAGCTTCCTAGATCTCTCACAAGTTTATCATGGAGATTAAAGAGCTCATAGGTGGGGGCGTGGTTGCTTATTTCTATCCTTTTTAATCCTCTGTGAAATTATGGCACTGAGTGAATAAAAACACTGCACAATTTCCAAAGAGTTGCAGACTTTCCATTGGAGGGTAAGTCCTGATGGAAAACAACACAGGTTCAACTTGTTATTCATAATCTCTGGAACAGTGAACATTGCTAAGTGCAAGCCTCCAGTGGGCCAAATCCTGGTGCCCTTTGGGGGCTACGCACAGGGCTGGTTATTGCCCCATCAGGAATCCAGAATGTGATACCTTTTCAGGCACTATCCATGTGTATGTGATTCAGTGCTTCAATTCAGTGCTCCTGAGCATTAAAGTAGAAAAGACACAATCCTGTTGCTAGAGCACAGCGATGAAATGAGGATAGGTTCTATCTGAATCCTTTAAGGGAGGGCTCAAGCACTGTAACTCTGTAAGTGGAGCCCTACAGAAAGTTATTTATGGGAAAGAAAAACCTCAAGAAAACACTTGGGGGAAAAATGGGCTAAGTTCTGAGCAAGGGAAGGTAAGTTGTAATGAGATTGTTTCCCTTTAAAATTCTCTGCTTTACACACATGGGATGCTTTATGTTGTTGTAAATATAGCTACATTCAATCCCTTAAAAATGTGTCCCTGAGCCATTATTATGGGGTTGTATTTGTACCGGATTCTGCTGAGATGTCTTCATTTTACACCAAAAATATGAAATAGAGGGGATTTCATGGGCTCCAAACATCAGAACTCAGTATCTGCATGAGGAACGAAGAAGACCGTGCCAGAGGTTTCAGGTTGGGACCAAGCACTTGGAAGAAGAGAAGAGGGCACGTGGAGAAGTTGTTCTTGACTTGCACACTCACTTCTACCACAGGAAGGATTTAAAAATTTCTTGCACTAGCACCATTCAGGGTCTCATCTTGTGGACTGATCATTCCCTTTCCCCTACTTCTCCTCATTACTTCTGGGCCACTGTAGACCAGACGCACGGGACAACTGGTTTCTCCAAGTGATAGTCAGGACATCGGGATGTTTCTCTGGGATGAGGAGAACGTCTACCGGAGGAGCTGCTTGCTGAGAGAGCATGAGAAGATGGCTTAGTCTGCAGTTTCTTGGCGAATTCCAACCCCAGCCTATTTCCAAGATAACAATGTGTTAAACCCCTGGCTGTTAGTCTTAGAGAAGCAATCTTCCTCACCATCTAAGTAAATCTATTGCATGCGTTAAAACTCAGTGTTCCCATGACATTTTGCTGTCCCTTCATTCTTCTTCATGGCTTCCTTGGTGTTAACTACCTTTTCATTGCCGATGCCCGGGGAAGGACATGGCCTCCTCATGTTCCAGATCTTTAGTTTCCAGTATTTACTGATCAAAGAAGGTTAACCAAACCCACCATCATCATAGGTGAGTATGCTCCCCCCAAATCACGTCTGACCCATAAGCTTGGTGAGCTGGCACTGTAATGTATTTAATTGGTTTTATTCTTATTACCAAGTTTTGTGGCAATACTGGTGTTTCTTTTTTTTAGTCAAATAAACCTCATGAAGATGACCCTCCAAATTACAGCCCAAATAGTAAAATATTTTTAGCCACATTTTTGTTTCATTACCTCCCTTAGGGCATTGATATTTTATTACTCAGTAAACAGAAAAAACAGCTCCTTCAAATGGCTTGTTTCCTGAACATGAGGCATAAAATTGGGACAGTTTGTCTTCACAGTATTTTCTGGAGCAAAGAAATTCAAGATGAATACAAGCTTTTGAAGAGAATAAGCCACTTTAGATACATTTCCATTGATTTAAGGCAGGATATGGGGTGGGAGGGACGGTGCAATAATTTAAACCTTGGAACCCTTTGCAAGGCAGATAAGCTTCCGGTGTGTCAAATAGCATCCTCTGTGCATCCAGAGGGAGGAAGTGCCTATTTCTTTTTACTTAAACAACTGGACAGACTCTCCCTTCGGACTGTCCCTGTGGTTCCCACCAGACTGGTTGCACAGCGCCATCACACCACCTGCCTGCTGCCTTGTTAAGCAATTTGATTGTTGATGTTGTTGAAGACTTTGTTGGTTTTAAAGGTACCTGTCTTCCATTTGCTGTGGGAGTTGAGCCCACTTCCTTTTCACTTACACACAACCTCCTCCAAATGCTTCTGTGAGGACTGTGCTGTCTCCGTGCAGCATCTTTTAATGATGCTCCAAAACAGGTGTTCCCTGCACTAGGCATGCAGCCCGAGCCCCATCCTCATGACTTGACATCTGTGGCCTCAGAGCAATAGCTGAATGAGTGTTGTTACTATTCTTTTGATGGATGCATGCAATAAATCAAGGCAGTTTCAGCATTCTTAAGGGGCAACGGTAAAAGGTTGGGAAAAAAATTGTAATGAATGAGTGCTTTTCAAAGGCCACAGATTAATAGCTCTGGACATACCAGAAATCACATCAGGAAAACTTTCCCCAACCCCCTCTCATTGGCACACCCTCTGTCAGGCCAGTGGGGGTCCTTTGAGGGACAGCACACACTCATGGCACCTTGAATTCCCACCGTCAGGAGGGGAACAGAGCTGAATTCCCGGGAGCATTATGGAATTCACTTCTTAAGTGGCTCCCCTTGTCTCCCAGGTCGTGAGGATGAAGGCAGGTACCATCGACTGGGAGTGGAAGATGGTGGCTTTCAGTCTGTGAGGTCGATCTTTGAGGGTTGAAAACCTCAAAGATTCCACTATCTGCTTCCTAAAAAAGTAAAGGCAGCTCTGTGGCCCTCAGAGGTATGGCACTTTTTATGGCTCGATCCCAATTATGTTCTTATATTTTATAAAGGCTGCCAAATTTACCTTTAACATGTCCCCAGGTCATATAATGATGCAGCTGCAAGGTTTTAAAATCAAAGGAGAACCTACGAGCATTCCCTTCAGTGATTCATGAGCTGGTTCTCACAGCCTTCTTCATACTGACTGATCAAGTGGTACTGTGTTTAAGATCCCTCTGAATTTATATCCGTCCCACGTTTATAAATACATATTCTTTTCTTTCTGCATGAAGGTGATACATCCACGGATAATGACCTGTTCTAACAAGGTTACCAGAACGTTAAAAGAGTAAAGAACACTAATTGAAATCAAAGGCATATTCTTTTGATCTTTAGGGCAAATTTTAGTCATGTGGTAGAAACTGAGCTGGTGGCAGTGGCAGAAAAGGAGGGATGGCAAAGGCGTCCTTACGGAGAAGCGGCTTTATCGCCACCTCATCTCAAGCTCTATCACTCTGAGCAACATTCCAATTCCAGAAGTCCCCTGAGGCCACTCTGGTACTGGGTTGACATATAAATAATAAAGTGGAGATAAAACACAGTAACTTAACAATGGAAATAACTGGCAAGTGGCTTTTTGATCTGTGGCACTTCAGGGGAGGCTGAAATACAAACCCTCACGAGGCCGTGGAGAAATCCCCAATCAGACGACGTTGATGGATGAGTTACATTAGATGGCGTACATGCCTTCTCAGGATTTCTAGAGCTTTATTTCCTCATCTGAGAGCTGGGACGAGCTACTTCTTTTTTTTTTTTTTTTTATCAGGGATTATAATGTTAGAAGGGAGGAATCCAGTACTGGATTTTTTACTTACAAAGATTTCTATCAGTTGTTTATAAAGTTGAATACAGACAGACCTGGTTGATAATGGGATTTTATTATGGATCATTAACCAAGAGTGCAAAAGATTCTGATATAGTGCCGCTTCTCAGAACGTAGGAATGAAATGCATTTTAAAAATTCAAAATATTACCTGTATTTCAGGCATAAAGAGAAGCAACAAATCAGCCTGAAATTCCATGAGCAATCACCCCTGGAATAAGAATATGCTCTTAAACAGACTGCATGAAAGAACAAAATGTTACAGTATAATGTAACCCTGGACATTTTTTCATTGACACTTCCCACCCAGTGCTCCTGGAGGAAGACATGCCCTTGGGCCTGGGCTACCCCTTGGGCATTTACTTTCTCCTTAACGGTGGCTGGGCTATTTGCTGCTGAGCGGGGTGTTCTGGGACTTCCCACCATGCAGTCGTTATTCCATGCATTCTTTTGTTCTCGGAAGTGCCATCCCTTATTAGTTGTGAAGTGGAAAATGCAGGTATTGTAACTTGCCATACGTGCTCACCAAAAATAAAACTAAAAGGAAATTAATTTTGTGTGTGTGTCTGAAAGGGCATTTTAAAGATTAGTTAGAAAAATTCCAGTCCCCATTCCCCTACCACATCTAATTGGAACGATTCCTTACCTAATTATTAATATGACAGAATAACTTAAATTAATTGATAAAAGTTGATACTGTTTTTTTTGAGCTGTTAATAGTTTTATTAGAAATTTACAATATGTCATTGAAAGAAATCTTGGCGACGAGCTAACAGTTACCTTATTAGATCTCTCACAAGGAAGTACCCACATTCCTATACCGCTGAACTCTGGGAATGCTTGCTGAATAAAGTGAGGAGGTGTGGAGAGCCACGCTGGGCGTGACCTCATTAAACCTGGTGAACTCCTAAAGCAGAGGCCAGAGGCCACGCCGTGGACTTCCTTAGGATGTGGTTGTTGTAGAGCTCTGAGAGGACAATTCTGTCAAACTTGTGCTTATAAAGTCGAATAACTCATTCTGTGGGTGACATAAGGAAGGCCCTTTTCTATTGACTACTCCTTCCCCTCTGACTACTAAGAAGGAAGAATAACAACAGAAAAGTGGCTGAAAGGATATTTAAAATTTCATCTGCTCCGTTTTTTGTAGGAGGTCAAAATTCATGATGAAATCAAATAATTTGGGTCCTTTAAATATTTAGGTTACTACCATTTATTTGCTGTTTTTCTCTGAGGTCTGGAGGCAAGTCTTATTGGCCATCTCAATACAGAAACTAATCCTATGAAGTACAGTTCTGAGAAACAGCAGATTGGTTCTCACTATCCACACATCTAGGCATTGCTAAAGCAAAGCATGGCAGAATCATTTTCAGGTGAAGGCCCTGCGTCTTCCTGACTTTAACAGAGAAGCTGCCCTGCTCCCCGGCCCTTCCTGTGCATCTGTGCAGTGGACAGAGCACCTACCGTGTGACGTAAAGTACCTGTGGTGCCTGGAACTTGTTGCTCAGTGAACTGGACTTAATATACAGGTCAAACCAGGTGGACCAGATACCCACGGATATGTTTCCACCGAAAATTTCATTCTCATCTAATCTCCACATTTGCTAATTTCTAAATGTGCTTATACACTGTATATTTCTCATCACTATTAAATTCAAGAGTATATTTTAGGCAAAGTACAAGTAAAATGAACAGTTCTTATGAAAGTCATAACAACCATCGATGGGGCCGTATTCCCATTGCAGTCTTTCTTATGTGTTTTCCCAAATTCTTGAATAAACCTTGGGAAATGTTCCAATAAGCCTACGATTTTCAGTTTTGGTCTGAGGTTCATCCAATCTACATACCCCTTGGCCCCACTGAGGCCGAGTGAGTCTTGGTGGGTGGGAGGCCTCAGTGAGCTGAGAAGGGAAGGTGCTGGAGGACCAAGTGGGGCATCCGTTCTGTCCCGAAGGATGCGCAGAGGTGGAGGCCCGAGACAACAGTGAGGCCTCTGTGGGCAATACGGGCGAGGCTGCGGAGAGGGTGAGACCCAGGCAGAGACACAAAGACACTGATCTGCTCAAAAACAGGGAAGAGCATGTCATCCCCTTAGCTAGACCAGACATAACACTTAATACACAGTCTTCCTGGCAGAGAGAAAGTCTCCTTCAGGCGCAGCCAGAATGAGCTGTTGGGTCATTATGTGTTATAAAGCACGTCCAGAGTGAGCACAGTAGAGGCTGTTATGGCTGCATGGGCAGCGCTCTCCTCACTTTGGGGTCTATTAGTTGTTCCATTGTATAACCCAGTTTACCTCGGACATTTCAACTCTTTTTTAACTAAAGCTTGGTAAAATTTTCCTGGTAGTAAAGACTTCCTCGTGTTTTAAACTTAGTGCTACGGAAGGTGAGTGGGAGAACTAGGAGCATGGCATGGAGCACTCACGCTGAAGCACATGATCTCGTAGTGATTTAATGGCTGGTAGCTATAAATATTCACAGTGCATGCATGCTGGCTGGCAGTCTGTTTTGCACTCATGCATGGATTTTAAGACGTTTTCATGTGGATGTGGAGTGTGTAAGGATATCTGTGTTGGCTAGTGACCCAGCGGGCCAACATCTAATACCCAAATCCAAATCGCAGAGGATGTGCCCGGGTTATCCTTAAGATACGGTGCTTCATTATATCTGCTGATCAACTCCTAGCCTGCCAGCCTGTTAATGTTGCATATGTCTGAGTGGTTGGCTGATTTATCAGGGTAAGACAGATAACCACCTGAACGATCAAGCCAAAAATCCTGCTCAAAATCCAGCTGAGATCACACGAGGTCCGTGGAGCCCAGGACCAGGCCAGGCTCAGTTTCCCATCTTGTTTTCTGTCCAGCGTGTTCCTCCCCATAGGTGCCCAGTCCCCGTCAGATGCAGCCCCCACTCAGCCTGGCTCCTCCTGGGACCCAGACCAAGGTGAGGAAGGGAGAGGATCAGGAAGGAAGACCCTTCCCTGGCACCTACCCAGCCTGCGCCCGCCGGGTGCCTCACTCTCCTCTCCCTGGCCCTGTCCTGCTCCACCCCCAAGGCTAGTGGGCCTCAGGCTCCCCGGGGGCCACCAGTGTGGCTCCAAGCCCAGCCGAGAGATGCTGGCAGGTGTCTGGCTGTGCCTGCCTGCCATGTGCATGGCCACTGGGGCTGGGCTGTTCCTGGCATGATCCCAAGCGCCCACCTCCCTGGGAAACACCCAGTTCTCACACCTGGTCCTCCCAGGGGGTGTGTGAAGTGACTGTGACAATCCTTCACATTCAGCTGAAGCTCAGAGGGGTTTCAAAAGTTGCTGCAAGTCTCAGGACTGATAGTGGGGGACCCGGGACTTAAACCTGGCATAAGGCATCGCCTCCTCCTGCCGGCTTCTGGCAGCTGGCTCCCAGGACAGGGCCTGCTCCAGCCGCCCTACCACCAGCCCCTTCCTAGGAACGGGCCCATCCTCCTCTGGTGCAGACACTGTGGGCTCACTGGCGCTGAACCCCACTCTTCATGCACTGACGACTGGCCTCGTGTTCGGCTTCCTGCTCGGGTCTCAGTGTCACCCACTCTTGTTGGTGGTGCAGAGGGGGTCTCTGGGCTCCTGGTTCCACCATTTACTTGCTTGTGGCCTGGGAATGGCCTGGCCCTGTGCCCCACGTCCTGCATATGCTGGGTGGGAATCCTAGTAAGTATGGGCCTCAGGGGCTGTCGGGAAGCCAGTGAGGCATCATCTGAATCCCTTACACAGGGCCAGGCCCAAGGCTGCCTTATCAGTGCAGCGACCATCATGTGCTTCCTAATGCCTGTGACTGATCCTCCTCTTAGAAAAGCCCACACTGACTTCTGTGGGGGCAGCTGTGGGACTGACTGTCTGCAGGACCACCCTCGGGTCCACACGTCTCTGAGCACCTAGTGATGGACTTGTTTCCTGGCCCCTCCTAATCTCCTTAAGGCCCTGCAGTGACCTGGGCCCGGCCTGGATGCAGAGGACAGGCTAACGTCATGAGAGGTCGGTGATGCCACACGTGCACAGTGCACGGGAACGTTGTCCCCGAGGATGTGACATGCCTAACTGAGCTGCATGCAGATTGAATGGCCACAGTCTCGGTGTGAGCAGCACCGCGGGGGCCTCAGACCTCCTCCCAGTGCGAACCTTGTGCATTTTGTCCACTGCAAGGCTGAGAAGCGCGGCTGTTATTGGTGAAAGACTCTACTGGCCCTGGGGATAGTGAGAAGCCATAGGTTTTTGCAGAGAGGAAGGGAGAGAGAGATTTTGAGGGTTTGGCTCACATGGCTGAAGGCCATCTGCTGGCAGAAGTGCCTGTTCCTCTGGGGAGGTTGTCTCTTTTTAAGGCTTTCCACTGATTGAGCGAGGCCCACCTACACTATGGAGGGTAATCTGCTTGAGACTTTTTCAAAGTCTGCTGGTTTACATGCTAATTTCATGTAAAAAATTTGTTCACAGCAACGTCCAGATGTCTTTGGCCAAATATCTGGGTATTGTGGCCTAGCCAGGTTGGCACATGTATTAACCATCACACCGGCCTTTGAAATGGACTGGATGTCACACCCTCTTCCATCTTCACTTGGGTCCTCTGTGCCCTCACATTCCTGGTATGAATCATTTCACCCCAATACTGCTTTGTCTAGTCTTAAGTTTTTGTGGCAATTACAAAAGCCTCCCCTTTGGGGTGACCATGGGCGTTTCCGGTGGATAGATGGCGCACTGGTGAAGAAGACAGACTTGTCTTATGGAATATTCTCCAGACGTGGGGCACAGGGTGAGCTCTTCTGTGACTCTCATCAGCAGCAGAATCACACATACACACATGCAGCCTTGGTGTCCAAACAAAATTCTAATTGGGAAAATTCAAAATCCTTGTCTTGGATGGGAAACGAATGGCAGTTTTGAATTATGGCCATGGAGCCCCCTTCACTGTGGCAGATACACGTAGAGAGGACAGCTTGTCATCACTGGTTCTCTGATGGAGGAAGCTCGGAAGGCCATGCTTTTTAGGGGATGACACTGTGCATTTTGTGGCACATTTACAAAGAGCCCTGCCCCCCCCCCCCCGCCACTAACATGATGAATTATGATGACAAAAGAGAACACTTTGCTCATTATGATATGCTCCTGAGATTTTATGGATGCTGGAAGGAACAAAAATATGATGCTTTAATACTCCAATTTGTACATGCAGTACAAATGGTAATTGTTTGGGAAACTGCTCTGTCATACTTTTATAGGAATGATATACGGGGACCAACATTGTTTTCTACATCAAAGGTAGTAAAATTGGACAGAGGCTGAGAGCTCTGAGCCCACAGGGGACTGAGTAGCCTGGACCAGCTTGTTGTCCTTTCTGAGCACTCGGTTCTTCCCCACGTGGGACTGGCAGCTTCTGAAAGAAAGCGCGGGTGGGAGTCGGAGCTTACTGCAGATGCAACCTAAGCTCTGGGGTCAGAGGTTTGCTGCCAAGGTTGAGTGAAAGGTGAGCTCAGACGCGTTCACACTGCCGGCTGCCGGCCTGTGGCCCTGGGAGGGCTGGTGGCGCCACAGCCCCATCATCTCCTCCACTTCTCTATGACTTGTACTGCTCCTCTGACACAGCCCTTCTTGTGTCCCACAAGCCTTGGGGAGCCTGGCGGCGCACCAGCTGCCTTCTACGGCAGGGCCTGCCCGACTCAGAGGCCTCAGGTCCCCTCACGCCCGCCAAGAGGACATTCCCTTTTCTCTTCTCCCATGTCACCGCCACCAGGGCCGAGGTCCCCAAGGGCTTCTCTGATTTAATTTCCACGGCATGTTCTGTGAAAGGGCACCAGTGCGTGTTTTTCTCGTGGCAGTTCCTGGTACACACACAGGCCAACTCATATTCGGGGAATTTGGAAAGAGAACATCGTATGACGACACTGAAACCAAAGTCACTGTGCTTCTCCACAACAGATTATCCTTTCGTGAACTATCTGGGTAATTTCAGTGGATACTGTGAGTCGTCATCATCCTTTATTTAGGGGAAACAGATATTTCTGGACGCTGGGCCTTAGAGCCAAGCTGGGAGGGCAAGGAGCTGAACTACGGATCCGAGGAGTAAGTGACCTTCCCTTTCTCACTCCGCGTGGAGAAAGGAAGGAGCTAGGCTTTGTTGTGAACCATAACACATTAACCGGCCTAACCCATTAAACACATGACACGTCTAACCAATTAAAATGGGCCGCAGCCTGGAGTTGGGAGCTATCCTGGCCTCGGTCACCGTGGCTCGTAGTGGTTTAGTCCAGGATGGTTTAATTTGCAACTGCTAGCCCCTGCATCTCTGCCTCGGGGTTTTTTCTGAATGTTAGTGCTAACTGTGCCCAAACTGGGTCAGAAGTACTGGGACACGGGGCCCCCTGGTTCAGCCTTACAAATACGTCCACTCCCTCACTGCTGGGACGAGGTGACTGGGCTGGACGTCCCACCGCACTGTTCCTAGAAGGGACTCCTGCCTGTACACCAGGGTCCCCAGCCACCTCTCACACCGACAGTGGGCTTGACAAGCCAGTGCACTCAGGTACCCCAGGCTCCTTGCCCACCCAGTGATTCTGCGTCAGCTGAGCTGTCTCACAGCAGCAGTGCAAGGTGTCTAGGCTGAAATGCAGTTCAGAGTGATTCTCCCACCGCGATGCCTCTATGCTGCAGCCTGGGCGCGTGCGCCCCGAAATTCGTCCTGATGTGGCTGTAAGGCCGCCTCTGCAGAGGAAGACAGTGGATCAGACAGTTGGGATTTTTGTTTTAAACAGCGTAAAATTCCATTAGGCTTTTTGATGAAAATGAATCCGTTTTCTCTGACTGAGTCCTGGCGGCCTGCACTGGCTCCTCCTGCATCCACGCTCCTGCTCTCGAATCGTCAGCACCCCTTCATGTTCTCCCCTTGGTTGCACAACTCGTCAAGAGCTATAGGACCCCCCTGCTGTCCACTGCAGCACAGGGCTCCTTGGGAGACACACGTGGATCGAAATGCAGCTGCTTGTTACCCATAGGGAGGGTGACCCGACGTGACCCTGACCCTCACCTCAGGTGAACGGCTCACTTGATGCCAGGCTGGAGAGAAACCTGGGCTCTGTGCTCTTTGGAAACAGGCGCCCGGCCCAACCGGGAGGAGTCTGTTGAGTTCTTAGAACTCCTGGGCGCCTCTTCTGCAGGCCCTTTCCGAACAGGCGTGTCCCCTCAGCTCTGCCAGCCACTTTCTTCCTTCAGGGACAACATTTAGCTGTGCCAGCGCGTGCCTGTGTCCTGGTGTCACACTGGTCTGGACACCGAGCAGCCAGAACCCTACCATTCTGTCCAGCAGCCTCGTGTCAAATGACTCAGCTTAGCTTTCCAGTGACTGGGGTGTTCCTGGCTAGTTTGCCCCAGTTTCGTTGCAGCACAGTTGCTGGACCCTTGGGCTGACGTTGCTCAGGACAACCCCTGTCCCCAGGAGAAATCTGTGAGAAGGCACAGATCTTGGTCCAGTCCTGACTATGAACTTCATAGCAGAGCTACACTGAAGCCCATCCCTGTGCCAGCAGGGCATCTGATTACACGCCCTGTGTGTCATGGGCCAAACGTGCTGGCGCACACATACCCAGCTGCTGTTCACACCTTCTGGAGCCAGAGGACAGGGACTCCCGCCCACTGGCCAGGGCCAGACCAGCCTAACAAGCCACAGAAAGTGACAGCACCCAGCCAGCCCCATCTTTTGACATCCTTTTGCAAAGTGGTGTTGCCCTTTGGGCTCCAGGGATTAGTATAATTGGACTCAAATATTTGCAAAATTTGCATCTGGTTTCCTTAGCAGATTTTGGTGAGTACACCAAATATTACTTTTAGTATGTATTTGGGGAAAAGAGAATAAATCTGATTGAAACTTGGGCTACACTGAAGAAGTTCAGGACATTTCTCAAGTTTTGCTCTAAAATACTTGGAATTGGTATAATTGCAGATCTCAGATGTCTGCATTTCTTACTGTTTTAAGAAAGGGGTCAATGCTTATTGTTTTCCACAGATATCTGAAAAGGGGGGAGTGAGGGAACAAACTTACTCCCTTTCTGCTGGCATCTTTGGAGACACTCAGGTTCCCGAACAGCTAGATGGAGACCTTTCATCTTTAATTAGCTGGGAGCCATTTTATGAATTGGTTAAGTTGCAGAAGGAAGCCGTGCATACAAGATCTGTGTTGGAATTACTCTTTGAACACGTTTCCCGGTGACAGGATCATTGATAAGAGAAGATGGGTGACAAGGAGGTGGACTGGGTGCTCTACTGGGTGATTTATGGGGAACAACCTCTCAGTAGTGTACTGTATAAAAAAATGATGCCAGGTAGAAAACCTTTTTACATGAATCAGAGGAGCCTGAACTCGTGGCTGGGATCCTGGGATGAGTCCGGAAAGAGGGGGGCAGCGAGCTTGAGGGACAGGTGGGGGAGCTCTGCAGACTTGGCCCCAGCTTGCTGCGCTGTCTTGAGGAGCAGAGCAGCGGGGTCCTGAAGATGGTGCTGGGCTCCGCAGCCACAGGGGCGACTCCCCAACACGACTCTGAAACGTAAGAAAGAGGCTCCGAATCATGTGGCGTCCTAAGGCCCCCAGCAAGCTTCCCTGAAAGTTGAGAGCTGCTTCTTTCCTCCTAGCTTCCCATCGCCCTTCAGGAATTGTTCCAGTCATAAAACACGGACTGCGCGGAGGACGCCCCCTCTGTCCAGCCAAACTGCTGGCCTGCCCGCTCCTCGGACTGGGTAGCCTTGGTGGGAGGAAATGGACACATGGGCCGCCAGGGTCCGGGAAATGACCTCGTTGGTTAAAAAATAGTTGACCCAGTTTTATTCTGTTCTGTAGGCAAAGAAATAAGGAAGTGATTTATTGTAAAGAATTTCCAGTGGGATTGTTCCGGGTCTGGAAAGAGGTTTTCTCTGGTTCTTGTCAAGTGACCACCTCATCTGTGAATCCCGAATGCCCGCACGGCTTTGAGGGACTGTGCCACATCTTCAGGACAGTGCTTATTGCCCTGTCGTTTTGCCAGTGCCAGAGCTGAAGCCGGGGAAGCAAAGCCTTGTGCCCTTGTCCTGGGTGCCCTCCTTTGAGAGAGCCAGCCTGCCTGTCCCCTGCAGGACGCACGTGCCCCTGGGAGGTCCCGTTTTCACCTGTGCGTGGTGCTGCGGGCCTGGGTTTTTCCTTCCCAGATAAGCTCCCCTTGCCCTGGACCAGAGCAACGCCTTGGCTCTGCAGAGCACCTTGAGTCTAGTGGGCACTGGGCCAGCTCCTGTCTAAGCCTTCTCCTGGGAGGCCACCAAGAACATAAGGAACTCTAGCCCTTCAGACACGGATAAGACATCTCACCCAATAATACAGAAGGGCTCCTTCACACCCGTGATATTCACTGTGCATTTCTACCCTGCATCTGTTTCTGACCTCAGAAATAAGGAAAGTATTTAATTGCCCTGAAATATACGGGCTAATAAAATTGTCAATAATACTAATAAACACTAAGAAAAATTGTTCTCATGTCAATGTTTGCTTCCTTGCTACCCGGGTGGGTTGGCTGTATATTTGCAACTGATGACGACACTAGAGAAAAGTAAAGTGGGCATCTGGATCAACTCCTAATGAACTAATCCAACAAATATTTAATGAGTGTCATCTATGTCCTAAGACTCTAATGGGGGCTGGAAAATTAAATAAGAAATTGTCCTTACCTGTCAAACTTCTGGGAGAGAATGATAAGTAAAGAACTTCCCTTAAAAAGTGGCCAAAGTCAATGGTAAAATAGGTTTGAAATCCAAGTGCTGTGGAGGCACGAAGGAGGGGTGGCTTGTTTTGTCTGGGGTGATCTGCAGAGATGACACACAGATATCGAAGGCAGTTGGACCCATATCTTGGTAGAACAGGTAGAAATTTGCTGAGTAGTGAAGACAACTGAGGAGCAGTCCTGGAAAGGAAACAATAGATGCCAAGAATGGAAGTAAAAATACACAGCATATTCCTGGAGCCGACATGGAGACAGTAAAATGAGCTGGTTTGGTAAGCAGGCGCTCATAAATTCTGTCCATGGCCTACCCGTAGGGGAGAGTTATCACTCAGCAGCTCAGAGGGTAGGCTCCTGTGACTGAGAGCCCAAATAATAATAATGCTTCACAGGGCAGGAGGATGGGATGAATACAGGAAGTGAGGCAAATGGTGAGTGAAGAGTGACCAGGGTCACTGGGCAGCAGGCTTTCACCCACAGAATCGGAGGGCTACGGGGGACTCATCTGCAGTAGCAGGGTTGACCCAGGTTGAGAAGCACCTTGCATGTTAGCCTGAGGAGGATGGAGATTGTGGGGTAAGCAATGAGAAGACGTTGGCATTTTCTTATTAGCCGGGGGGATGACCTAGTGGTATCCACGTTGTAAATAGCTAATGCCTTTTGCAGCATGGAAGAGGGCCAGGTGAGGAAGGAGTTTGAAGATAAGGAGAGTCCTAGGGACAGTTCCTGCAATTTTCTATGCAAGAAAAGTAAAAACCCCTCTATTCTTAAACATTTTCCATAAAAGTGATACATACATACTATAGATATTTGAAAACTAGAAAAGAGAAAAGGAGAAACAAATCAGCCTTGATCCTGCCACCGACAGGCAGCACAGTCGTAATGACTTTGATGTGTTTTGTTCATCTTTTTTTATGTGAGTTTTGTTCCATTTCTTCTATATAAATCTGCCCATACTAAATGCTGCTTACAAAATTCCCTAACATTCTATCACTTCCACATTGTTACATTAATACACATTTTTCTTAATCCTCATTTTAAAAGATTAGTTATTGTGAATCTGGAATGAACATTTTTTGTGCCTTGGAAGCTTGCTATACTTAACAGCCATTCATAGGATGGATTCAGAGAAATGAGATCAACTGATTAAATTATATTTATGGTTAGAAGTTTTGGATAAATTTGTATGCTGACAATCAATGTAAGAGAATGCCATATATTGATTGATGATAATTAAACAATTATCATTATTTAAAATGTTATTTTAAGAAAATGGTATTTTTTGTTTTAATTTGGATTTCTTCAGAAACATTTTCTCGTATCCTTTCTTGAACATTTCTGTATATATCATCTAGACATAGCATACTGGGTCTTCCAGTTGGTACCGTGTGCGACCAACCCATCCATTGTCTTGTTCTTCTGCATTCTTTTAGTGGTTTTGAGAACCTGTAAGCCAATCTGCCTTGAATCCTACATGAGCTCATCCCACTAGGCTAAGAACATTACTTTCTGGGAAACTGGAGGGTAAAAATGATTAATGGCACATGTGCAAGTGTGTGTAGGAAGAGGTGGTCTAGTCCAAATTACTTTCACAATCATTGCTGCTGGCCTTTTTTTTTAAAAACTGTTTCTTCCAAGTTGTAGATGGGAAGAATGTAGATTTATTTTTAAAATGATGACTTAGCAGGTGCTGATCTATAAATACTGGAGAAAAAAAAGTCATATTCATTTGGTTTCAGGAATGGCAAATTTGAAAACGAGTCAACCTTAGCACCCTCTCGGCAGTATCTTTTGGAGGGAGACTCACGTATTGCCTCACTCCTCAGCATTTACCGTTGGTGAATAAATCCATAGGCTCTCTCTCCCCTTACCTGTTCATGCATAACTTCAGCATCTAATGCAGTAAGACAGCAGGTAGGAAGGGGTAAGTGGCCAAATCCCTAGTCAGGGAGCAGGTCAGCCTGCAGGTCGGGTGTTAGACGTCAGTGTGGGTGCAGCATGGAAGGCGGTGAGGGTGCTGGTGTACATGCTGAGGCTTCCCTAACTGGGAGTGAGGATGTGTGAGCTGCTCCCCCAGGTACTCTGACCCTACGCTTTCCCACTCTTTAATTTATCCAAATGAATTAACTTATTTTCTTTTTGTACAAACATCTATGCTGAAAGCTAATTGCTCATTTAATTAAAGCCTTTAGTCTTAATCAGGATTACTTTATAACTAATCCACACATATTTAAGATACATCAGGTGCTTTCATTGTTATGTGCCTGAAACTGAGATAGAGCCATACAACACGTAAACCGTAACTCTGGAGCTGGTGTCACAAAGAGCAGCATAGGAGAATGACTGGCCATCGCTCTTTCCAGGGTTGGATTGACTTGGGGATATTTTCTGTGGGGAGATGTCTTCAGGGATTTTTACTTGTTACCTCTTTTCTCCCATTTATTCTTAATATTCGACTTCCTGGTTTCTGCTGCTTTTCAAATAAACATTTTTGGGAATTCAAACATCAGATGATCATATATTCTTTCAGAACTCAACATAAAATGGGATTCTGTGAATCACGGTGAATAAAGTCATGTGTTCCAGGGCACTGAGGACCTTACAGGGAATTCTGCATGGGCCCCCCCGGCAGGCGGTTTCCGGTGGTTGTGGCCTGGTTGAAGTGGCAGCTATGTTGGGTATGGTGAACTGGGCACTGTCACCAAAATCCAGGGACATCTTTGCTTGTGAACATAATTGTCTTTCATGGTTGCTTTGCTTCCTTCCAAAACACCCATAGCAAAGTTTGCAAGAGACCAAAAGCAAAATGGTCTGTATTACAGAAAACAAGAGCAATCACTGTCTCATGTGATGAAAATGTTTATGGGTGATGCTAGCTTCATTCGTGGCTAGATTCAGGGCCCAAACCATGTCATTAGGATGCAACTTTTGGATAATGTCTCTTGATTTTATTCTCCCCACTGTCAGCTTTACCTTCAGACCTTGTGAGGTGGCCCATGCCCACCACCAGCAACACCAAGGTCAAGTGCACTGATGAAGGAGCCCCTGCCTTAGCCACCCTGTCAAAGTCTTGCCTGCTCTGCTGGGGTTGTGGCCGCCCGTGGGGCAGTCACTGTGCCTGGGGATGCAATGAGCTCATGGGGCAGGGGGGGATTATAAGCTGCTCCACCCACCCCAGGGATCTGGAGTTGAGGCAATGCCACTGGGAATTGCATCAAGATTAATAAAAATGGGGTTGTTATCTAATAAAAAGATTAAAATATTGTGATCAGAAGAAACTCGGGTGGTTGCAGAACAGCAAAAATAACAGATATTCCTCAGAGGGTAAGATTATGTGGCAAACATAATATAAAACTAGTCATTTCAAACTCTCTTAATTCATCTTCCTGAGTCCTCCCTTATACTTAAATGGCAGTGAGGGTCGATGTCATATTTGAAAGAGCTGGTGTTCTTCCCCCCCTTTCCCATATCTGTGCTAAGTCAGAAATAGGGTGCCTGAGTTCTGTCTTCTATGGGTCAGGAGACCGGGAAATGCAGAGACTTAGACTCCACAGTGCAAAACAAGGGCTACTGTGGTCACTCTGCCTGCCGCACAGGGATGCAATGGGATCTAAATTCAGTGGACAGCACCGACAGCTGAAGCAGAACACCGCTGATGACATCACAGAACTCCGCCTCTGTCTCAAAGCTGCACTTCCCAGGGCTTGTGAAACAGTCCTGTCCTCATATGTGGGATATTTGACAAAGCCCATTGAAGAAACCCTCTTGCCTAAAATACATTTGGTATCTGGTTGGAAAAAGAGAGTCACAGATCAGAAAAACCCAACTATGGAAGATCTTGGAAATTGGGCTAAGGACTCAATACTTTCCGAAGGTGGTGGGAACCCAGGAATAATTCTTGAAGAACAGAGTAGTATGTTGAATGTGGTTTTCAGGGGGGAAGCTCTGACTCGTATTTTCTGTGTGTAGACAGTGGGGAGAGATGCTATCCAGCCAGCCTCATAGCTGTGACGAGCTGAGATCTAGAAGGACAAGCCACGAGGCTTCCGCAGAGGAGCTGACCCCCTGGGAAGGGAATGTTAAAGGAATCGTCCGTTGGTCCCTTTAGATGGAAGCCTCTGAACGGGAGAGTCCCTTCCTGCTCTTGGCCCCCATTTCCTTCATAAGAGTGGGTTTCCCTTTTCCTCCCACTGTGGATGAGGTTTGGCCGACCAGTTGCGGATGACAGCAGATGGCCACGCGTCCTCATCCCACGTGGCTTTGGGGCCAGAGCCAATCCCTTCCTTACGCTGCCTCTCCAGCTCTTCGGCTGGGACCAGCGAAAATACCTACAACCATTCCTTGGCAAACTCCCCATATCTTCAAATATCTCTTATTCCTGAGAGATTAAAACAAAATGTGCTATCCTGTCACGTATGTCCCTGTGATTCACGGGCAGAAAAATTGAACAGCAGAGACTAAAGATGCTGAAAAATGGAATTTTGACTCAAACAATCACTCATTAATGCCCTTCACATGGTACTAAATTTTACCCATAATATTGTCTATTATGGGAATTACATTGAAAGGGGCAGAATGGGCCATATAATATCAAATTCTTCAGCTTCTTTGAGAATAAAACAGTAGAAATGTTTATCTTAATCATTTTAAATGCTGAAATAGTCACACCATTGCTAAGTTTCGTACATACATGCCAGAGAATCGGTGCCACACGCAGCTCGGCTCAGCACTGCTCACAAAGAGTGACTCTCAAGGGAAGGGATGGCTCAGGGTTAAATAGAAGGACATGAGGAGGATCTCGCATGTAGGGCATAAACATGAATTCCCTTTCAATTCCTTTTTGAAAATATAGGTAGATTTCAAAAATGGAAATAAATTGAGCCTGAAGAAGTGCAAGTCCTTTGTCATCCTTGCTTACTGCTCTCACCGTCCTTTCTACGGCCCCTTCCCATCGTCTGTTCCCTTTCTGTCATTCCTGGCAGTCCTTGTATGCGTAGATGGCTCTTTATTCATTTATTTTTGCTTTTCTGGTGAGCTGATTTGCAGAGCTCCCAGGGGGCATGGTTGGGACGTCCTCCCTGCAGGACAGTGCACGTGTTTTAGGGACTCTATCAAACAGCTGTGTGTTTTAGTCAACAGAGAAGCCCTGGGAGAGGGTATCTTGGCATAGACCTGTTTCTGGGTGGATAGGAAAGTCCCAGAATCCCCCCCTCCACCATCTGAAGGGGGATGTGCCTTCCTGCTGTTGGTCCTTCAGCCTTGAGGAGTTCTCAGCGATGCCACAAGCCTGGCACTGGTCCTGAGGCGGGTGGACTGTGCATGCTGAAAGGGGAAGAAGTGGTTGGCAGGATGAGCTGGTCACTAATGTTTGTAGGTCTCCTGTCTGAGGGGTTTTAGGAGTCCCCTCTGTCCAGGTTGAGCCTCTAACTACTTCCTCAGTGAGTGGGGAGGCTGTGGAGTCATCATCCCCAGAAACGCGAGTCAGAAGCTTCTGGGAGAAGTGAGTACAACCGCTTCCTGGGGGCCATTCAGCCCCGTGGTGGTGGGCTGAGCAGGGAGAGGGGGGCAGACAGGCCTCGCCGCTCTGAGCGTGGGAGCATGGCCTGAGCTGCCCAGGCCCCTTCCCTCCGGGTGGGACAGACCCACAGGCCCCAGGGTGGCTGGCTGCACAGGCATCCTCTAATGCCAAGTCAGTCCCTCAGAATCACCGTGGGCCAGAGAAGATACCTGTGAGACAAAGCAGCTTGGTGGTGGGACGGATGGACATTTCTCAGAAGCCTGTGACTTCTCCAGGACAGGGCGGTAACGTCACAGGCAGGCAGGTGCCGGAGTAAGTCAGCGAGAGAGAAGGAGGGATCTCCCAGGGCAGAGTCAGGGGTGCATGTGGAGTTCGGGCCCTGGACATTTCTCATTTTGTTGCTGTTTGGTTTTTATTTGTTTCTTCTGTTGTTACTTTGGAAGCTAATTGACAGTTTTAAATGAAACAGGTTTTCTTTTTTTCAAGCAAATACATGTTCATGCTCTAAAATAAAATAAAGATAAATAGATTGATAGATGATAGATAAACAGAAATGCCCTCCCCCAGATTTGACCCCCATACCTGGCATTTTTCTTTTTCTCTCTATTCATCTATTTGAAGTATTCATAGACATTGTAATCAACTTTCCCATTTGTTTGCACTGAACAATATAACTTCAGAACTTTGTCTTGTCTTTCCATGCTTTCTACTATCTAATTTTAGTGGGTCTGGTGCAGTCCGAATATAGGTCTCAGTAATGTAATTATGCCTTGGCTGCTAGAGTTCAGGCTTGCTCCCACTTTTGTTTATTATAAACAGCACTTGAATAAACATATTTAAAACTCTGTAAACAGTGTCTGGTCACATCTTTAAGTAAAATTCTGAGATAAAGGGGAATTGCTGAGTTTTTAGTATGCCTACTTTTGCGATTTTAACATGTATTCTCAAGTCACCCTCCCAAATGTTAGAATACTAGTTTTAATTTCTTTTAAAGATAACGTTTTTCCTTTTTGAATAAAAATTTTCAGTTGATTTTCAGTCAGAAAATTGCTTTCATAACTTTAATGTCTCTAGAATAAGATCATTCATAAAATTCACAGAAATGACAGGAACAATAGATGTAACTTAAGAAAAAAGAAAAGAAAGAAAGATGAAAGAAAGCAAAGCTGACCCTCAAAGGTGAGGCTTATAGACCAGGGGGGCGCTAAGAGGGGCAGGTGGTAAGGGCCTCACACCCTGAAAGCGGCTTTTCACATCTTGAATGCTCCCCAGCCTTGTCTTTCCATCAGTCCTTATTATATTTGGGACATATAATTAAGTTATTTGTATACTTTTAAAAACTAGGTCACAAGTCCCTGGATAACACATCACTGCCATTTTCACCTCGACTTCGCCTGCATACTTAGCACCATGCTTGTTCACTGAAGGCATTGAAAGGCCTGGTGAACAGATAAATGCTTTATTATTTTGTTTCTGGTTGCTCGTCAGAATGTGAATTTCAGTGTTTGCAGGAGATGAATGCACGGATGTGAACATCCGTGAATCCTCCTGGAGCGGATGGGAACAGCTGCGGGCAGATAATGTAAAGCGTTTGCTGAAACCACAGATAGTGGCCCGTCGGAGGGAACGTAAGCCTGTCTATGCAGGGTTAGTCCCCATGCAGCTGGGGTGCGGAGGAAGCGAGAGCAGCTGCCCCCAACTCGGCTGATTCTAGGTTGATCTGTGCTTTGACTGCATTTGGAGAGGCCCCCTCAGGGCCCGCGCTCCCCTCTGGGGCCTGTTAGGGCCCTTGGAGAGCCGCCACAAGTGTTTCTTCTTATTTGTCCTGCTTGGTTGTCAATGTGCAAATTTAAAGTTTGTTTCTAATGGTTATAAATACTTGAGAAGGAATATGTGGAAAGAATAAACAGAGTCTAGACTCTCGCTGGCTTGCCCTAAATTAGAATGTTCGCCTGTGTGAACTGAATGACATAAGCAATAGAATTCTGGGAAGGTATCATTATTTCTTAAATAACACACTGTGGGGGGCTCTTAGGAGGGTGTTTTCTGTGATAATCTGCTCTGAAAAAAATATGATAGTTCATGCAGAATGAAGTTGATTGTAGATGACTGAATGCATCAAATATATTTTAAATCAGGTCTGTTGTAGACACAGCCTTTATTTAAGGAAATCGTCAGAATTTATTTTAAAAATTGTGTGGTTAAATGATTTTTGTGGTTTTTGAAAACTCTGGTGAAGTTTTGACAAGCTTCTGGCTGGTTCCCGCGGCTCTCCATCTGGGCCTGCATAATGATCTGCCTCATTTAGCAGCTGCCTCCGGACCTCCTTCCCTACCCAGCGTGCTGGAGGTTGAAGGGGATGAAAAAGTACTTTGTGTTTTGGTGTCAAAAGCGTTTTGAGAGCATGTTCTCCATCTCCCTAGGAGTGTAATTAAAGACGTCAATGACCTTAAAACACATTTCTCCACATTCTTCAAGTATTTTTATTTTTTGAGTTCTCTTTATGTGTCCTGTTTGGGGTCATGGTGTATTCTAGCTAATAAACATTCTGGTTATTGAACATCTACTGAATGCCTGATGTGGGCCAGTTACTGTGGAAATGGCTACAACACATGATTTTATTATTCTTCATAATAACCTTCTGAAGTCTTACAAGAATTCTCATCAGATGGGGAGACTGAGGCTCAGAAAAAGTTAAGTGACTAGTTCTGGTTAGCTCTGGTTGCTCACGCAGACATTCTAAATTGCACTTTCTTTCACATACGCAGCTAGGGGAAGGCAATGCCTCCTGAGGAGGTGGTGTGGCATGTGAGTGAGGTCGTTGGTGAGACCAGGAGGAGAATGACAGGCAGGTGGTAGATGCCAAGTACCTTTGTGATGATTCCTTGAACTAGAGTGAATCTTGATATTTTTTTCAAAGAGCAACATGTATAAATTCTAGATTCCACTAAGCACATGGAACCTCCCTGGAAATGACTGAGACAGAGGCACAAACGCTGCCCACCAGCCCATGGTGGGCTCGTGAGATGCAGGGACAGCCTGGAGCCTGGCAGTTTTTGCCTTGATTTCAGGAGCTCATGGTCCCAGCACACGAAGTGGTGATGCCACAAACCCTGGAAATATTTAAAGCATACTAACATCTCATCCTGTGGGAATTACCTAGGGCTGACTTTTTGGAAAGACAGAGTAGAATCAAATGATTTTCAGGGATAAATATGAAGTTCTGTCTCAGGTCCACCCTGATCCCTTTTTGACTGAGGATGACTTTGCTGTAAGCAAAGTGATTATGGCTAACCAGGACTTTAGTCTTAGTATCCTGTGATCTTTTTCTGTCACACAAAGCACATATACTGATTCTCTCCTCCTGTGGGTTGTCCTACCTTTTAGTTACACTGTCAGAAACGAGCAATTTGCCAAGCACTTCCTATTCACACTGGTACATAAGTGCTAAGTGTGGGTTTAGATTCACTGAGAATTTTCACTACTTTTTAGCAAGGCATGAAGTGCTTTAACAATGTGAATGTTTAAGCCCTGCCATTCTGTAGACGGCGGGGAAATTGGTAACAGTCTGGATGTCTTGCCAGAGCTGTGTTTCCTCACATCCGTTTCCTGCCAAGGTCTGTGGGTTTGAAATACAGCTAGGTAAGCCAAAACAATGTGAATCCATGAACACTGAGCATAAAAATAGCATCCAGCAGGCAGTCTGAAACAGTAACTAACTCACAGTGCTTCAGACCCACAGGTAGTGGTGGGAGGGGAATTTAATCGTGAACATTCTACTAGTTTGGGGAATTGGGCACAAACCGAGCGAAGCTCGTTGTTGAACCCATATCCTCAAGGCTGGTCGCCGCCAGGGGCTTCTCCGTCGGCTGCTGGGTCTGGAGACCCGGCCACACTATCTCAGGCTGTAAGGCATCAGATCTGGAATTCGCGTAATGAGATCAGCTGGTGGACTACGGAATGCGTGCCGTCCATCGGCGGTGCGAGGGTCATCCAGCCCCAGGAATCTGTTGGGCCCCCCACCCCCCGCTGTTGCATGGCACCTTGAAATGAGCTCTGAAAGTGATGCTTGGAGAAATATTTCCTTGCTGACATTAGGTAACAAGGCAGCCCATTCATTAAAATGTCCAGCAAATGCTTGGTATCATCTGGAACAGAGACGCGTAATTTCCTCACGATGACAGACCTCCTTTCTTTTACCTACTGAAAATCACAGTTCTGGAGGCTGGAAGTCTGAGATCAAGGTGTTGGCATGGCTGGACTCCAGTGAGGGCCTCTTCCTGGGCTGCCGACTGCCGCCTTTCGCTGTGTCCATACATGGTGGAGGGTGGAGCTCTGTTGTCTTCTTATGGGGCACTCACCCCATCCTTACCACCCACCCTCCTGACCTCATCTGAGCCTCATCACCTCCTAAGGGCCCCACCTCCACAGGCCATCACGCAGGGGGTGAGGACTTCAGCAGATGGACTTGGGGACCCAGTTCATCCACGGCAGTGGCTCACAGGACCTCATTTAGGGGTTTGCCTGTGACCCAGTCTCTGAGAGGCTCAGAAAGTCAAGAGTTGCCAGTTTTCCATACTCTCTATGTTCCGGCCCCATCTGCCACATCTTCAAACTGATACTGAATGTCCCCTATGCATTTATCTTATATTTTTCTGATTATTTTAGTTTTTGATATTCTCATTTGGCTACACACAAACTCAGATTTCCAATTCTCCACCCCAGTAACGGAAAATAAATTAAAAAAATTTTTTAAATTTAAAGGCAAAGTGAAGAGAAAGGAAACAAACTATGTAAAGGCCTGGCATAAGTTAAAATAAGCTACAGCCTCTGTAAAGTAATATAAACCACATATTTGCATAAAAGTTAAAAAAATTATAGTATTTACTATCACCTTAGTTTGCATTTAGGAGGAATATGCGCCATCTAGAAGTGAAGAACATGAATTAACGAAGTTCCCTGTCACAGAGAAATTGCCAATGACTCAGTCAATTCTTCCTTGAAATGAAGTAATTTAATAACAGCAAGTATTTATCTCGAAAGTGTGTAAGAAACACTTTTATCGCTCTGCATTATGTGCGTGCTATGTTATCTGAATAGGACGATTTCATACGGTATCATATCATAAAATGTGCTAGAATTAGCCTCTTTTCAATCTGCTTTCTCACTTGACCCTTTACCATTTTATCCTGTTGCTGAAATGGGTCTGTATTTCATGACTTTGAATAATAGCTTGTGACATTTTGCATTTACTGGATTTAGCAGAACTTGTTTAAAAACACGTAATTAAAAAGTCAAAAGAAACCTTAAAGATTCAGGTGGACCCATTCTAAAACTGCAGGGCGTGTCATTGAAACAGGGTGAGTTCCTGCCGGGCTCTGGCCCAGAGCCCAGGTGCCCGGCGCTGTTCCAGGAAAGCAGCCGCGAAGGCACCGAGAGGCAGTCCACGGCGACCAGCCGTCCACGGCGACCAGCCCAGGTGCGTGTCGTGGTTAATGAGCTTCTCAGGCATTTTGCCTGGTCCACCTTCAGAGGCCTGCCCAGAAAGGCATGCTCCCGGTGTCTGGTCTTTTTAAAAAAGAAGTGTTAGCTACGCCTAATTCTTCACACATCATTCCCAGAAGAATTGTTCCTACAAGAATGGTTGGTAACCTCTCTAAGAATTTGTTACATGATCAAAAGAATTGAGGTTCTGTTTCAATGGTGATGGGACTGGAAGTTTTCTAGGTAGTCAATAGTCACTTTCTTAGAGCAAAGGGATTTATACAAGCTAAGGGTAAAATCATGCTAACTTATTTTATAGGCTTACTTACTGTTAGAGGCTGGGCGGTGCTCCCCCCACCCCAGATTTGTATGTTGAAGCTCTAAACCCCAGCAGCTGAGAATGTGACTTATTTGGAAATGGGGTTGTTGCAGAGGTAATTAGTTACCATGATGTCACACTGTAGTAGAGGGGCCCCTAACCCAAGGGAACTGGTGACCTCATAAAGAGGGGAAATCTGGATGTGTGCGGGCACACACACACACACACACACACACACACACACACACGCATGCACACACGCACTCGGAGAATGTCATGTGAAGAGATCAGGGCAGAGATTGGAATGATGCTTCTGTAAGTCTGGAACACCAGAGATTCCAGCGAGCCCCCAGAGGTGGGGGGCTGGGACAGCTCCTCTGAAGGAACCCACTGGACTGCACCTCCGTCTCGGGTGGACTTTTGGCCTCCAGACTGAGAGACAATAAATTTCTGGTGTTTATGTCACCCAATCTGTGGCACTTTGTTATAACAGCAAACAAACTTTTATACTTTCTTGGGGTTGAATTTATCATTTATATAACTTATCATTTTGAAGGGACTGAAGAAGTCAAATATCTTCTTGATTTAGAACTATTTAAGACACCACACAAATCAACCCTACTGATGGCTACACTTCACTCTATCTTGCAGTTCACAACTTTGGCCTACTTTCTGCTCAGGCCCGAGCCCGTTTGCTAGTTTCCATGGTGGACGCAGTGGACAGGGGAGGCCCTCTGTGCATCGCCCTCCTAGAAGGCAGGCACCAGCCAGGGTGACAGGGCTGAGTGCTGGCGCGCACAGCGGCCCTGCGTGCTGAGACGTGCAGGTTGAGGACTCTGAGCTGCACAGCGTCTGCTTGTGGACGGAGCCCAGGGGGGTCTGCACTTCCATGCTGCAAGTGCCACCTTCGTCCAGGTCCCAGTTTGCACAGGCTTGGGCTGCTCTGCTGGGCTCACTGTGGCCTTCCTGTCCTCAGCAGCCTGACAGTTCCTGGACGTGGGGGCATTTGCACAGTCCTGAAACGAGCAATTTAATTCATTTCTCAGTACTACTAGCTTCAGAATTTTTAATTACATGCAACTCACTCCTTCACCCCCAATCTCTCAAAGCCTTAGGGAAAGAAAAACAAGCACATTTCACTTTTGCTAAAAATATTGTCTGGAAGGAGAAACCGCGGCAACACTTGTAAATGGAGAAGATCTCTGCTGCTGCGGCTGCCTCCCCGGCTCGGACGTCACCGGAGGGCTCTGCTGGGCGGCCCGCGTGCTCCCAGCCTCCCTGCCGGTGAGCCTCCAGGACTCCAGCGCCCCGTGCTAGTGCAGTTCGCGTGTTTGGACCTCATTTCCTTGCCTCAAGACAGCCGTTGACCTTGGGTAGGTCTCGTCCCACCTCTTGGGGCTTCAGTTTCCCATTTTATAAAATGAATCTTGGTGTTTAAGGTTTTCAAACCATGGAAATAATAAAATTGTCTAAAATCCTTACATGTGAAAGCAGGATAAAACTGCTGGAGCCGCCCACCTTCCCTTCCCACCCGTCCAACCTGGTCCCCAGGCAGCGCCCCGACCCCTGCACTCTGACCACAGGGGGGAAGGCCTGAGAAGGGCTGCCCTGTGGAATGTCACACACACACAGCCCTGCAGCGAGCACCCCCTGAGTGGGAGCCACGCGCCCCGGTTCCCCTGCGTGTGGCTCTGTGAAGTGCCACCAGACCCCTGTGACCAGCTGCAGCCCAGCTGCTGGGGGTGCCGGTGGCAGCCGGCCTGGCCACCCTGTTCCATGCTGGGTGGGGTCAGCTTCCAAGGACCCACCTCTTTTGGATTCTTTTTTCCTGGACAATAAACAAATGATAGAATTTTTATAATCAACCATTTTTGGAGAAAAAAAAGGGAGTTTTTATACACAAATAAGACTATCTGAGGCCCGAGATTTCCTCTGTATGTTCCTAGGACAGCCCCGTTGGGGCTGAGTCGATCCACCTTGTCCTGACACAGAACAACACGGAAGGCCTGGAGCTCGCGGGCCATGCTCTGCTCTGCAGAAGCCCGGCCTCGCCCAGACGTGCTCCTCTGCTCCCCGTGTGTCCGGGCTCCTTCCGGGGCAAGGCTTCCAGCAGCGGGAGAAGAAAGCTGCGAGCCTGTGCCTCCCTGAAGAGCACCACGCTGCCGTCCAGCCTCCCTCATGGGGGGACTCCCTCAGACTGGCAGGAGGGGCTGCCGGATGCGAGGAAGCCCCCGAGGGCTCTGGGCACCCCTATGGGAAGGAGGTTGTGCCTGTCTGGGCCCTTCCACCTCGAAGCTCAGCTGCTCAGGTCACAGATAAAGGTCCTGAGGTGGAAACAAGCCCCGTGTCTGCCTGTTCCTGACGCTGATGTAGCCTAGAGGCCGCCAGGGGGTAAAACCCTGCATGAAAGGACTTAACGAATTACACCAATTAAATGAAAATATGACCCCGTGTCCTTAAGACCTCTTTTACTGGGCTGGTGACTCAAAGCACCACAGACGCAGGGGCTTAACCACAGGCACTTTCTGGAAGTCCCAGTGGAGGGGTGCACAGGGCTGTTCCTTCTGGGGCCTCTGCTCTTGGCATGTGGATGGCTGTCGTCTCCTGGTGAACACACCTCATCTTCCCTCTGTGCCTCAATCTGTGCCCAACTTCCCCCTGCTGTGAGAACAGCAGTCATCTTGGATTAGGGCTTAATGACCTCCCTTTAACTTGACCCCCTCTGCCATTACCCTACCCCAAACACAGCCACCTTCCGAGGTAGTGCGGGTTCATATTTCAGCATATGAATCTGAAGGAGACACAGTTCCACCCAGAACAGTCCACAGAGTGAAGGCTAATAACCAAAAGCGAAGGACATCAGGGAAGTCCCTGCACTGTCACAGACTGGTCCCAGGGCATGTGGGAGCCCGGGTCTCCTCCTGGGAGAGCAGTGTGTACCTGCCACCTTTAAGTTTCTTGGAAATGCTTCTAGCCTGTTAGGATGTACAGACCTGAGACGTGCATTTGCACCTACAGACCGGCTTGTGATCCGGGGATGCGGCGGGGAGCGGGCATGACCCTCATGCTTGGGGGAACCAAGGTGTGCTGGACAGAAAGCTGGAGGGATGACCGCACGGTCCCTCACGCATGCTGGCGGGCGCCTTCGGGGGGCTGTGAGGGGGACCGCGGTGCTCTCAGGGGAAGAGAAGGGGCAGCACTAGGGTGAAGTAAAGGTACTGCTGGAGGCTCAGTAAAGGCTCCGAATCAGGCCCTCAGGCCAGAAAGAGAACCCGTTGCCGAGCAGGTGTCTGTAAAAAGGCGACTGAAGGGCTTTGATGCGGTGGCTGAAGCCGCGGCGGTGGGCTTGGACTCAGAGGTAAAAGAATTCTGTTTCTTAGAAACCTCAGGACAGCACGGAAGGGAGTGACCCTAAAGCTGGGACTGGAGAGGACATGCACCCAGACGGGGCCGGGTGCCCCCGAGGAACCCCGCGTGCCCTTGAGCCGCTGCAGCTCTCCTCCCACGAGGCTGCCCTTGTCTCTCCTGGAAGAGGCATGTCACGGCGGTCTGGGAGGAAAAGAGAGAGAAAGAGCAGAGGCAGAACCATCCCGGATCACCAAAGAGAGGCCCCAGCCTGCAACTGCCCTGATCTGCTTGCTCCGCACCCTCAGGGCTGCCTGTGCTCAGTTCTGGGCGTCGGAGGGGAAGCTGGTAACACTCGAATATCTTTGTGGAGGGCACATGGCGGGGGCCGATGGTATCTGGCCTTGGAGGGGACTTTCTGACCCACGGGGCTCCCCTTGAGGAGGAGGCAGTTCTGAGCAGTAGGCAGGGGTGAGGGGGGAGGGTGGAAACTCCCGTGCGGGCCCGAACAGGCTTCTTGGGGAGGTGGTGGTGCGGATTTATATTTGGAAACCAAAACATGTACATACTGTTTTCATAGGGCAGAAATAGAAAGCAAAGCACAGTAAAATCTTTGTTTTATGTAGGGTGCATTATGCAAGTATGGTGCAATTTATCATACGTCACAAACATACCAAGAGTTTTCTCTTTTAAAGAACTGTGTTTTTATTTAAAAAATAATGCCGATTTTTCTTTCTCATCAATGAGGGAAAAGAAAGGTGAGGGGCACAAAGGTGCAATATTTATCAAAGGGGAGCAAAGACCCTCAAAGCAGAGGAAGCTGTGTTCTCAGTTCCAGGACTCCTTGTCGGCCTGGTGTTGGAAACTTTAATCAATGACTTGGATGGAAATATTTAAGAAGAACAGCAAATATGCATAACATTTCACGGGTTATAAGGCATGTTTCCCTTACATAAAGCAGGCATATTTAATTTGTGAATAGCATAAAGCTTGGTGGGGGTTTGAGCCAGGCTCCCAAAAGATCCTGAAGTGTTGAAATGTGGAGCAATCCTGTAACTGGTAGAATTCAGTCATGATAAATGTCTTTGCTAAAAAAGTCCCATTGCATTTCAGGTATGGGGCAATCATGGCTCAACTATAGTTTATGTAAAATAAACCTAGTGCTTTTAGCAGACTAAATGCTCGGTATGCTAATAATGAGTGAGGTTGCTGAAGGAGCCAATGAACCGTGAGCTGCATTAGACTGGGTTCAAATCCCACTTTAGAAATACAGGGAGGCTCAATACGAGGGCCACCTTCGGATGAGGGAATGCCATGGAGTGTAAATTGACCCCCACTTTTTTTAGCTTTAGACCAAGGGAGATGCTCAGCCCAGAGATAAGAGGCAGTATATTCAACATGGAACTTAAGAGTGCGGGTTCTGGAGTTGACCTGCCAGGTTCAAATCCCACTTCTTGCACTTCCCAAGGGCATAAGGATCCGAGTAAGTTACTCTGCCTCTCTGTCCCCCAGCTTCCCTCTCTGTCACACAGCGGTCATAATCATAAGTGACGTTTGAGAGTCCTTTGAGGACTAAAGGGGACTCTCTTGGTTTGCTCTGGCTGCCACAACAAAGTATCACACGCTGGGTGGCTTTAAAACAGAAATTAGAGTTCTGGCAGCGGAAGCCCCTGATCAAGGTGCTGGTCAGCTCGGTCCTGGTGAGACCCCTCTTCCTGGGGTGCATGGTCACCTCTCTGGGTCCTCATGCAGCAGCAAGAGAGGTCTGGTGTCTCTTCTTGGAAGGACACTGATTCTGTTGAGACAAAGCTCCTTATGACCTCACTTAATGTTGATGAAGCTCATGAAGGCCCATCTCCACATTTAGCCACGTTAAGGGGTGACGCTTCAACACATGAATTTCCAGGGATCAAAATTCAGTGCATAGCAGGAATTATCGATTCAAAGCAGATTAAAATTATTTAGAACAGCATCTCACGCGTGTACTCATTAAATGGTTATTACCTAGATTTTGTTATTTGGATATGGGCACTGGATTCATGGACACAGCAACAAAAAGGATTAGGAACCATTTCATGTGGGGAAGGTTTAAAGGATGTGAAATCCTTAGACAATACAGGTAACACTTTGGGGAAAAGAGCTAGCTGTCTTCAAACATTCACAGGCTGTCAGGTTGATGAGCTGTGAGATTCGTTCCAGTTGCTGCAGGTGGGAGAGAGGGAATACTGGGAGAAACTTTAGAAACGCAGGGAGGCTCAATGCGAGGGGCACCTTTGGATGAGGGAGTGCCATGGAGTGTAAATTGACCCCCCCTTTTTTAATGGCAATTTAGTGATAGAAATCACCAGTCTCAAAAATGTGTGTGAGTGCCTTTTTCACACAGTAATTTTATTTGGAGAACTTTTGCAAAGGGAAATAATCAAATGTGTACATACACAGAAGTTATTACACCATTCTTTGTGACAGCAAAATGCTACAGGCACCCCAACTTTCCCCAAATAGGTGGCTGAAATAAATCAGAGTTTACTAAGAAAAGAGAACATTATGCAAGAATTTAAAATGAGTGTGTGTTTCTAGATAAATTCTGAACAGTGGGAAAAGTATTTCCAATAATTTATGTTTCTAAAGGTATTGATAATGTGTTGGTAGGTAAGAAAAGCAGGACTCAGTATGTTGATCTCTGAGATGATGAGAATAATGTAGGTTTTAGAAAGTTGGAGAAAAATTTGGCCTTAGTAACCCGAGTGGTCTAAGTAAGCACTGAACTGCAGGATGGAGGCCACGGTGCACAGAGGTGTCGACAAGCTAATGGGAGGAGAGGGGCGATGTCTTCTCCTTTTCTATATATTCCAGTTTTCTGTGATGAGCATGTACTGCTTTAAAAAAGTGATACTTTAAAAAGAAAACGAAGATGGTGCTTGAGGATCCGAAGACCTGAGACAGTTTTAAAAGCTCAGTGACTCCCTGACTTGGGTGGATTACCCCAGCCTTGCTGTGAGGGGTGTCTGTGGAGGCTGGCATGCCGTCAGCCCACTCCTGACTGTCCTTGCCTTTAAAATTACACGCGTGGGTAGCGTATCTTGGGTCACAGTCTCCCCGCTGCACTGCCCAGTGGAGTAGCTATGAGCCACACACGTACACAACCGGTGCTAGTACACAGATGCCGGAGCACGACTTTGCCAGCAGACTGACCAGCAGGCTAGACTGCAGGCTGCCTGAGGATGGGGTCCTGCCCGGCTTGTTTCTGGCCCAGCTAGGGCTCAGCGTAGACATTGTATCAATATTTGCTTATGAATGAAAAACATAGGCAGATATCTGGCACATAGTTGGTCCTCCATGAGCAAGGCCACCATTTGGAGGGCGTGTTTGAAGGAGGAGGGAGCCCCCAGCATCCTTCTTTGCCCAGGGTAGTTACGCGATCCATTCGGAAGCTGTCTTTGGCATATGCTGATAAATCTTGGGGACAAGGTTACTCACAGGCATTCATGATATTGCTGAATGCTTGCTGCCATGAGGAATTTGTCAAGAACCGTTTGTCACCCAGCATAAGTATTCTAATAGGGAAGGCAAATTGTTTCATCCCTTTCTGCCTTACATGAATGATCAGTTCTGTCTGCGTGGTACGGAGAGATGGGTGCGCGTGTCTACGAGCCAACAGCCCTTGCCAGGGGCTTGTCACGTCTTCAGAGCCCTAGCTGTGTAACACATACGCATGGCAGCAGAGGAGAGGAGCATGTGTGATGGACTCAAGAAGCCTGGATGTCCCGGGATCTGCCTGGGATTCGTGTGGGTTTCCTGGCAGAACAGCAGGGGACAGATGTAATCACTCCACCCCTTCCTGCTCCCCTTGCATCTGGACTATCTCTTGTTTTGGGTTTGAATGTCTCATCAGAATTCTGCTGGGGCTCTTCGTTCTGTGCAGATACGTTCTGCCTCATCCCGTGTATCTGTCACCCCTTCGCACATCCATCTTAATTGTCTCATTTCTGCCATTTTTTTTTTGGCACTGGGGGTCTTTGTAACAGGGCCTGGAGTATATTCTATTTCTCCTGATTAAATCTGTTAGATTTTTTTCTAGACCTTATTGGGTTCTTTTAATTTCCTCCTGTTTATTAATTTCCTCGTCAGTGACATTACTGTTCGTTGAGTTGCGTGCCTGTATGTGTGTGCGCGAGTGCATGCATGCATTTAATTAATTGCATGTGAACTTCCAGAAGGAGAAAACATCATTTAGAAAAGCCATGCTGACTTTCTAGCAGCATCAGGTCGGTCTTAGACCTCAGCTCCTGCCACGATGAAACACAGTATTTCCACTTGGGTTGCATTTTCAGAGCAGTCTTGGAAAATAGCATTTTGGGTTGGAGGTAGAGCGAATGCAAACCGCAGGATGAGGGCAGCCGGCCGACTCCAGCCCTTCTTGCTGCCAGCCCTCCTTCTAGGGCTGTGGCCCCGGGTGCCTGGAGATAGGGTTTCCCTTGGCCTCCCCAGACGGACAGCGTCAGTTTCTCTAAGCTATCATTCTCTCCTTTTTCCTCATATACCATATTCTGAGCATCCTAACATGTATTTTCTTCAAGGGCCAGATGTCTTACTGCAGGTCAACTGTTCATTTCATAACATAACAGGTGGTATGTACATAGTAGGTGTGTTACCTGTAATCAGGTACATGACAGGCGCTCATCCCAGGAAATCTAGATCATGTGCTTGTTTGGAGGTTAGTTGCTGGCGGTGCCCCTGCCTCATGTGGAATGGGAAGCCGCCCGCCTCCCTACCTGTCACAGAAAGGGCGACTCCACAATGACGGAAAGTGTGGGCGGATGACAAGCACCGACAGGCCAGCGAGCCCCCTCAGCACGTCATGGTCTGAGGGCTCCCTGAGGACCTCAGACTGCCCTGCCGTCACAGGATCAGGCAGCTCGGGCCTGTCTGAGCCCTTCAGGGACAGGTGGATTTTCCGGTTTGGGACCTGGGGCCAGTGAAGTCTGGGCTTCAGCCCAGCACCTGGCTTTTCCTCCATGCCGTTTCTTGTCCCTTCACCTTCCGAGGTCCTCTTTATCACTCAGCCCTTCCAGGTGCCATGGACCTCAAGGCCTCCCTGCCTCCCTTCCTTGACCTCACTCACCCAGCTCCTTCCAACCTTGGCTGACTCCTGCCCCTGCTCTCGTGACTGCAGGAAAGCACATAATGGGCACAGATTTGGTCACACACCCCCAAATGGGCAGTCGACATCCGCCTCCATTATTTCCTTAAAGAGTTGTTTCCGCCTCCTGATGCCCATTTGATGTCATCTCCTCTATGTTGAGCCTCTCTTGTCCTCCTTCCTGTCTCCTGCTCTGCCTGGCTCGTGACCCAGTCGACCTCACCTCCACCGAGACACGGGAAGCCGTGGGGTGGGATCGCTCGCGCCCTCCCACCCACAGTGATGCGCCGCTCGCACGGCCCGGCCTCCCTCTCCCTCCCCAGCGGAATCCAGGCTCCTCGTACTTGCTCTGGGCTCCTCGCAGCTCGCCCTCTCTCGGCGGTGTGGCTGGGTGGCCCCCGTGGTCCCCATTAGCTCTCCTCCGTGGGATCACCCCCCCAGCCTTCTGTGCGCTCCAGGGGCTGCTGTCTGTAGATAAATACATCTGTGACCCCAACTCCCTGCTCACCTGTCCCCACCCCTCGCCTGGCCGGACTTCTCGGACGGCCCACTACACGTGCTGCCTGTGTTTGCCCTTCCCCTGGACACGAGGGCGCCGCTCTCGCCAAGCCCCAAGGGCCTCCACGCTGCCAGACTCAACGATTCCGTGTCCTTGTTCCCCGCCTCCCGGGACCCTTCGACACGGGCTGACCGCACGTCCCTCGGACGGAAGCTGCGAGAACCACCTGCCCTGTTGGCGGTTGGGTCCCTACAGCCGCAACCGTGCCCGTCTCAGGGGCGCAAAGGCATCTGTTGAGCAAAGGGACGCGTCCTTGGTGGGGCCCGACTTGCACGCCCCGCGACCTCGGGGTTTCCTCCCCATTCCCACCCTCCTCCTGGTGCAGCGCCTCCTCCCTGCAGCCTCTCCCCCTCCTGCCCTCCCGGTTCCACGCTGGACCAGCTCACGGGGCAGGGCAGTCGCTCCCGAGATTCCAAATCCCACTCTCCCAAGTCTCTGCGCTTGGCCCGTGTCTCCCTGAGATCCAGGCCTGCACGTCCGGCTTCCTTGGGAGCTTCTCTGATCCAAGGTCTCAGGCACGTCTCAGGTCTATTCAAGGCAGGACCCTTACCCCGTCTCAGTCTTTCCCATTTCTGCGAACGCCGTCATCGGCCACCTGGCTGCCCGGACCCTGGCCGGGGCTCCTCATCCACAAACCCTCCTGCCCCTCCCGTCTCATCCCCGCTGCCCAGGAGCGCGCCCGTGTCCCCTACGGGCCTTTGCCCTGCCTGCCCGTCCTCTCTGCCCCGCGTGCAGCCACCTGGCCGTTCCTCAGGGCTCGTGGGGCTGTCCCCTCCCCTGGGGAGAGCTCTCCGCTGGCTTCGCAGGGCACTTAGAAGAGCCCCTGGCTCTGTGCATGGCCTGCCTGGCGCCTCACACCCTCCCCGGGAGCCGGGCCCCCTGCTCTGCGCTCCAGACCTCGCCTCCCGGAGGGTCCTGTGTGCGCGGCTCCTCTCAGGCTCTGCCTGCCCCCCTGCCAGGCCCCAGGGCCCTGTGGGTTCCCAGTTTGTCTCACCCTGGAAATGCCGTTCCCGCTGGACCCTGACAAGGACCCCGGCAAGCACCCCACGCGTCGGGCATCACTGTCATCCTTTGCACCCCCAAGTACTTAGCAGCCTCATTTTCCAAGAAGTTACGTACCTTTTCATTGCCTCTCTTGCTCATGAAACTATGTTTCCTGAGGATGAGGACCACATTTGGCTTCCATAATCTCAGTGTCAAGCACCGAGTGGCCCAGAAAATGTACCCCCAAAATATTTTTAAAGTAATGAACAATGTTAGGATTTGTCATTGTGACCTTTTAGTTATTTATATTCACTGATTAATTTCTATTATGGGGTCAAATTTTTGTGTTTTTATTTTTTCTGTCTCTCACTCTGCTCGCCCTTCATACTAGAAAGTATCAGTGCAAAAAATAGAAGAGAAAGAGTCTATGTACATGTTGGTCACATAGTTTCTAATAGGCAAAACATATTTTATTATTTTCGACTTCAACCATTTGTCTGATCCAGAAATGTGCCCCTGCAATTATTTTTGTTGTCATGTGATTAATCATCCACACATAATACTTATTGATATTCATTTATAACGTTAATGTTTATTCATCAGTCATGAGCCACTTTGGAGGCTGGTTATGAATCTCAGCCGCTCTGACTCCTCATGGCCATTAGGTGTCTGGGGCTGCACGCTGCCTGTTTGCCCAGATTTCATTTAAAGAGTACGTTCTGTGGCCGCTTTGGTATTTCCAGGCCCTAAGTCTGACTCTATCAGCATTTAATTTCCTTTTCATTTTGAATAGAAGTAACAAAAACTATTTGTAGCTGGCCATTGAAAATAGCAGGACCCCATGGTTGAAGGGGCTGGAATGCACGGCTTGGGGAAGCTCTAGAGAGGTGTTCCTGCAGACCAGTGCACGCGGAGGCACGCTCTTTGCCAGCCTGAAGGCTGTTTCATGTTGCTCTTAGCCACATCACAGTTGCTTGAAGGTGCAAATTCCCTTGAGTCACAGAGAGAGTAGTAAACCGGAAAGATGGAAGAGATAGTCTCTGCTGGGCCAAACCCCAAGCATCACAAACCGATGCAATGATAGGATCAAGGGCTGCTGGGTCAGAGATGTTTTATTACAATGACCTCCTTTGTGTTGGTGGTGCCAATGTGACCTGGAGGTGGAGGCCGTGGCGGACACATGAGTGAGGGCTTGTTAGACCTGAGTCTGGCGTCTCCACTCCCCACTGCCTAGATATGTGGATCCTTTAAGGCTGCTGTTCATCTGAAAAGTGGGGCTGAAAATACTACCCCCCTCACAGGCCATTCACAGGATTAAATGACACTGTTCAGACAGCGTTAGATGCCCAGTTATTGTCAGTGTTGTGGGTAAACTCTCTCCTGGACCCAATCACTGATATGGCTGCCTCACAGGCGAGCATGCCTGCAATTTTACCCTCCTAATCCCTATCAGAACATCCTGATGACTGAGGCTGTTTTTTCCTAAGAAATGCCACTCCAATTCTTGCTCTCAACGCCCCACTTTCTAGATGCCCTTTCCATAGGGCAGTGGTTCTCAGCTGGCAGTGGTTTTGCCTCTGCCTCCCCGGAGATTCTGGGTAATGTCTGCAGACATTCCCGGTTGTCACACCGGAGGGAAGCCGCTCAGTCGGCTGAGTGCAGGCTGCCGGGGTGGCCCCGTGAACACTCACCTGACCCAATATGCCAACGGTTCCATGCTGAGAAACCCTGTTTCAGGGCATCGTGTGTCCAGGGGTCTTTTCTTTCTGTTCTTTTCCCTCGATATGACCACAAACACAAGTGATTATCTAGGAAATGTATCATTTGGTAACCTGAAAAAAAAGAAAGATTGTATTTTGAGTATTTAATCATGCAAACAGACCCAGGCTTCCAAACTATTTATTTTGGAGTTTTAAAGCATATTGACTTGAAAATCGTGTACCAGGGAAAGCCATTCCTTAATTACTTTATTGAGAGACACAAACACAAACTTGAAGTCCGGAACACTGTGTAAAGTAGTGGCATGGTAGTAAGTTCAGTTATTTCAGATATCAACAACTAATTTTCTGAGAGTCCAGCCACAGTGATTTGCAGTCAAAGGGTTCCAAAAGGGGGTCTCACATGCTAAAGAAAAGATAAGGAAAAACATGCATTTCAGGGTGAGTCAAATAGAAGCAGTCATTTTCTAATTTTTTCCCCATGATGCATTCTTTTTTAAGTCCACACTGTTTCCTTGGCTTTTGGATTCATATTCCCAATGTGTGTACAAGGGGCTGTACCCAGATGATCCCCAAAGCCCCCTCTGCACTGAAATCCTGGGATTACATAATATTTCACTGCTCCGGAAATGGCACAGTAGATTTGCACGGGCATCACCAGACTCACTTTATTCCTGACTTTCCCCCTAAAATGAAGTGCTTCCTTCTCTTGGCTGTTTATGCCTTTCCCCTTGATTTCTGCTGGACTCTGTTGTCTTTAATATGTCCCAGGAATCAGATGTTTTCATGCACTTTCATTTCAGAACTGGGTGCTTCCATCTCTGGTCCAATAGGGGTGACACGAACACGGACGCGCCTTTCCTAGCTGGTTGGCACCGTGGCGGGGTGACTTTTAGAAATGTATAGCTCTGTGACCTGAAACGTCGGATGCGTCAGCAGGACTGGCGTAAGCCTATGGAGTTGTGCTTTGATGGGTCCTCACGCATTTGGTGAGCTGGACGAATGGCTCTCGGGAGCACAGGCCGCCCAGCGTGGGGGGCCGATGCCCGGATGCTGCGTCGGGCACTGCGTTTGCTCCTGGGGTGGGAGACTACCCAGAGAACAGGCTTAAGTACATTTTTAAATGTGCCCTTGTGTCTGAACTTCTTTTTCTCGAGTAGCATGATGGCCCCCAGAAGCCCCGCTCGGGCGCAGCTCCCTCCAGGGCTTCCTTCCTTGGTGCCGGAGCCCCACCCTAAATACAGCCTAAGCGAAGCAAGTGCGAGGGCGCTGGATTTCTTTTACGAATGTGACGTCTTTTGTGCTTAAATGTGCAGCGCAGGAACTCCGACATTTCATTCATGTTTTGAGGATAATTAATTGGTAATTTAAGCATGGCATGGTTTCCTTTAAAAGCAGCATTTTTTTGTCCTCTCATTTTAAAATGATGCAAAACACTTACTGGCTCACATCACCTACTGGCCCTTCGCCTTCCCTCGCCATGGATGTTTGCAAAGGAGAATCGCAGCGTGTTCGCATGGTGGGGGTGCCCGCCGCTGGTCCTCCAGTCTGCCCGGAGCCCCTCATGTGCAGCCACCCCCCCACGACCCACCTCCCGTGTATCTGCCCTCGTCTGGGGTCGGCTCCCTCTCAGTTTCAGATACCCCATATCCCAGTAAACGAGGACTTCTGCCCACGCAGGAGGCCCTTGCCCCCCCCCCCCCGTGCCAACAGGATGGCCCTGAGCTTCATCACGGACCCCAGGGATGGCTTTGTCGCCCACTTCAAGCTCCATGTGGACAAAAAGCCTATCAGTCGGACTGCCCCAGGTGACCGGCCTGTTGATAAGCCGGGGCCTCAGCTTCTTTCTGCTTGAAGAGGCCCAAGAGCCACATTATAAAATCAATTAAGTGCCAGACTCCCCTCCATATTTTCGTTGAAATCCATATGGTGTGTCTCTGTTCTCAGTGCTTTAAGCTGCAGTCAGTGATACCGCTTTCAATATCTTTTTATGGAAACTGTTATTTATAGTGAGGGTTGTTTGGTTTGAAGAAGAAACAACTCAAATGAGAAAATCAAAACAAACAAACCAAACACCCGGGTGGAGTTCTTGGCCGTCCTGCGTGCAGGCGGCACTCTCAGTGACCCAGACAGCTCCACCAAGACCAGGAGAGAGAGTCACTGCGGAACCACGTGTATGGCATTTTGGAGGGACCACCCTGGAAAAGACGGGGATAGAGATCCACAAACGGATAAGGAAAGATGAGGGTGCACCCCAGAATCGTTCTTAAGAACGCAGGCAGCGCCCATGCATGCCTGCCCTGGTGGGCATAAGAGCAGAGATGGTCCTGTCAGGATCTGCTGCCTCAGTTACTGAACCCTCCCTCCCCCTGGCTTCAAAGAAGACAATCTTCCTCCATTCCCAGACAGTCGTCTATTTGTGTCAATTTGTTCTATTTTAACCCAGGATGAAAAACTGACTGCTGGGGCCCAGTCTTGCCAGATCTTTACTGGCAAGGGGGAGAAAGAATATGTGTCAATTTCCTGGCTCTTTCAGACAACACCTCCCTCTTGCTCCTCAATGATTCGGGCCATTTGGGGCAAAGGGGGCTTTGATTTTCTCTTCTGAGCTATCCAGATAAAGGCCTCAGCTCTCTGCTTTCTTGGCCACTGGGACCTGGCCTTTCAGAAGGTAGACGACTTGAAAGAAGCCACATCATTTTTGAAAACCTCAGAGTAAAGGCATTCAGGATATTTTACTTGAAACTGATGATTCTTTAAAGCAAGAGAACGCCAACTTTGTGTCTATCAATATTTAAGGCCTTGTTCTGTGTACAAATTCTCTCTCCTCCCGTTCAGTGCTAGGGAGGGTCACCCCCAGGGGATGGTGGGGCTCCCTCCTTTGCAGCACCGCAGATTGTGAACACACAGCCCACACGGATCCCTGGCCGGAAGGGTGCACACACTCCGTTTCTGCCTTCGCAGGCATCCTCTGCCTGTCTTTGGGCCGTCGGGTGTGAATCGTGAATGTAAGGGATTTGAGACACTCTGTTCTTGTAGAGCCAGTGTGGACAGCACAGGGCAGTGGCAGAAGGTGGGAAAATATTCTCCAATTTGTTACCACTCCTGAGAGGTGTGGGCTGTCACGGTGGCTCCACTTTCCACTTTGAGAGTATTTTGTGCTCAGGCACCCAAATTTCTTAGAGATTTGCTCAACTGCCTGGTTGTCACATGTTCCTATTCAGACATTCTTTGCTTCTGAGGCAGGGTAGCCGCCCGTGAATACAGGCTCATGCAGGAGCCAGTGTGGTGTTTGGGGTTGTGTTCCAGAGCCATCAGCAGGACACTGTGTGTGGGATTGAAGCTGATCTTATAGACTCCTCTCTACAGAACGGAGACAAGAGTGAATTTTTTTAAGCATTGGAAGCTCTTGTGTCTTAAGTATTCACAGCAGGAGATAAATGAGAATAAATATAGTGTATTGATATATGGTCCTTCTCTGCAATGATCAGGGTTTAGCAACCATCTGAGATATTGAAGAAAAAACCTTTCTTATTGTGTGTGGATGCAGGAATGGTGACATTAAAGAAAGCATGTTCGTTTCCCCGAGTCCCACCGCACTAAGCTGAGATCAGAGGCTCCGCCTCTCCTCTCCTGCTGTGACCTGCCCACCTCGCTCCTGGCTTGCTCACGGGGGAGGTGGGCTTGTGAGAGAGCCGGCAGAGGCCAGCGGGCAGTGGCGGCCGGAAACAGCAGGGGCAACCATTTCAAGGGCCACTGTTCCTCCTGATTGCTGTGCCTTCCTGCCCCAACCCTGGGCTCTGTGTCTGGAGCTGGGTCGGGTCAGTGTCCGGGGGGTCGGGGGGTGTCTGGCTCGGGGTCACAGAGAGGGACCTCTGCTCTGACACAAAGGTGTTCATTCCTTCATCACAAGGCTTTACATCCCTTTTTGAGTATTGAGTTAGTTTCCTGGGGCAGCTGCAACACGGCACCATAGGCTGGTGGGGGCGTAAGTCTACGGTAACGGGTTCCTGGGTTCTGGAGCCGGGGGCCCACCATCCGGGTGTGCGCAGGCCTGCGGCCTTCCGAGGCTCTGGGTGGAGTCCCTCCTGCCTCTTGCAGCTCCGGGAGCCACTGCAGCAGGTGCATCTCTGTCATCACATGGCCTCCCTCCCTTCCCGTCTCTGTGCTCTTCTACAAGGTCACCAGTCACTGGACTAGAGCTCCCGTACAACCTCGTCTTCACTAAATTATGCCTGCAATAGCCCTGTTTCCAAATAAGGTCACATTCCCAGGTGCCAGCAGTCAGGACTCCAACACATCTTTTTGGGGGCTATGGTTCAGCCCAGGCGTCCTTGTGTGGAGAGAAGCCGGTGCTATCACTGAACCCCATCGCCATGTGACGGAGGCATTTGGCAGCACACCCAGGAAGCCCGGGACGCGGGATGGAGAAGAGGCTGACGGTGAGAACCGGGAGCCGTGGGCAGGTGGGGAAGCCTGATGGCCCCCTGCCCATGGGGGGCTCCCGGGGGCGTGCAACGGGCTGGGGCAGCAGGTGGCCCCGGGGTCTCTCAGCGGCCGGGGCTGTTCGTTCGGCAGAAGGAAGTGAGGACTGCCATTGTTTTTGGTGCCAGGAGGGCTGGAGGCACGAAGTAGATGCTCCCCACCTCCACGCTCCCAGCTCCCCAGAACTTGACAGCAAATCCGGGGCAAAGGCTCCATGCTGTGTGAGTATATTTGTAGGAAATTTCCTGAAATCATGATTTGATAGATGTGAGTCCGTCGCCTTCCTTCCCTCCAGAGAGCTCCCTGGGGCCACTGAAGAGGTCCCGGGCCCGCCCAGCCTGCAGGTGCCTCATGCGTGGCCACCACCCTCATGACACGCCCCATTCACATTCCACTGTGAGTTGACGGCAGAGAGAAAATCAGTTTCACTGGTTCTCGCACAGCCCACGACGCAGCACACGTGGATCATCATCCACGGTCACATCGATGAGGAATTCGCTGCCTTAGGGAGATGTACAGGAGGTTTCGACGATAGAAGATTAGCTTTGAAAATCATGGAGATTTCTTTTTCTCATTTTGGAATTAAATTATATGGTTGAAAGAGGAAAACGGGATTTGCATTTTGATATGTCTGCAGGAAAGGAAAGGAGGCCGAGAGCAGCAAGAGGACGATTAGCTGCAGGAAGAGGACCCGAAGAATGGGCGGAGATGAGGGGCCGGCGTGGACACGGGGTGGGTGACCCCCCAGGCATCTGTGGGTGCTCAGTTAGCCAGCAGTGGGAGAGCCAGGGTGGGCCTCTTGGAAGAGCTCAGCCCTGGGAACAGCGACGCGCCCACCTCCGAGTGACAGCCGGCCCTGCAGGCGTGTGCACTGGCCTGGGAAAGGCGTAAGTGGTGTGAGGAACAGCCTGCCGTGGCGGGCCTCCCTGGGGAGCTCCACAGGGGGGAGGACAAGAGGAGACGGACCCCAAAAGGGGCAGGAGAAGGGCGACCAAGGAGGCCGTGAGAGGACAAAGTGAACTGGAAAGCGACTGGGTTTTTGAGCAGAAGGGAAGTTTCAAATACCCAGGATTCCTAAAGGCAGCAGACATGACCACATGGGTGAGAGTGGAAAGCCGTCCCTTGGTCACCAGGGACCTCTGCAGCAGGCGTTTCAGTGACACACAGCAGACTGCAGGGCTTGAAGACTGGACGGGACGTGAGTGTGAGGGCAGACAGTGTGATCTTGTCTTCAGTGCCCGCGGCTGATATGGGCAGGAGGGGCAGGAGGAGCTGCCATCCACGGCCTTGCTTGTTTGTTTGATTCCTTTTTGTCAGGGTGAGAGGCAGTCCATAGATTGGGGCGTAAAAGAAAGAACAAGGAAGAAATTGATGATAGGAGAGAGAGATGGGTAATTGATGAGCTGACACCGCTGAGGACTCTGGGTCTGGAAGGGCTTTCCTTGAATATGAGAAGTGGTGGGAGGTGGGCCTGGGGCTGGGAGAGGAGGAGGCGGGAAGGGATGGCACCAGGTTCTGGGGGCAGTGGGCAGGATTTGCAGCAGCTGACAGATGGCCCCGATCCTCACCGATCTAGAATGAACCGGGTGGTTAGTGGGCGGAGGGGCTTGCCAAGTTGAGCGTAAGTTCTCAGCGGTCCTCTGAGGCCGGCAGGGGCTGACTGACCCTGAGCAAAGGGGCTGTTGAGTATGGCTCGGCGTTGAGCTGAAGTTGGACACCAACAGTAAGTAATGGTCCGACTTGCCTGTTTTCTGAGTCTCCTTGAGGGGCAGGGTTGTTTGTCCATCCTGTGCTGGACTTTTCATGCAGAGGAATGGGCTGAGATGGGGTTGAGGGCACAGGGGCAGACAAAGGTGTGAAGAAATCTGAGCAATCGAGGTGGGCAGGCCCATGGAGTGCAAGGGCAGGTGCAGCGAGTACGCATGACTCTGAGGGTCCTACACTTTAACACATCAAGGTGAGTGATTTCCAGTGGGGTCTGTGATGAGGCAGTGAGCGCCTGACCGTGACCACCAGGAAGCCTTCCCTGATGCTCCAGAGAGCTCTCTTCTTCCTCTGAGCCTGCACAGCACTTGTTCTCCTAAGTGGCCTTCCTGCACCAAGTGTGGCAGCTGCAGAGATGGCTCCGGTCCTCCACCCCTCCATCCCCAGCTCTCTCCCAGCTCACCCTGCAGACCTCTCCTGCTCTTACTCTGGGTGGACCATGTGACTCCCCTCAGACAATGAGGTGTCAGTAACTGTGATGCACGCTGAGGCCCGCAGAGCGTTTGAGGGATGGGGGTGGCCCCCGTCCTGGCTGATGCGCCATGGCCATGAGGACATGTCTGAGCTGGCCTTCCAGAGGAGTCAGGACACACTGGCCTGTTAGCATCCTTGTTCTGGTTGAGGCCGTCCTAGGTCAGCCAACACCCAGCCGAGGTCAGCAGAACCTCTCAACTGACCACACCCAGGACCCAGGGGCGTGCCCAGCACAGATCAGCCCAGACGAGTGTGCGTCGGCGGAACCCCGTATAACTTGAAGCTAAATAAACACTTATTTTTGTATTTTGCTAAGTTTTTGTGGTTGTTTGTTCCTCATCATTATCGATACATAACTGAAAATTGATACACTAGCTAACTCGCTCAGTACACTGTAAGCTCGTTAAGGGCAGGAATGTGTACGTCCTGCTTTGCTCTATGGCCCCATTCAGCCTAATCAGGAAATCCTGACACATAAACTAGTTGGTTAAGTCAGTCCTTGTTGACCAGCACAGCAGCAGGGCAGGATTTAGCAAAGCAGACTGGGTACTGAGTCACCCCGAAGGGAAGGTGGAAGCTACCTGGTTAATGGTAAGCCAGCCCTTCCTGTTGTTTCATGGATTCCAAGCACTGGATGATAAATCTCAATTTGAATAAAAGCTTACTTTTCTATGAAGTCAAGAGAATAAGGTACAGAAAGACGATAGAGTTTTCAAAACACAACAGCACGCTTCATGTTACAAGAGCACATGCATTTCTGTTTGGCATTACAGAACTATTTCTGCGTGTGCCAAATTTGCTACATGCCTCTCTGTTTAGGAGGCCAGAGAAAGGTGGTTTTAATAAAGGTTTTCTAATGTAATAGAACAAGCGGTAATAACATCCTGTTTGAAATGTCAGGACAAAGAAGTTTCTTTTTGAAATGTTTTTTCAAGAATTGTTTCCAGCTAATGGGAAAAGGAAAGATCAGCGCCAGGCTGTGAAGTGGGTGCTCACGGCCCGCGCACCACGGGCTTATCCCTTTCATCTTGTTGATTGATGATATTATTAGGGGCTCAGAATTACTCTGTAATCAAATGAAATATCCAGAAAGCCAACAGCAAAGGGAAGCCTTTGAATGTGGTCACAAAGGGAAGTGAGTTTCCCATTCCTGTCATCCATTAAAGCAGCGAATGTGCACATATGAAATCTATACCCATGTGTCTGCAGTTGGTGAGATCGCCCTGGCGGTGTGGGAAGGGAGGCAGCTCATTCTTGTACGAGTACAAGGCACCCTTTAAGTAAAAGCAGTCCCGTAACAGCATGACATTCAGTGCTGGTCTGTGTGCTCTGAAGGCGGCCTGCGCTCCAGGCGAGGCGAGCTGTGGCGCCCCAGGAATTCACCGGTACCCATATTTTGAGGCTAGTGAAGGGAGTCGAAGCAGCTGAATTTTATTTTTTATTTGCCTTATGAATTCTGTCGGTTTTCATTCACTTTGACCAAGTGCTGTAATGGGATATGCTTTGTAGACCCACTTTCCTAGGAAAACACTGCATTTCAGTCAACTGGCTGTTCCTAGAAGGGAATTAGGGTTTAGGCAGGATTCTCTCCTGCAGGGCACATGAGGTCATCGCAACACAGCCGTGTGGGAGCTCGGGGTGCGGGGAGATGCACTGTGGCCTCAGGGGACCCCGCCGTGGACAGCCGTTCTCGCTGGCAGAGGCGGACGGCCTCAGATGGTAATCGGGAGCTTGCAGAACTGCGACAAAGTGGGACAGGTCCCGGGGGACCTCTCAGTGGGAGCCCCACTTCTGACCTGCGTCTGCGCTGCCACCACCTTCAGCAAGGAGAGAAGTGGCTCCTCTGGAGCCCGCACTCAGGCCTCCGTCCGCCACGGCGTGGCCATCCCCAGCGGGGTCCACGGGGTAATGGCATCTACCTCTCACCCCACTTTCAACAATTGTTCTAAGTAATTTCATTGTTCTCACTTTAAAGATGAGGTGACCGATGCTCGCAGAGGTGGCTCCTTGCCAGTCACACAGCGAGGATGCACCCATCCAGGTGTACCCGCCCCCAGGCTACCTGACGCTGAGGTGGGCAAGCCAGTGCCATCCTGGCTGGGCTGTGGTGCCCAGTTGGTTGGTCAAATGCTAGTTTAGATATTGCTGTAAAGATATTTTGTGGATGCGCTTCACACCCGAAGTGAATGACTTCAAGTAGTGCAGTTTGCCCTCAGTGACACGGGTGAGCCTCATGCAGTCAGGGGCAGGCCTTTGGAGGAAGCCCTGAGGTGTCCTGAGAAAGAAGGAACTCTGCCCTCTCAGGGCAGATGGACGGATGGATAATGTATCTCCTAATCTATCTATCACCTGTCTATCCATCTACCTATCTACCCCTTCACCTATTTATCCACTTTATCTATCTATCTATCTATCTATCTATCTATCTATCTATCTATCTATCTATCTATCTATCTATCTATCTATCTATCTGTCTGTCTGTCTGTCTGTCTGTCTGTCTGTCTGTCTGTCTGTCTGTCTGTCTGTCTGTCTATCTATCTATCTACCAACTATTGACAAAGATAGCTATGCATGTGGATTTATTTTAAGGAATCAGCTGCTTGATGGTGGAGGTGGGCAAGTTTGAAATCCATACGGCAAATAACAGGCTGCAGTCCCGAGGCAGACCCCCTTCTCCTCTGGGGAACCTTGCTGTTTGCTCCGCAGGCCCCTGGCTGATGGGATGACACCCACTATGTCACCTGCTTCACCTGAAGTTAGCTGATGCACATGTGAGCTGCTCTACCAAGTACCTCCCTGGCAACACCGAGTTTAGTGTTTGATTCAATTACTGGGGACCACCCAGAGCCTGGCTGAGGCGGCACACGAGGGTGACCATCACAGCACAGACTTCAGGGTCCCGGCCTGCCTGGCGCTCTTGGGGTTCCCTTCTGGGGGACTCTGAGTAGTCCGCCCCTTGTCTGTGGGTGCCTCAGTCCTTACTAAAGTTGCCTGGATTCAGCTGACCATCTCTAGCAGGACATATAATCATTGCCCAAAGTGGAACACTTTTGAGAATTAGGAGGATGGGTATGATAGCTGCCCCAGGCTGAGGTGAGGACACATGGTCCGGCGATCCACATCTTCCTGGGCACAGCCTCAGGGTGCCCTATGTACCTCCTTTCTGGAGCTTATGTTAGGAGCTCTGCGGAAAATCTTTCAGAGAAGAAAGTAGGCATTTCGCACTTCATCCATGTTTGTGATCATACGTCCCTCCACTGTGTGATGAATTCTGATATTTTCTGGTCTATTCTACTTCATTTCTTTTAGATAAAGACCTTAGGGCCCACTAGATTATCTTGGCCCAATAATGAATTGCAGACTGCGGAACCGTCGTCCTGTTTCCCTGCTTACTCCCGGCGGCCGCCTGCTGGTAGAGCCTTCTACCCCCGCCACACCCTCTCCCTGCCTGTCCTGTCGCCTTTTCATAAACAGAGAGACCCACGTTCACACTGGGGGCCCCACCTCCCGCTCAGCGCTGGACACACTGCCTGAGACCTGGCAGTGCCGGGGTCTCTCCCTCAGTGGCAAATATTAAGGGATCTCAAATCCATGATCCTCATTTTTTTAAATGAAAATGATTTCATGAGTGACATAACTAGGAAATTTGGACAATACAGATACGGCCCTGATTCTTGACCCCCTTACCCATTCCCTTTGCTATTGGAATTGAAAGTATACTTCCACGGGGTGGGTGTGCAGGGCTTTGCCCACCCCTCACCACTGGGTTAACCATGTGACTTGCTTGGGCCAGTGAGGTGCTAGAAGATGCCACACCAGCGGAAGCCTAAAGGGGGCCTTTGTGCCCATGCTTGGCCTCTGGCATCTCTGCCATCACCAGGAGGAGCCACCCAGGCAGCTGCTGTCCCAGAAGGAGCGGGAGCATGGAGCAGAGATCCAGGGAGACGGTGCCGGGGTGCCGGGGTGCCAGGGTGCCAGGCCAGCCTGGCAGCTGAGCCCCGGGCCAGCGAGCCCTGCTAAAGCCAGTAGAAACATCTTCCCTGAGCATCCCACACACAGACCACGGACTAGACAGGCGCTTATGGTTTTAAGCCTCTGAGTTTTGTGGAGGTTTGTTACACAGCATTATTGTGACAACAGATGACTGATTCCACAGAAAAGATTATATACCTATGTCTCCAACAAGCAACCAGACAATCCTAATGAAAGTGGTTTGTTGGCTAAACTTTGAGAAACTCTCAATGACAGTGCTAGAGAAGGAGCTTTCTGGGCCCACTTTCCTAAAGATCTTTGTTCTTCTTTTTCTTTAATACAAGAACAGATATTCTATTTTTTTTCCCAGATGCCTTTTTTGGGGCCTCTTTTTAAGATGATCACATGGTTTTTAAAAGTCTATTAACATGATATATTATATTAAAATATCCTTGTGCTCCTTGAATAATTTTACTTGATTGTGAACTATTGTCATTTTAATATAGGCTTGGTCTGAAATTGCTAGTATTTGATTTGGAATTTTAATAGACTATTCATAGCCTGTCATTTTCTTTCTGTGCCACTTCTGTCGGGTTTGGGGATCAGAATTGGGCTGGCTTTGTAAGAGGAGCTGGAAGCTCCCAACAGTTACCTCAGAGCCAGGGCAGTTGATGCAGTGCTGCAATGACCTGTTCCTTGAAAGTTGGAAAGAGCTTAGTCCAAAAAGTCTGGGCAGGGCACCTTTTATGAGAGAAATGCTTTGATAATCCTTCAGTTTTTTTCATGATCATTATACATTTAGATGCTGTACTTACTCTCCAATAGGTTTTGGAAAATTGCCATTCTCTAAGAAAAAAATCCTCCATTTCTGCCAGCTTTTCAAATTTGTTACCATAGAGTTCACCACCTTTTTTACGGCATGTGTTATTATTATTTAATCTCCTATCTAGTTATTTTCTCACTGTTTTGTGTATGTATCTTTTCTCATTTTTCTTGAAGATTTTTGCCAGATGTTTGGCATTTTAATCCACCATTATTTATTTATATTTATTCTTTTCGAAGTATGAGCTCTTGGATGTGTGAACCAAATCTGGTTTGATTCTATTTTTGCCATCAATTTTCTTTTTTAATAATTACTTCCTTCCTGCTGCTTTGTTTTCCTTCTATTAACTTCCTGGACTGAATGCTTTCATTTATCTTCATTTTTTCTTGTTTAAAAATAACAGCTTTTATGGATATAAATCTGTCTTTGAACACAGCTTAGTTTTATTCCACTGTGGCCAGAGTATTTGGCATAATTTCTGCCTTTTGAAATTCAGTGGTGTTTTATATGTGGTTGGATGTATAACCAATTTTTAAAAATATTCTGTGGACCCCTAAAAAGAATATATGTTTTTCTATAAGGAAAAAATCAGTAATGTATTATTTCAATTACCCTTATAATGACATCATCCAGGCACACTAAAGACTTAATTTAATTTCTCATTCTTGATCCATTTTAGACTGAAGAAGTTTTCTGATAGTAAAAGTGTATATTTCATTCAATAAAAATACATTAAAAATTTATATACAGTCATATCTTTGAGAGCTTCTTTTCATCTTTTCTCTCTATCCCCTTACCTCCCTCATGAAAATAAAATAAAACGAACTACTATAGTCACTCTTATTATTTTCCATATATTCTTTCATAATTTACTTATGTAAAACCAAGGGAACACATATATATCCTTATTTTCACACCTTTATTGTTTCACATTTATGCTGAAACCTTTTAAGTTATAGACAAGGTACGACACTGTAAAATTCTTTAGAATCCATGTAAGAATTTGGAAAATCTTCCCATTTTAGCCAAGATAGCATTTTCACAACTAAAAATGAGTTATAACTTTTAAGATTGTCTAGTACTGAACACATGCAAATTTTCCAAATTGTTTCCCAAATGTGCTTTTCAGCTGCTTTGCCCACATCAGCATGTTTACTTTGCATCTGGTAATTTTATATCTTAAGCCTTTTGTTTTTCCAGCTTTTTATAATATTGTTTAAAATTTTCAGGAACGTGCAAAGAAGTGCCATTCATTCCTGCAGATGCAGCCGGCAAGGCGGCGGCGAATGTGGGCATGTGGTCCCCCATGATTCCGGTAGTGGCAGATGTGGTCTCTCTCTCTCTCCTTCTCCACAATGATTTCATTTATGTTTATGAAATCAGTGTTTTCCAAACAGTTTCAGTCACTGTGTTGAAACTGTCACTCTAATGGCCCACATGTGGCCAGAGGTCACCCGTTCAGCTTGGCCGCCGCGTCCTCACACCCGCTGTTAACCCTTGAGCACTCCCTGCTCTCTGGCGCAGTTGCTGGAAAGAAGATGGTTGGACTGTCATCCCCTGTCCTGGGAGCAGCCAGCTCTGTTGGGTGGGGGCTGGTCTCTTTTATTTGGGACTCTGTCTTAGAATCTAAGTCTGTGCACTGGGGGTGTTCACTGTTTCTAGAAGCCAGAGCTTCTGGGCTCTTTCAGTGCGTGGTTGGGGTGCTATTAGAACGGCCTGTCCTTTGCAGTTCATGTGAAATTCCCCTGTATTAACCATCTGGGCCTGATATTTAGGGATGGGATTTCTCTTTATTTCATCTATGGCAATTGCTCTGCTTGGACTTCTCTGTAAATCATCCACCTTTTCTAATTTTTGAAATATGTATTATAGAGCAACATACAGTTTCTTCTGATTAAAAAAAAAGTCCTCTGTTTTGATGATTATTTCTCCTTGGTCGTTTTGGTTTTGTATTTATGTTTTTGTCCCCTTTTCTCCCTTTCCCCCCCTGGAATGGCCTGGCCTGAGGTTCACCACGATTCCTAAAATCTCAGGGAACTGATTTTTTTCCCATTGGTTCTACTCCTTTTTATTTTATGCTTTTATCTGTGTTTTCCAAATTGTTTGGAAAGTATATTTTAATCTTTTGCTAACTCCTCAGCTTGGATGCTTAATTCATTTATTTCAGTCTTTTATTTCTATTGACATGATTTTTGAGATATAAATATTTCCAACTCTGGCTCTATGTTATAGACTGTAAATAGATTTTTATTTAATTTTTATTTACATGGGATAAGATTCGTCTCATGTGCAGTTACAGGAGTTCATGGAGTCACGTACCCACTCCGGCAGTGCCACACTGACCCACCTGCTCCATTGCCCAGACTCCCTGTACTTTGCCTTTTCTAGAAGGTCTTGTAAATAGAAGTTACAGTAAGTAGCCTCTTGAGTCTGGCCTCTTTCACTTCACAACATGAATTTAAGAATTGTCCATATTGTTACATGCACTGGAAGTTCATCTGTTTTAAGCTGAGTAGCATTCCCTGGTCTGGATATACTATAGTTTTTTAGCCACTTACCATTTGAAGGCTATCCAGATCGTTTCCAATTGTTGCCAATTATGAATAAAGCTGCAATAAATATTTGTGCCCTGGATTTTGTGTAAATATACATTTTTTGAGGCAACAGCTTTTTGAGCTACAACTTGGCCTGTGATTTTCTTTTCTTATAATGTCTTTGATTCCTTTTGGTATCAGAGTAATGATTGCCTCATAGAATGAGCTAATGAGTATTCTCCTATTTTCTGTAGGGATTGTGTAGGACTGGCATTATTTCATCCTTAAGTATTTAGTTATTTAGTAGAATTTGCCATTGAAACAATCTTGGGCTGGGATATTCTTTACCGGAAGGTTTTAACTATGCATCCGATTCCTTTAGCAGACTTAAGACTAACCAGGTCATCTATTTCTTCTTGAGTGTGTTTTTGGAATCTGCAATTGAGCTGGTCTATTTTGTGTAACTTGTCAAATTTATGGACAGAATTGTCTGTAGCATTCCCTTATTATCCATTTAATGTTTACAAGGTCTGCAGTAATGTAATTTTTTTCCCTCTTAATATTGATAATGTGTGCTTTATCTCTTTCCTTAATTAGTTCTTGACCATGTGTCCAGAGGTGTACCAATGTAACCGATCTTTTTCGAAGAAACACCTTTTGTTTACAATGGATTTTCTGTATTATTTTTATGATTTTTATTTCAATAATTTCTGCTCTTTGTCCTAGTATTTTTTTTCCCTCTGCTAGATATGGGTTTAATTTGTTCTTCCTTTTCCTACTTCTTAAGGTAGGAACATACTTGATTTGGGACCTTTCATTCCTAATAGAAACACTTCATGCTGTAGATTTCTTTCTGAGCTATCATTTAGCCACTTACCAAAAACTTTGATAGAGTGTATTTTCCTTTATGTTTATTTCAAAATATCTTCTAATTTTCCTTGAAACTTCCTCCATGGGTTGTGGTGTTAAATTTCCTAATATCTGGACATTTTCAAATATCTTTCTCTTACTGATTTATAGTTATGTATGGTCAAAGAAGTTACTGTGAGTGAATTAAATTCATTAACTTTATTAAGGCTTGTTTTATGGCTCAGAATATGGTCTCCTTTGATGAATGTTCTATGTGCACTTGGAAAGCGTATGCATTTTGCTTGCTGAACGGATGTTAGTGAGGTGGGATTGTTCAGTGGTGCTGTTCAGGCCTTTGATTTCCTTGCTGATTTCCAGTGGCTGATCGGTCAGTCACCACAAAAGGGGTGTTGACGTCTCAAAGTGCAACTGAGGTTTTGTCTGTTGTTTTCAGTTTTTGCTTCATATATTTTGGAGCTTTGTTGTTAGATGCACATACATTTAGGATTATAACTTCTTTTTGATTAATTGACCTTTTTGTAATTATGAAATGTCTGTCTTTATCCTTAGTTATCTTCCTTGTTCTGAAGGCTGCTTTTTCCAATATTACTATAGCCACTCTAGGGTTTTTAATACTTTGGTATATTGTTATACTGTCTTTTAATTTTTAATATATCTGTATCATTATGTTTGAGATAGATTTCTTGTAGATAGCATACAATTAATTTTTTTTAAATGTTCAAATCTCTTAATTAGTGCTATTTTAGGATCATTTATGTTTAATGTAATTATTGAAATGGTAAGAGTTAGGTCTCCAGTTTTATTGCTCAACTTGTCTCAGATTTGACCTTTGGGCACATTTTTGAATTGACTGGTGTGTTCTTTTACACATCTCCATCATGAAGGCTCTTGCCTGCTTTCTGGTCCCATGAGGTGTTCCAGGCTCGTCTTACACATTCCTAGCCCCAACCTGGGGACAGCTATTTCTCTAAAGAACTCTAGTTTTGGAAGATGGTATTTAGGAACCAAGATAAGTGTGCTAACTGTGCTCACCTTAGTGTCATTCATCATCTCTAGGACTTCTTCATGGACCTATCAAGAAAATATTTATCTTTATACAAACGCACATGTACATATCTAATATCTATTTTAACATCTACCTGTGTGTTTGTGTGTGCATGCATGTGTGTGCATGTGTGTGTATTCACTAGTTCATGCTTTTGATTACAGTTCAGCCTGCTGGGGTTCACTTAACATTTTCCCCCTTTTTTTCATTTGCAACTTATTATTCTGACAATAAGCATCCTGGATTTTATTAACTAAATAGATTTATTTAGTTTTTCAGTCTTGGAACACACACAAACTGGTTTTAGAATTTCTATCCCAGACCCCTGTGAAAAACAAATTTACTCACTGGAGTACAAAATTTGTATGACATTCTGTTTGTATTAATCTGAAAGCCCCCAACATTTTTATTAATATATTTGCCACTTCTCACAGCCAACTCTCTGGTGTTTATCAGTCATCCATCTACTATGTATCTCCTTCCCTGAGCTGTGCTTTCCTATTACTGCTGTCCAGTCATTTTAATTGGAAGGAGGATAATATGAAATAGCCCTTTGCTAGAAATGATGAACTAATGTGCTACAAGTTCCAGAAGGCATTGCTCCAGTAGCCCTTCCAAGCTTAGCACCTTTCTCTGCCAACTTCACATGCCATGTGGAAAATGCTCTCCAAAAGCCATTTTTGCCTAACTGGAAGCAATTGAATAAATATAGATAGAGTTGTGGGGAAGGGGTCAAAATGGTCCTAGACACCTTAGAAAGAAGTCCTTCGTGGTGGGGGTGTTCTTCCCTCCCAGTTATGCAAGGGAGCGGGGTGAGCGGCGGGGACTGCCTAATTTCCTTGTGCATGATCACGTTATTGTAACTCTAGACTCATTTAACTCTTGATTCTTAGAAATTACACCTCTGGTCTGTCAGAGCATGCCATTTCTGTGTCCTTTTTCTTTTGAAATCTCTTATTTGCTTGTTTCTTTGTATTTAAGACAATTGGAAAAGACATTTGAAGGAAGTTTCTCATAAATACTAGCTTGGGTCACAATACTCGTTTTTTTAAAGAGCCACTGATACTGTTCGGTTTCTAACTTGTAATCTTCTGAACAATCTAGAAAAAGCACAGCCTTACAATTTCAATCTCTTTTAAAAGAAGGAAGATTATTTTGCTACTGTATTTTTGGGACTTTTAGAATAATGCCGTTTAATGTGGAGTTGGCGCCAGCCTACATCATCCAAGAGTCATCTGCCAGTTATTTCTGGTCTTATTAAATTTAAATAACTCATTGAATATCCAAGAATGAGGATGTTTAACACTTTTTGCACTTCCGTCGATGTTAATACTGAAAACTGTGTTGTGTGCTTCATCGGTGCTTTCCCTGAAATTAGGGCATGTTTCTACTTAGTGCCTAGAGAAGGCTTTGCTTCAGTCTCAGAATCCCATAGATGTGTTTAAATGAAAGAGACATTAACCTGCCTCTTAAATTAATGCTCTGTCTTAAGACAAAAACAGAACTGAATGCAGACAATATTAAGTTAGTCTAAAGGACAACTATGGAAAAGGGTTTAACTAAATAAACAAAAACTAATGTATATCTAGTGAACTATAGTAATGATTTTTAATGTTATTTATGACTTATTCTATAATGTAAATTTTTTTCTAAACTTGAGATGAATAAACTTTTCTAATGTTTTATTTTAACATTTCTTAGAACATTTCATTATGAAAATTTCAAACATACAGAAAAGTTTAAAGAATTCTACAGTGAACATCTGTGTACCCCAAACCTAGATTCCACCATTAACATTTCACTCTACCTGTCTTATCTCATATCCATTAATCTGTCTATCCATCAATATTTATTCTTCTTAATGAATTCTTAACTTGGAGCCACACTATCTCAAATGGCTCTTAGACTCCAGGTGAATTTGATATCAGTATCTTTTGAATAATATTTATCTTCAGCTTCCAGTAGGTTTAATCTGCCTCTATTTACCTTGTGAGAGCTGTTAGCACCAGTTGAAAAATGACTTCGCCACTCATGTCTCAGTCTGCTGTCTCTCTTCTCTCCAGAGGCCACCCTAACCAGTCTGTCTTAGATGGCATACCTGTCACTCTGTCCTTTATCTTTCAGTTTAGCCCCTAGCATCATATGACATTGCTATGTAACTGCGCCCTTACCAGCAACATGCAAGAGATTTCTCTTTTCATGTATATATAACAGGAGCCTAGTACTGTGCCTGGCAGTTTAAGTTTGCAAATGTGGAGAGATGTTCATCTGATTTCTAGCCTCTGCTCTAAACCACTGTTCTATAAACATGAACTTTTAAAACATCTTTCTGTGCCCCTTCCTGTTACTTAAGGTGTCAACATCTATTGCCGAAAGCCCACACCTATTCATTGTTAAGCATTCCTTCTCTTTTCAGAGAGGTGATTTCCAGCGCTTTTGTCTAAGCACTGGAGGGTACGGGTTCGTCTGCAAAACCTCCCCGGACAACAGCTTCTCCAGCCCAGCCACCGAAGCGAAATCTTCTCATTCTGTGTTTATTGATTGGCTTTCTACTGCAATTTCTCCTTGTACTTTAGACGTTGTTTCGTCACAGATAACCCCCCAAATTATTTGTATGAGTATGTTTGTTCTCCCCCTGAACATAGTCTATGTCTACGTGAAGTGGCCCATTATACCTCAAAACCTCTTTTTCCTTGTGAATTAAAGAGCAGGACATCATTAACAAAAAGGCACAAGTTACTTCAGTGAAAATCTTGCTCAGATAATTTAAGGACTATTCTCTTTCAAGGGAGGGGTAAACCTATTTTCTCATGTTAAATTAACTTGAGTCGCACTCACAGAACAGGGATATATGAGGAGGTGGTGTATCACATGCAACTGTTACTGGCAGTGGGGAGAAGGCAGGGGAGAAGCCGCAGGGGTGGGTCAGAGGCTGCAGGAAGTCCTGGGACCCAGGGTCAAGGCTCCATCTCAGCAAGAGGAGATGAAGAAAAAGAGATGAAAGTCTCTTTCTCAGGGAATCTCTTTAAAGACAATGTTCTCTGGCTCTGCTCCTGCAGTAGTGGCGCTGAGGTCATACTTCATTCTTAGCTGAAATACGACGTATCAGTCGGAATAGGGCATAGAATACGGCCTAGAAAATATCCAATTTTATCTTTTACCAGAAGATATTCTAAAGCAGCAGGTTTAACATTTTTTCCAACCATAAAAAAGTTTGAAAAACTGAACTACATACTCTTTTTAAAGATGACAGCTGAAGATTTTATTCAAAAGTTTTAATTGTTTAGAAAACTATAATTTTGTTTTTATAATTATAATTGTAATGCTGTACAGTGAATATTAACTTTGTAAAATAGAAGTGGTACATTGTTTAAAGAGTAAAACCAGTGGAATCTAAATATCCCAGTACTTTGATACCCACCATCATCCATTTAAAAGGCAATGAGCAAGTTCTTTAATTATAGAATATTTTCCATTGTTCTTACTTTATTTCAACTAAACCCTCCCACAGAATTTTATGTTCATGTACTTTTTTATTGATCAGCCTGCATACAAAATTTTTAAAACTCTGTGTTCTCTACTTATTTCTAATAACATCAAAACAACAAATATAAAATTTTATTTTGATGAGATAGATAGATGGGCTTTTTGTCAATTAGTTTATGTAATTACAGATGACTATTGCTTATTGATGAAATGAGACAGAGCACAATGTCAATTCAAGCCCTAATTTTTATTCTTATAGTTTTAAGTATTAAAATATGCTGTTAAAATAAATTAGCACTTGCAAGGAGTTTCATTCCAGCAACGCCATTCAATTGGTTAGATTCCTTGCAGCTTATATACAAAGAGTTACAGAGGCTCCACTACGGGAAGTACTTTGTGTCACTGATCCCCTTCCAACTGGATCAGGGCTGTCTTCAGTCTGGGTGATGGTGCCGAATCTGAAGTGACCCAGCATGCAAAGCGACTCATTAGCACCTAGCCACCAGACTCGTAGGCTTTGCAAATTTGGGGGTATAACACCAAATTTTGGGATATTGCTGAGAATCAGCAAACGACCATTATTATACCAGTTTCTCATTTGCCTAGAGGTACCTATCTTACTCAAAATACCAGAACATTTTAGGAAAAGAGAAACGTTGTTAATTTCAATATACCTTTACCAATGCAATATGTTTTTAATACAATATGATTCTTTTATTGTACCTTTTAAGTATGTTATCTTCAAAACCTTGAAGTTGCAGACACAAGCTGAGATGTAGGCAAATGAAGTTATTCACTGCACCCCTCCTCGTTATCAAGAGTGGGGAAAATGCAGGGGGCGTGTGTGCTAGCACGCTGGGATGTCCAAGCACACTGTTGGGCAGGCAGGGGGGCTGTTCTCCAGCCCTGCTGCTGTGCTCGCCCTGAGGCCATGGGGTCCCACTGTGTTCTCTTGGTGGGCTCCCCCAGGCGAGCAAACATTAGGCAATGATTTGGGAGGTGGAAACTTTAAGCCATGAAACCAAAATTATCTTTACCACATTCCACTCTAGAAAAGGTCAAAATTCAGAAACTTCACATGGGCCAAAATATCTTTTATAAAACTTTTTAAGCTTCTTTCTTAAGTGACATAAGGTGTGTCAGATGGGGATGCCGTGACGTGACATAGGACCGAAACTGCTGTGTCCCTTCTGTTTCTGTGGCCTGATAGGAGGAAGGGTTTATGCCCTGGGAAATGCACCGGAATGGCTTCAGAAAGGGAGAAGGGGAAAACTTTTCTCGGTGAAGGGGAAGGTGGATTATGAAACACGCAGAAGAGGAGAAGCAGTGGACCCAGGTGCAAGGCTTTGCAAAAGCGTCTGTGCGAAAGTGTGTCTGGAAACTGAACGACTTAAAACAACTTGTGCTCAAGACTCCTTCGGAAATGGTGGACATGCACAGGACAGTGCCCACCCCACTGTACTAAAGGACTGGGTAAGCTCTAAAGAGAAAGGGAGAAAAATGAACATTTATTGAGCAGAGAGTGTGAGCGCTGCTGAGTAAGTCATCAATGATTATCAGACAGCTGAAGATGGTTTATCAGCAAGAGTCTAAAACAGAGAATGAGCCAAATAATACAAGTGTTCTGAAAACACTTAAAAATATAGACCTTTTAAAAAGGTCATATGGTTGTGCAAATAACGGAAGACCCATTTGTTGTCATGCACGGCCCTGAGGAGGCGTGCCTTCCCGTGTGTGGCTGTGTGATCTGGGCGATGCCCGGTCTCGGGAGCCAGGTGACCCGGAGCGCTGCAGGGATGCTGGGGGCTTGCAGACCCTGCTTGAGTCCACCCGGTTTTCCTTCCTCTTTTTTTGGTGAATGATGGCTGTGAATATATTGGTTGCAATGCTTCAGGTTTATATTATATACTCGTTCATTAATTCACGTAAGGGAGAGGAAAACCAAAAGACTGTATCCAGGCATTGGGGCTGGGTCATATCTTTTTCCAGGCATGGAACTCATTTAAAGATAGAAACTTCAGAACAGCAATAATATGGGATACACCACATCTCAGACACTGGCAGTGAACACCTTCTATTGTATTTTGTTCTCAATACACATTATTATTCACATGAAACAAACACACACACTGGGAAAGAAATCTAAGCCTCGGCAAGGTAGGTAAACTGGTTGGGGTCTTAGAGCCTGAAGAGGCTGAGCTCAGAATCCTTGTCCTGCCTGGGTGATGCCAGCCCGGGTCCTCTCCCTTACGTGAAGCAAGGGGCGCCGACAGCACACTGCCCCTCACTCAGACATTTCCAAGTTAAGTGGAACCATTTTGTCCTTTGTAGGGACTATTTGGGTGTCCATGAGCCTGCGTACCCCTCAGGACCTGACCGCGGAAAGCCTGCTCAGAGACTTGGCCTCCGTGCAGGTCCGATGTTGTCCTGGTCACTGCGGTCACATGAGACCTTTTCAGAACTCTTTCTTAAGTGATCAGGAAAACAGAGAAACTTATGAATGAGGGAAATGTGAGTTTGATCCTGGCACATTTAAAAAACATGCTCTTTTTGCCACTTCCTTGACAGAATTGTCACTGAACTCGGTAATTTTTTCTGTCCACAGCCTGTAAGTACATCCCAGTCAGTTTTTCTGGGACCTGGCTGAGACTGATCAGCCTCTAATTCCTGGCATTTCCCTTTGGTTTCCTATAAAAAATAGAAATATAATAGGCTACACGTTACGCACTTTCTTGCTCTTGAAAGGCTCCAACATAGACATCTGGGGTTGCTAAGTTTGGGTAGTTAGGAGTTAGTAAAACTAACTTCTGAAATGAGTGGGTAGAATGTGGAGTCAGTGAATTCGTTTCCTAGATGTAAGCACACCAGAAAGAGGAGAACTGCACTGGGGACAACAGCATCCTCCTCTTGTGACCGCAAGTCAATAGTCTGTTCTTCCCATTTCCTTCAAGGTCACCAGAGGACTATTTAGTGGCCCAAGTCCTGACCAGTTTTTGATTAGTACACAAAGCAGGTGATTGAAGTAATGTTTTCTGATTCCTCCAAACAATGTCCTAGTTACTGCAACAATTCTGAATTAAAATGAAAGCATTGTTCATTGATACCTTGGCTAAATGATGATCATGTTTTTCCATAATTCGGGCAAACCAGCTTCCAGGCAGGGGCGACGGACTTGCTATGAATCACAGTTGAGGGCACCAGGCCTGTCCGTTTGCCAAGAAGCATCTTCAGCATCACCCACTCTTCCCTGGAAAGATGACCCGCTGAACCCCACAGGATTCCCTGGAATGCATGTCCGTCAGGAAGGCCAGCACCTTGACCTGGGCAGTCAGCACCATTCTGGGTTTTAGCTGGTCTGCCACGTTATCCAGGTGTACAAGTCTGGATACCTGAGATCCACGGAGGAAGCAATGTGACGCCTAGGGGCCTGTCAGAAGCTCCCCAGGCCCATCTCTCCAAGGCCCAGCCTCTGCCAGGACAGGCCCAGCCCCCGACGGGCAGGAGGGCACACGCTCTCAGCTCTGTCACGACTTTCCAGACTGGATATTATGTTAATGAGCTAATCAACCGACTCCACTCAGTAAGCCCACCATGTTCCAGCCCCAGGGCCAGAACCCAGGGAAAGAGCCTCAGGCCCCCTCTTCCTCAAACCGGCCTGGAAGCAAACTTGATTTGTTTCACTTGTGATTATCACATTATGTCACAGAAAAATTCTGACAAAATGTGAACATAATGTGTCTGTGATCTCAGTTCATTCAAATGTGATGGACTTGGATAAAATAGCTCAAAGTAGCTTAAAAAGGAGGGTGGCGTGTCTGCTCATTAAATGTGCATTCTCTCCTTTTAAAATGCGGAGCACGAATTACAGCCCCTCGGTGGGAGGATGTCGCTGCCACTCAGGGCTGGCAGTGGAAAGGCGGATGGTAGGATCTCGGAGAGCAGGGCCCCTCAGACGTGCCTCTGTCGCAGCAGCCACATGGAGATGGCAGGGCGACAGCTCCTGCCGTGGAGCCTGGGTCCCTCCTCGGGTGCGTCCTGTCTCCTGGGACGCTTCCTGAACAGACGCAGGCTGGCTCTGGGTGTCACGAGGTGACGTCTGCCGCCCATGCCCTCTCCCCTTGTGGGGCTCACTGTCTTGGTGAAGTGGGTGTCTGTCCTGTGAAGCAGCAGTTGTCTCTCGCCATCCAAATCTGGTGCCTGACGTGGAGGACTTCTCTCTCCCTGGCACTGACTGGCTGGTGTAGCGACAGGGCAGTGCCACGCACGGCTGGGTTCTCTGCCTCACCATGTGGCATGTTCTGTTCGGAGCAGGCCTATTATGGAATGTGTAGGCAAATAATTTCTTATCAAATTGAATTATATTTTAAGTACAAGTGAGAGCTCACATGTTAAATGATGGAGACTTTGGAATTCCTATGTGACTTTCTCTGGTTTCATGTGTTTTGAGGTAAGAAATTTAGTATAGTCAGTTTTCTTACTTTGGGGTACAACCTGCTGCACTTCCCTCTCACGATTTATGCAAAAATCATATTAATTACAAATCCAAACTTAGAATGTTTGACAAAACAATATAAGAAGCTGATTAACGGAACCTCCAAATTTCCTTGTGGAATGTTATGGGATCAGCATCAACACCCTAGCTTAGCAACTCCCCAATTCCCTAATTTAGCAATAAAAGTGCTGCCTGACAGAGGCCCAGGTTTTACTGTGAACTAGGTAATGAGCAAAAACTGGAGGTATCCGAGTGATAGAAGAGCTTCTGCCTGGAGCTCACTTCGCGGGATCGAGGCAGGGAGGCGAGTGTGAACCTCTCAGTTAACATCTGAGTTACTGTCAGCATCCCCCCAGAGGCTGGCTCTGGCCGCATTCATATCAGGAATGCAAATGATGTCCCTTCAGGGTGTTTTAAAGATCACACTGCTAAATCATGAGGCCATCTGCCCCAGTGCCTTTTGAATAATTGGGTTGGTTTAGATTCCTTTTGTGAATGACCGGAGCCACAAGGCACCAGTCACTGCAAATGTTATGACATGATATTCGTGGAGACTGGTCCCTTTGCTGGGACTCAGCCCAGCTTCCTGTGCATCGCGCGGCGCAAAGCTACACGGAGATGTGAGCTTCGGGGGGCTCCGGCTCATACATATGCTAATGTGAACATCAAGTGACCACACAACACATATCTAAGAAAGATTTACAGGCATATAAGAATAAAATTAACAGCACCCTCTACACCAGCAGAACGTGTTAAAGTTGAGTTCAGCACACGGTGTCTGCAGGCAGCTGCACAGACAGGCTCTGAAGAGCGTGATTTGTGATCCTGGGCTGAGTGGCAAGAGTGTCCTTCGGAGAAAACGCAGCCTGAGATGCCAGGCGATGCTGGGAAAGCGCCCCGTGCCAGCTGCGCAGCCGGGGTCAGCGGCACGCGCGCCGGAGGGCAGCAGCTTTGGGGATTATGTGTACGGTAACTGCCCGTGGCGATGAGCTTACTCGGCTTCCTGGCCGCGCCGGGGGCAGGTTCCTCCTTGACGAGCTGGGGGAGCTGCTGCGCAGCGCTGAGCCTGGACGCCGCGTGTCCCGGTGGGCGGAGGGCCGGCGTGGCCGGGCATTTAGGGACGGAGGTTCTCGGCTGCAGGAGACATTTCTTCTCTGTGGCTTTTTATCGTGCTTGCATTTGTCATTGTAAAATAAGATACCTTTTAAGGATGGGCCACAACGAGGCGTGGCACTCCCACTAAACAGAGGGGTTGAAAGCCGAAGGACTGCTAATTTTCGTTAATGGACAGAACATAGATTCAAAAAGATTGTACTGTGTGATATTTATTTGTACGTTATTTTTACACAGTTCTTTCCCTTACAACTGGTGTAAAAAACAGAAATTGGAGAAACACCACTGCAAAGATCACAGCCCAGAAGAGGAATTCAAGTGTCCTAAAAATTGAGCCCGGCTGCCTTCATGAAGTGCCCTTTTAGTAACTAAGGGCAGCGCGGGTAGGGTTGGCTCCGTCAGAGCAGAAGGCACGCGCCGAGGGGCCGGGCAGGAGGGCGCCGGCAGGTGGGCTGCCTTCCCCCAGGAGCTGCGCCGCAAAGCCCGCAGGACCACTCGGCGCCCCAGGCGCCGTCCCGGCCCCCCGCTCTTGGAGGGCTGCCCGGGGCCATCTCCCGCGTTCCTTAGTCTGCCCGCTTCCCTGCAGCTCCCCGCCCTCCCGGCTGCCTGTCCTGCAGGTGCTTCTCCGTGCCCCTCGCGGGTGCCCCTGTACCCCCGTCTCAGGGCGCACGGCCTGGCCCGGCCCCACGGGGTCCGGGCTGCAGATCTGGCTATTCGCTGCCTTCTTCCCCTGTCACCTCCGCGTCCAAACTCCCAAGGGAGGCCTTCCGGCCTGCCGGCCCCTCTGGTCGGGCAGGTTGCGGGTCAGCCGCGGGCCGCCCCCGCTGGCTTCCGCAGGGAGGAGGGTTCAGTGGACAGAGGAGGAAGGGGGTGTGGGGCTCCATGGGAGGCCGCCCCAGGAGGGGCGCTGTGAAGGCAGAAGGGACCACGGGTCCGCAGAAGGCCCTTCACGTGAGCGGAGGCCCCCAGACAGCCCTGGGCCGGAGGGCGGCGGCGTTCTGTGCGATGCCTGCCCTCGTCAGCTTAGGGATGTCATCGCTTGGGTTCAGTTTCAAAAATGACAAAGTGGGTCATGCAGGCTGTGCCTGAGGCAGGGCCAAGCGGTGGCGCGGAGGCCCGGGGCTGCCCACCGGGCGCCGAGCCTTTCTGCTTTGCAGAAGGCGCCGGGCGGGCTCGCTGCACACAGCTCCGTCCGCAAAACCCAGTGTCCCACGGCCGGTCCTAGCCTGGAAACGAGCATTTCTGTGGAAGGCCTTAGCTTTCCCGTGAGTGCTCCACTCCGCACATGCCGAGGAACGAAAAGCCCCTTGAAGGCGATCTCCTCTCTGGGTTTATTCCCTCGAACAAGGGACCACAAAGCACAAGCCGACAAAAGAATGGAGGAGTAAAGTATTTTAGTAGTGTCCACGTTTGTTAAATAATTGTGAGTCAGCTCCTCTCCTCCCATCACCTGTGAACTATGTCGGGATGACGCCCAGTTTTACGGAAGGGAAGCCCTGGTACCTCTCTCTTTAGGGCGTGGGGTCTCTGAGGGCTGCACTGCGCCTTGCTGGGTGTCATCATGGTCCCTATGCGCACGGGGATGTAATGAACCGGAAGCCTGCCGGCCGGGGTCCTGGCTTCTCCCGGCGGTGGTGTAGTTTGCTGACAGCCCTCCCGGGAAGAGCACCGCGCACCCTCCTTGCAGCCTGCTGCTGTGTCGAGGAGCAAAGGTGGTCTTGGTTTGCTACCGTTATAGCTTATAGGTAAGGAATCCCACCTCCAGATTCGGGGGCCCAACATCCATTCAGGGAAGTGCAGCTGCTATTTCTGGAGATGGACGACTTCACCACTGTGTTGGCAAGAGCCCAGCATCTGAATGGGGTCATCCTGAACAGGCATAAACCGGCTCAGATGGTCAGAGCCAATAAGAGACTTCTGGTTCTTATGAGAAAGACCATCAGTTTCCATGTTTATTATCATCACTATGATTTATGTTTATAAATATGCTTATTAGCTGAGTGTCAGAAAATCTGGTCCTATTTGTGGGATTGTCATAGGAAGTGTGAAAGTTAAAGGCCAGTAATGGGGTGGGGGCTGGCAGCCCACTCAGGGCTCTGATGGCACAGTGGGGCGAGGCAGCGGCGATCTGCCCCCCAGGTGTGCAGTGTCTGCGTCTCTGTGTCTGGCGCTGTCCTCTGAGCTCCAGGAAGGCTGCTTGCAAGTCAGGCTGGATAATCAGCCACCCTCATCCCTACTTTCCACACTGACGCCTGACCCCAGTGACAGACCAGCCCCATGGCCTCCAGGGGGTTCATCTTGAAGCCCCAGATTGGCACCATTTCCCAGATTTCCTACTGGGGGCTGAGGCTCTGTCCCCTACAGTGGTGAAGGGTGAAATGACAACACGCCTTTCCTGGCTCCTTCCCCTCCCAGCACCCCCTCCCCAGTGCCATGTCCCCCTCCGCCCCGTAACAGCTAAGGTGCTGCTCAAATAACTGCTTGCATCTGAATCATTGTGCCACAGTCTGCTTTTCTGCTTCTAGGGGAACCCAGACTGAAGCAGGGAGTCAAAGAAATAACCTGCATGGGATCACTAAGTGTCCCCTGGAAAACATGAGCAGGGGGATGGCTGCTGCAGACTGCAGGCGGGTCCCCAAACCAGCCTGAGGGCGGTGGGCCTGTGTGCGAACAGACAGGCTTTCCCACAGAGAGGTCAAGCGTCTCACCCTGGACAGTTAACAGCAGGGGCTCTCCAATCCTCGGATTGGCTCGTCCAACCCGAGGGCTCATGTGGGGAGTGGGTGTGGGAGGCGAGGGTAACACGGCATTTCTGGCCTCAGGGTCCCCTCCTCCGGCTTCCCTGGCGAAGCCTCCTTTGACCCCTCAGGTAGAGTTAAGTCTTCCTTTTCCTAAGGGTCCCTGGAGCCGTGTTCAGGCCACACATCCGTGTCGCAGGGCTGCTGTCCCCGAGTGCCCCGGGCTGGGTGCTCTGCGGCCACCCAGCTGTGGAGGCCGGATGCCTGGCAGGAAGGTGTTCTCACATGGTGCCTTTTCAGATCCGCGAGGGAGGCACAGCTCCCAGCCCCCCATCCCGGGCTGTCTCCCCCTGACTCTGACAGTGTCTTCCTCTGTGTGTGTATGTGTCTGTACCTAAATTTCCCTTTTCTGAGGACACCCTTCATACTGGATTAAATGGGGCTCTTTTTAACCTGGTTTCCTCTGTAACGACTCATCTCCGAATCAGGTCATGTCCAGGTCCTGGGGGTGAGGCGTCTGACATGAATTCGTAGAAAACTAATTCAGCTTTTAGCTCTCCCCTCCGAACGCTTAGGTTGCTCTTCCTGCCGCTCTCCCCTCGTCGGCTCCTCCAGTTGTCAGGGCCTCAACTTGGCCTTGTGTCTTCAGCACAGCAGGTACCACCTTCTGAGCACTGTGAAAACATGTTTTAGTGAACAAATCAACACAGAGTAGGTGCTTATGGATATTGTGAAAGAATGAGCTGTTAGCAAATTTATACTAAGGTGCAGATGACTAATATCAGAGCCTTTCTGAAAACAGGTTTTTATTTGGATGAGGGGTTGGTGCTCTCGAGACAAGGACTGTGAACCTCTAACCAAGGCGGGAGGGAAGCAATTGGGAACAGCAGCGGCAGGATTCTAGAAGAGAAGAGGTGTTCTTGGGGAAATAAATACTGATGTTCAATTTTTCCTGGGGCCAGCCTTTGCATTTGGGACTTTTGAGCTGTAAGTGTGTCATTTGGTAACCAGGTTGGACCTTCTTGGTCAAGGCAAGGCTGGAAGCACCATTTCCTTCTTCTGACTGATCTTGGACGATGTTCTCTAAGCTCTGGGCTGTTAATGGCCCAGCACAGATTTCTGGGTGACCCTCACTGTCCCTATAGCCTTTCCAGCTGACTTGTCATGGTTCCGTCTCTTCACTGTATAACATTCACATAGGCCTGTTGCACTTGTGAAGGGATAAGCCTGAATAGAAAAGAGGAGAAAAAAATCTTAAGGGAAATTTTTAACTTGAAAATTGCCAAAGACTTCAGAGCTGAGTACACATATGCTAATGACATACAAATTACATACGAATCATATGCACATCTCTCGCATCTATCCACCTCTCCTTCTGCTCTGATGTGGCCCCTGGGAAGTGTCCTCCTGGAGATCATTAATCTAAAGAGTTGATTTAACAGCTTTCTTATTCTTTAACCTTTTGTTATCTAATTGCCTTCATTAGCTGGGATAATGCATAAACGCATTTCCTAGAGTTTCATAATAAGAGCCTATAATTTCCACAAAGGGACTTTTATTTGGTGAACAGTCTTATGCTCACACACACGCACACTATTTCAAAGACATAGAAATTAGAACACAAATAGAAGATGCATTCATGACTGCTATCCCTTTCAAATTGAGTACATTGAGGGGAATGCCATCTTTGTGCCATCCTTAACAGCTGTCCTTTGAAGGTTACTACCTTGTGTCTTTGGTAAAGTGACACAATCACATTTAAGTTCCAGGTATGTCTGAAAATGGCTGTACATATAGATACATCATACTATTTAAAAAATACACTCTTATGTATACTGCTGGCTGTGAGGTGAGCTGTCCATAAATATTTCTAAGGTTGCCGTGGGGAGAATCAATGCCACAGTCTGAGACAGAGAGGGGCTCATTGCTCTCACATCTGTGAATTCCATGTGTTTGAAGGTACTGAGCATGCATTTGAGGATGGAAGGCCAACCCGGGGCCATAGCCTCAGGGGCAGGTGTGCAGCACCCCACCACAGCAAGTTAGTCTAACAGAAACTCTTTTGATTAAGTCCCTGGGAAGCTGAATGTGTAGAAGGAATAACCAAGACTCAACCAGCATCCTCTCCCCACTTAGCAAATCAGCAAATATGCCCTGAGCACCTCCTGTGGGGGAGGTCCCATAGCAGGTGCTGGTGGGAAAACAGATATGAAAAGTATGCCAGCCACCATCACTTAAAATCACCTTTACACCAACATCCTACTCAGCTGGTGTGCGCAGAGATCCCGTCCCTGAGCTTTTCTCGTTCTAGACCGCAGCCAAGAGCAGAAACCAAAAAATATGAAAAGACACTTGGACAGAGATGGTGCACATTCTTTCATTATTCCATGGGCTGTGGTCCTGGCAGCTCAGTAGACACTGTAATGGCGGGAAAGCAGGTGACCCCATTCAGAAGTGTGATATCCCAAGCAGTCTTATTAATGCTGAATTGCACTTATAGGAGACTAATAGGAAAGTTCTATTACGAATTGAAACTCACCTTTGTGGGGGTATCTGTAAATATTGTACTTCCCTTTGCACATGATTTATCAATTTATATTTTCACTCACAGGCTTCCCTAAAAGCTGCACATCTCATGAATATAAAGGAGAGTACACTCCAAGCAGTGGCGCCCTTAGGATGGAGCTGCCGGGCCAGGCACTGCCCTGGTCTGCATCAGAGCTAGCCGGGCAGAAAAAGCCTGATGCATCTTGCTTAGGTTCACGCAATGCAGATTCAAATCCAAGACAATCTAGCTCCGGAGTCTGAGCTTTTAATCACTACGTTATGCAGCCTTGCTCTCTTTTTTAGCAGACTTCTGATTTCCTAAAAACTTCTGTAATTTGCTAGTCAAAGGAAGGAATGACTTCAAGGATTAGGTCCTGGAGGTGACCCAAAGCAACTTAGTTACCCTCTGAACTGGGGGGAATACCTACATTCAGAAAGTGCATTAAGAAAAAAAAAAAAATGTTGCTTATAATCTCAGTGCAGGAACTGATGGACAGACCTGGCCATCATCTGAGCTCTGGGATCGGCGAGCTCTGTTCCGCCAGAGATAGGAGTGTGCATTGCAGGCGAAGGGCAGGACCAGTTATTCCCAGGGACCAGACTGAGATCTCAGCTGAAGCCCAGAAACAAATGCCTAAGGTTTTGGAAACTGTGGCCACGGAGGAAGATAAGGTGGAAAGTAGCCAGACAAAAAGCAGAGGCGTCCGAAGCCAGCCCTGCCGTGCTCCCGGCAAAGGAGCCCGCCGTGTGCGGCACTGCTGAAGCATAGGACCCACGGGGGATCAGCAGCATTGGTCAGGGGCCGGGTGCTCTGCAGCTAGTTTTCAAACAGCTGTAGCTTCTCCCTGGAGAAGAGCATTTGAGGCGGTCATGGAAACACTGCTTGTCAAGCCCACCTGTGATCATCCCCCGTGTGCAGGAGGAGATGGAGGTGCCCCAGCTCCTAGGAGAGCTTGGAAGCCCGAATCCATGGCTCAGCGCCTTCTCCGGCCTGGCCCCCACCCTCTCCTCCACCCACGTTTTGCCTGTACCTTGTTCTCAGATATGTACTTAATTTTTATTACTTATTCTTTGGCAGGTGAGATATTTTAGGCAGGAATCAATCTTTTTTAAGAAGACTCAGTTTTAGCCAGTTGTGAATCTAGGCAAGCAGGCATTGTTCCTGGAAAAGTTATTAACTTAGGGTGTATCAGGTTTGGTCCTGAAGCTGGAAATGGTTGGGAATTTAGGTCAGTTCTGGTTGATCACAGGCCACCCCGGAGGCAGGCGGCCCAGCAGGGCAGCACGGGTGCACAGGCCAGGAGCAGTGGCACATGCCACCATTAACCATGATGCTCGCGGGCGACACCGACCACACGACAGAGGGGTCTCATCTGGATCAGGGCAGCCGGGTGAGTCCATCTGTTTCAACAAGGGACCCACCTGGACACCAGGGGCTTCCGTGAGGTGCTGCGGGGGGTGAGGCCTGGGAATGGCAGAACCGAGGGCCGTGGTTTGGGCCGGCGGCGCCCAGGGAAGTGGTCCAAGTGAGCTGCCAGTTTCGGTGCCCCGGGTTGGCTTGTACAAACCCCTCATGTGCATTTCTGCCAACCTCCCAGTGTTCCTCAGCTCCCTGCCTCATGGATGCCCTTGACCTTCTGGTGATGAGCAGGAACCCCTTGCAGATAGTGTTTTCAAATGCCCTAGATAAGATACATAGGATCATAAATAACTCTTTCATATTAAAATACAGTTCTAACCCAGACTCCACGGATGCCAGGTTATAACCCCGGGAGGGGCAATGACAGTGAGAGAAAGAGCTCAGTGTTTTCCAACAACCATCTCAGAGGCAGACGGTCCTAGCCTCTGTCACAAGTGGGGAAGGGGCGGGCTCTGAGGCTACGGCAGTGGCTAAGACCCGAGCCCCAGGGGTGAGGGATTTCAGCTGGGTCCCAGAGGCGGCTGCTGTGACTCCAGGGCTTGCTCTGCCTTCTACCCCATGTGTCCCCGGAGGCGGGGGCTGAGGCTGGGGAGGCCCTGGAGTCAGGGGACTCTGAGGGCCTGCTGAGCCCCGGCAGGAGGCACACACAGCAGGCTGCGGGGTCCGGCGCCCGCAGACCAGCGCCTCCGCCCAGCACGGCACTGCTGACGTTTGGGCTGGTACTCTGTCAGGGGCTGCCCGGTGCATGTGGCGACGTTAGGAGAGCCCTCGTCTCCGCCCACCTGTGACAGCCAAGGATGCCTCCAGACATTGCAGATCACCGGTGGGAGCCACGGCTCTGGCGCGTGCATGTGGGCCCCTGGCAGGCAGTTGAATGAACGTAGAGCCCTCTCTGTTGCTTATGACTCTAGCCTTTTCCCTCTCGATGGGCTCCCAAATTAGGGAGTGAGATGCACCCACCGTCCTAAATGGGGCCTGGAAAGGGGCACAATGCTTGGACTGGGACGCTGCTGAAAAATCTCAGGCACTGTCCCAGGAACAGTACCAGCAAGGTGTGCTGAGGGCTTGGTCCTCTCCATGCTCACTGTCGAGGGAAGACCCCACGCCCTGGCCAGACTAGGTCTTGATAGGAATATCACTGCTCTTCAGGCACATCCAGCCAGTCCCCGAAGGCCTCACCCCCAGGACTTTGTGGAATCAGAAGCCTGGGGCCACGAGGAGCTTGCCCACATCCCGGAATCCCACAAACACAGGGGCCTTACACCAACCTCCTGTCACCTGCAGCCCTTTCACGGCTACTGCCGAGCCTGTGGCTGACTCAGGTCTCAGGGGCAAACCCCTGGGTGGGGAGAGCGCAGAGCTATTCAGGTGGTAGGACCTTCTTACTTCAGTGTGCGAATCTCAGTGTGCGAGGCTGTGGCCGTTCTTAAATGAAGGCACTGGAACTCTTGTCTCACCCGACACAGCGCCTGCTGCTTTCTGATGCATCAGATGTGCTCAACAAATGTTTGTTCAATAGTCAGTCAATAGTTCATTGTATTTTCCAGTTAATTTCATTCTGCCATTTGGCCCATCCTTCTACCTTTAATGTTCCTTAAAAAAATCTTTATATTTTGAAAGAATTTTAGATTTACAGGGAAGTTGTAAAGATAGAACAGAGTTCCCCTATGTCCTAACCCTGTCCCCCTTCATGAACACAGCACTGTGCCTGGTGGGGGCTGGTCAGACTAATTAACTGAGCTTCATGCATCTGCACTAATGAGACTCCCAGCTTTATTTGGACACCACTAGTTTTTCCATGAATGCCCCCTCTCTGGTCCAGGAACCATCCAGGCACCCACTGCGTTTGCTTGTCAATGTCCCCAGTTCGCCTCTGCTCTGTGCCAGTTCCTTAGGCTTCATGGCCTCGATGGCTGGGGGAGCACCAGGTATGGGCAGGCATCCCATAGAATTCCCCAAATCTGCGATTGCCTCTTTTTTTTTGGTCATGATCACTGGCATTCTGGGGCTTAAAATGTCCCTTAGAAGACATGCAATTCATCTTGCCTTTTCTGGCTTTGTGCTATTTGCAGGTAGCGATGGGGCCTTTTTTCCATGTTTTATCTCAGTTAATAAAACTAGGTAGACATGGGTAAGAACAAATGACTCTACCAGGCTCCACTCCACTTTCCATGTTGGGTGGGGGTGATTCAGGGCTCCCTTACTGGCGCCGTGGGACCACAGGTCTCCACCTAACGGTCCGCTTGGAAGTTGTTTTATTTTTGTTCTGGGATAGGCATCAAATGTACCTGCTTGGACCATGTTCTTTTGCCTTTGAAAATGTGTCATGGGATGTGCATGAGAGATTATTTGTGTAATGGTACAGAATGCACTTGGGGTTGCACGCACACCCATTGACACACATAAAGCCATGTACCTGAGTTACTGAATCAATATATGGTGAAAATTCTATCCATACAGTTTGTATGGACTTCAGCCACATACTTAATGAGGGGCTCAACATGCTATGGACAAAAAGCGAAGTGGACCTTCTAAGAGTAGCATGAGGTGGCCTTGTTGCTGACTGAGTGACAGTTGGCCGCTGACTGTGTGACTACCCGAGGAGCTTCCTGGTGAAGCTTTGCTGTGGGTTCCATCTGAGCTATATTCATAGCTGTAACTTGTAAAAATGCAAAAGTCAGGGTAAGAAAATGAGTGGATGCCCCAAATCTGGCAGAATTACCTAATTCCTTAGGTCAATGTCACAATGCATCAAAATGATCTTGACAAAGAGGCATTTTTTTAAGCCAAACTAATAAACAATGGTAATGTAACCTTACATAACATTATCTAGTTTTTCGTGAGTGTATTAGTTTCTTGCAGCCACTATAACAAAACACCACAAGCTGAGGGGCTTGAACGACATACAGTCATATGGTTTTGGAGGCTACAAAGCCGAGATGAAGGTGTTGGCAGGGCCGGTTCCTTCTGAGGCTGTGAGTGGGAATCGGCCCCACGCCTCTCTCCCAGCTTCTGTCGGCTCGTGGGAGCATCGTGCGACCTCTGCCTCCACCTTCTTACGTTACTCTCCCTGCGTGGGGTCGGGATCCAAAGTTCTCTTTGGCAAGTTGGAACAAATACCCATTCTACTCCAGGATGACCTCATCTTAGCTAATTACATCTGCACTAACACTCTGAGGTGGGATTTCCATATGTGCATTTCAAGGTACACAGTTCAACTCAGAAGCGTTCTGGTTACAGTAAAACCCAGTAGCTTCCATCACAGTTGATTATACTCACAAGTCATGTAGGTATGAAATTCAGGCAGACCCAGTGGTCTTCCCCTCGGCTGGAAATCATCCACCTGTCTGACGCCTGCGCTGGGATGAATGGAAGGCTAGGACAGCTGACTACAGCGTCTGCCCAGGGCCTTTCAGGTGGCTGGGCTTCCTCCCACCCTCAGACAAGTCAGACTTCTTACCTGACAGGGTCCCAGGCCAGGTGTCCCAGTGAACAAGCAGCAGATGTGACGACTTTCATGTTCTAGCCTTGGACGTCCCAGAGCGTGACTTCCACCCCACTGTATGGAGTGAAGTCGTTGCAAACTGCCAGGTTATAATCTCAGAGGAATTAGATTCTACCTCCTGGTGGGGGAGTGGCAAATTCAGACTGTGGGAGGGCACAGGAGACAGGAGACATCGCCGTGGCCCTTCTGGGATACGCGGTCGCCGTAAGCCGTCCTCCTCTCCGACAGGGTTGGGCCAGCTGGCTGTGAAGCTGCTCGTGCGGGTGGCCATGAAAGCCTGCCGGGTGGGATTATTGCCCTCCTGTTCTGCCCTCTCTTCCTCCCTTCCTTCCTGTTCCCCACCCTGCTCTCTCTCTTTCTAGTAATTCTGTTAAAAACTCCTTTGGTGTATACCCCATTCTTTCTTGATTCATTTTTCCCGTAGGAAAAAATCTATTTAAAAGGTCATTCTATAGCATACAAGACTACTAATTCAAAGTTTCCATTCCATGGGGCCGGAATGAATCCTGCCAGACCCTGGTGAGGTTCTAAGACCATTTCTGGAAATAAGAGAGAGCCGAAAGAGAGCAAAGTCCTCGAATGCATGGACCAGGCCGGGCTCCTGCTGCAAGGAAACCACTGGAACGGGGTCTGGGTTTCAAAGAAAATCGCACCCTCTTTGCGTAAAATCAGTGCAATGTTTTCATGTCAGTGAGAGAAGATACAGGGCGTGTTATCCATTAGAACAGAAACTGCAGACCAGCCCTTCTGTCTTGTGATTATGGGGTTAGCATTCACCACCAACAACTCAAATTCTTCCCAGGCCTCAAAAACCCTGTATTTCTCTCCTCACCGTCTCTCCACTGCAGGAAATTCCAGGCACAATTTTCACCGCAAATGAAACAGGTCAGGGCTTCTCCCATGCTCCCCACAGCAGGTTGTTCCTGCCTGACTCGGTCTTTCTCTGCTCCTAAGGGGCAAGAGCCTTTCTTCCTATTTGCCTGCAGATTTTTCATGGGGACTGCTAGAAATTTTTTTCCTGAAAGTTCACCTCCTTCCAGAAAAATTAGCCACTCAGACGGCTCTGGAAACCCAGTACCCACACACAGAAGGTGACCTGGAGGTCATTAGGGGTTCAGTTCAGAATTCCCTCAGCACGTCCCTCTGTCGCACCATTTCCCAAGAACCCAGGAGGCCACGTGTCCCCAAAGAGGGAAGTGCTCTGTCAGCATGGTGACCGACCCTGCCGGCTCATTCTCCATCACACCCCACGCGAGACCCAAGGTGCTATGGGCAACTCAGAATCAGGCCCCATGTTTATGGAAAAATATGTCGCTACTTTCCTCGAGTTTGTGCTATTTATTAGAATTTTACTCCTCAAGTTCTACATTTTAATAAAATGTGAAAACTACACAAAATAAATACAAAGCGTGGTAAAGCCATCCTGCACATGCCTATCGCTCAGAATGAAAATCTGTTACCATTATTTAATATTTCTTCCAGAATTTTAAATAACTGTGCCTGTAATAGATGTGTACATTTTTCTGAAGAGAAAGACAAACAAAAATCACAGGCAAAGCTAAATTCTCCTTGGATGGTTACAGTTCTATATCTACTCCCAGCACCCAGCGCTCACCAGCGTGAGTTAGGTCCTCATTTTGTTCATCTGTACACTTTTAAATTTCTTTACAGGAGTCCATCAGATGCTGCATTTCATTTATTCGTTTTCTCTCTTGAAGCCTGTTTTGGGTATGTTTCCCCTTTTTCCTCTTGCAAACATTGCTGTAATGACCCTTTCCTGCTTTCCTCTCGCTGTGACCATGCAGGAGAATCTCCTACTATGTAAGGCACGCACGTAGTAGACGTGAGGTCTGGGTGTGCACGTTCCTCCTTTCAAGGAATATGGCCCTTCTGCTCCTCAGAGTCCCTGGAGCAATCCATGCTCCGACGTTGGAGTTTTAAATGTAATCTTTTATTAATAATATTTAGTTTGCAAATGTTCAGAGCATGTGGCTTTTGCTGTGAAGTCGTATGGAAATAACATATTGTTACACTACATTCTCCTTGAATTTTTAATGTCTTAAAAATTTTGATGTTGTATTTTTGAAGCTCTTTCATTTTCAGTCTGGATTATTCCCTTTATCAATATTAAAGCACCTCAGTCCCATTTGATGTTTTCCTTGTATATCCTAAAATTGTTTTCAATTATACCATTGCTCTGCTTTTTTTGTTTGTATATGCTTACTTATTTGCCTGTTTTATGTCTTCCAACCTTGATGTTACACAGTGTATTATATGCAGTGTTGTCTTCCCATGTGTCACTTGGCAGAAAAGAAACCTAAGGGCAATTTGGTTTTTGCTCCTTTTGAGATAACTTGCTTATGGCCTTCATGCTGTGGCAATTTTCTTTATGATTGCAATAAAAATTCAGTATTTCCAGATGTTTACTCCCTTTAATTTTTCTTTAATTGTTGATTTCAGTCTGTATTTCCAAGTCATTTTCTTCAATTGTGTTTTCATTCTCTGCTCTGCCTAAACATACTACCTTCGTCACGCCACACTGTACTGCCATTAGGGTTCTGGGCAGGGGCTTTCAAGCCCAGCCCGTGGTACCGACTGGTTCCTACAGTATCAGTTCCCACTATTTACTTTCCCCCTGCCAACTTGCTTGCTTTATTGCATTCCTTGAATTATTTTAATTTTTCATTTTCTCATCCACTTCCTCTTTTTTTTATAAGTCTTATGGATTTTTCCTTTGGCTTCCTTGAGATCTTTCTCACATTCTGCCAGGGTCATCAAACCAGCTGGAACATATTATTCTAGGTGAAGTCAGTTCGCAGAGGGTTTTTCCTGCCTCTGACAGTTTAGGGAACGGTCTCCACATCCTGTACCTCATGGGTCACCCCCATGTTCCCTGTGCGGGTGCCTGTGTGTATATACTCATCCTGGAGAGAGATTTATTCAGACCCAAGAATCACCAACGGCAGTGCCAGCCGAGGGCCAGAGCCCAGCGCCCTGTGTAGTGAGGGCTGTCCTGACCCACCAACAGCCGGCGTGAACGCGGCCGAGCTTCTGTTTGGGGGAGTCTGTAGAGAGGAGCTTCTCTGCCTCCACTGGTCCTTTTGAAGGATGGGATGCACACGGGGCCCCCGGGCTTGGCCTCCATGAGAATTTACTTTGCAGAACTACACAGTCCACAAATTCCCGTGTCTTTCTGAGCTCTGTGTTCCTTCCCAACTTAGGCTGTTTCTTCGTCTTTTTTATTTTTATGCAGACATGGTAAGAACATGAAAAATGGCGATTGTGGAGTGAAGTTGGTATAGAGAGGGTGTGTTCTCAGAGGGTCCCTTCCAGCGGCCCCCACTCCTGCAAGAGCGCTGGCTGCCAGGTCTTCTGTCCCCTGAGCAGGGATGAGAGAGGAAGGTCTCATCGCCATCTGTTGGGCAGTTTGCCCTGTTTGGGGCAGGAAAGGAAACATGTGAGATGCCCATTTCAAAGTCTCAGATTAGCACCCTGTGGGTGAGGTTTTTTCTAAGATGGTGTGTAATATGTGTCATTACGCTTTGTCTTCTTTTGCTTTATCCTGGAAGGCTGCATCAGGGACTCCTGGCTGGTAGTCATGCTGACAACATGCATCCTAGATTTTCTGGAAATTCCGTTTCCTTATTATAAATGCTTTTCATTAGATATACACTTAAGCATTGTTGAATATCAAGTATATCCAAATGACATCAGTTCCATGGAACAGTTAAGTAAATTCATCATGAAACAACTCTTTGTATGAGTGCCTAGAAGTCAGGGAATCCCCGGCTCATGGTTGGTGCTCAATAAAGTGGGTGGGCTACTGAATTGACGGAAAGAAGACAGGAGGGAAGGAAACAAAGAGGAAGGAAGGAAGTCAGAAAGTCTGCAAAGTAATTAGCTGCCAAAATCTGCAAGATAATTAGAAACATGCATGAAATCAAATAGCAGAGCATTTTTCTAGCTGTAGATCAATGCAAGTCAAAGTCCTAATTAAAAAAGAAAACGCCACTTTAAAATAAGCCAAGCACATTTTGTTTATGTGCATACATGCTAGTATTTTGCAGTTAAGAGCCAAAGCCAGAATACAAATGCTATCCGGACTATTTCACTGATATTTTTGTTATAAATTTAGAAGCATAGGACGTACTATGCTTTTTGTAAACGTCACAGCTTATCGAGTCACTGGAAAGCTGGCAAAACCCCACTGCTTTTCCGTCTTCCAGTAATAATTCCCATGCTGTTCTTTTGCGTGGCCCCTTCTTCTGCCAAGGGCCTCTGCTGAACAATTCATTTATTTCGCACGAAGTTCAGTCGCGTTCTGCAGCTATTTCATCCATAGCCTTAAAAGGGCACTCTTAGGCTCGCCAAGAATGTTTGCATGTTTCTGCTTTACTTACGGTTTGTCTATTTGTTTCTGTAGCTTTCTAGTCCCAACTTATGAAGTGACACAAAGAAGGAGGCATCAGAGCTGAGCGTCACCCACTTACTGCTCACAGATGGTCTCTGAAGACTCTCTTTGGAGAGATGTTCTGTTCTCCAGAATTTTTCTCTGTAGGTCACTGAAAAGTCTTCCTGATATTGGAATTTCCTTGTAATTTTCCCTTCAGGAAAACTGTTTTCCCTGGTAAATCATGACTTCATGCCAATGAATCAGACAACTGTCTAGAGAGTCCCTCTCTGTGATTCAGGAGTGACATTTGGTTTTAGTGACAGTGGCTCAGTTTGGCCATTAGCCTGCCATGCCCTCAAAAATAGTTATCAACACAGAGTATTACTAAGGGTGATGTCTCAGTAGGAAATCCTGGGACTTCTTGTAAGGAACAGTCTAAAATCACCATATTTTCTGCCTGCCAAAAAAAATAATCATTACTTTTAAAGTTACAATGTGTAAATTTTGTCATAATTTCTACTCACAAAAGAATGTGAGTTGATAGCTTTTTATGTCAACCTGAGGATGTGTGACTAAGTCACAGCCCCAAGAGTGTTTGTAAGACATAGGTCTAACTACCATCCTAATTAACACCATCAAACAAAGATTAATTAGTTTACCAGGGATTCAGAGGGCACCTGGAACATGATTGTTCATTATAAAGGGGGAAAAAAAATTCCACTATAGTTAGATGAAATGCTAATCTGGAGTTTATAAGACCTGACAAAGCTTAAACAAACTAATAACATTTTAACAAAGATTTTAATAACATGTTAATGAAGAAGACCAATGGGAAAGCATTTTCAATTATGTAATGACATGTTCTTATCCCTTGTACTATAAATAAGAGTCACGGATAGTCACTCACATCGTCGCATGCTGGCATTATTTACCTTCTGAGGTCACTAAAGCTTATTCTGGGTCACAGCTTAATGACCCAAGGATTTTTTTGAGAAGGAATGAGTTGTGTCTAAGTGTGTGTGTTAATTATGTCAGTAGCTAATTCAGTCCCTCTATTCATTAGGCCCGGGTCTATTTTCAGCAAATGATATTAATAAAGTTGATAGGGCACAGTGCTTGCCTGCATGTGAGCAGGACGCTTGCGGTCTCAGTACCAAGCAGAGGCGTTTGGCTTCGGTAACGAGAAATACATAATGACAGAAAGTAGGAGACAGGAACCCAGCCACGAGGTACCAATGACCTAGAAGGTAGGACTCTGTGACAGAAGCTGCCTTAGCAGATTGCTAAAGTCACAAGAATACAGCTGTATCATGGGAGGGCAGGTGGCATTTGATTTTATGGTCTGTTTGTCACCTCTGCCTGGAGATGGGAAATGTAACAAAGGAGAATTGTCAATCCTGGAATTTCCCAATCAAGCCGTTCCCATTCTTAAGGAATTTAGGGAATGTGAAAACTTTTAAATGGTGTTGTGGCTGGTGATAGGATATTCTTCTAAACCTCCCTTCTTTCCAAATCGTTTGCAAGGCAAATGTAGCTCTTAGGATGGAGAAATCTTCCGAAATTGTACCACATGGAACTGATGCTCTGGTTGAGCCTGTTCAATGCCTTGAGCTTTACTGGCATTATTTCATCATTTAAACCTCCAAGTGCCACAGAAGTTGAAACAGAACCAAGTCCAAAAAGTGTGGGCGGGGAAGGCCTTCCGAACTTCCAGGACAGTGTCAGTCCTATTTTCACCATTACCGAGATCTGGAGGCCTCCGGGTCTGCGGGCAGTAAACAGCTTGGACCACAGATCCGAGGGAGAACCTGGATCCCCACATCACTTCCGTCTGCTCAGCAGTCAGTTCTTTAAAACAAGAAGGCAGCGTGTCTACTTGTGTCTCAGTGTCTACACTAAACACATTTGGAAACGTCCCTTTGCCGTGTGTTATCGTGAACTCGGCTGCGTTGTCTCCCCAGGCCAGGCTGCGCTGTGCCATGAGCCTTCGGGTTCTGCTCAGCAGGCTGTCACAGCATGAACGGCTGTCCAGGAATGACAGCCCTCATTTACTAGTGTGGAGATGAACTGGACTCTCATTTTTTGACACCTGTCAAAACCTTGCCAGAAACCAGGGACAATCAGGGCTGTTGTAGTTTGATTTCATCTGTGGATCAGTATCAAACAGTACTGGTGTGGATGACTCCAGTTCCTTGGATTTTTTGAAATGCTTTCCATACCAGTGAAAAAGATGGTTTCATAAGTGACCTTTGTGGACTAACTTTGTAGTTAAACAGAAAAATATTCAGCCACTATGACTTATGTAATACTTTGCAATTGTCTGGACAGTGTTATGAGGGCAACAAATGGAGCAAATTCTTAGAAATGCAAAGCAATGTAGCAACAGAAACTAGACAGAGAGGATCTCCAGCCCCTTGGTCACAATCCCTCAGCACCTCTCCCTTCCCCTCTGCTCCTCATCCAGAGTTGGCCGCTCTCTGCTCTTCTGCTGATTTAGCAGGTGGCTTCAGGGTCAGTTATGTGCTCATCTGTCGTATTTCTTCCCCAGTCTTTTTGCTGCCTGGTAGAGTTCTGAGAGGCGAAGAGTCAGGGGGTTTCCATGGCAAGTAGGACCTGCAACCTATGGTGCTTTATTACATAGTGGGGAGAGGAGAGGTGGATGAGTAGACCCCTTAGGGTTAAATTGTTGTTTAAACCCAATCTTCACACTAGGAAGCATTCTTACAGGAGAGGAGACAGGGCATTCCTAAGCTTGTCTTTGAGAGTGTTTACATAGTGGGGGTGAAATTAACAGGTAAGAGAAAGACTCAGCAATCCAACCATCACTCACTGAGAAGCCACATGAAAGTCAGAGGAATGAATAAATGGGAAACTGTTGTTGTAGAACTTTCTTCCCAAATGAAAACAAATAAAACAAAGCTATGTGCGGAGGCCTGTGGAAGCTACAAGAAAATGTACCATGTGGACCCAACCTGTTAAACACATACATGTTAATTTGGGAGCAAAATGACTAAACTCTGCATGAAAGGTCCCCTCCCAGAACCAAAGCCACAGAATGATACGGAAGATCAAGTCCGCTTTGCGCAAAGGTAGTCAGAGATGCATCTGCAGGGAAAATGGGAGTTGAGCCAGCCTTTGGAGGGAGGTGAGCTGTAGACAGAGGGGGAGGGCACACCTGTGAGGAGAGAAAGAAATCTGGAGACAGGAAATGAAGCTGGGCAGATGGGGCATGTGCGGCAGAGGAAGAGCAGGAGGTGGGCCTGGACGTGGGATCCATGGGGAACCCGGGCTTGGGCTCTGGGGCGCCAGCGGTCGGAGAGGTCCGCCCGCCTGGAGCACAGACCGTGTGGACTCCCGTGTCAGGCTTGCTCTCTAGGGGCCTGGCGGTCGGTGTCCTTGCTGGGTCCCCCCACAAGCTGACCGTGAGACAGGGGCTTCTGTGGAGGCATGGAAGCAGAGTGTGGGTCGTCCACAGGATGAATTATCCGCGGCTGGGGTGAATGTCCATGGGGCTGTGCACAGCGTCCTGCTTCCGCCACTCGGTCATCCTTTAAAAGGACGTGGGTGATTCAACTTGTGTTCTCAACTGAAATTGGCTGAGATGCCCAGACACAGTGGGATCAGGTGTCCTTTCCAGTTCTCACCTTTCATTCCCAGAAAGCTCACCTCCTCAAGGCTATGGCTCCAGAAACATCTGCAAGGCCTCTACAGGGTTCTTTGGGAGAACACGAGGCCAGCTCCCCGGCAAGCCTTTGAAGCTAACGCCACCAGCCTCTCTGCGCTCGCCCAGCGACGGGCTGTGCCTGGTGCATTCAGAGAGGACAGTCATGGCCAGGGTGCCGGTCACCCCTGCTGAGGTCACGTATGTTGCTTGTCTTCCAGTCCAGAGGGACCTTTATATGGAACAGGCGGAGGACAAAGAGGAGGAAGGGCTCACAGGGCGAGCTGCAGCCTGCCCTCCCGGGCACCACAGACGGGCACCCAGCGTGTGCACTTAAGTAAGACTCTAATTTACATAGACAGCCGACAGGAGACAACTGACATTGCTGACCTCAGGATAAAATTTAAGGGAAAATATGTGTATATATTTGTGATGGCCTGTATGTTGCCTGGTCTGATTATAACCACAGGCATAAATCTGCAAGGTGTCCTCACACTTCATAGGACTAATCAGGTGTCAGTTGAGATGTTGTTGCTTCCTGGAAGCCCCTGTTGCCTCCCCAAAGTGGGAGTGTGTCTCCTGGTGATGTGACACCTCCCCTGCAGTCCTGTAACTGCCCTCTGCCTGTCCGAGCTCCGATCCTACTCTGGTCACGGAAGTGGCAGCTCTGCAGTCCCACACCTGGCCACGTGCCAGAAAAACCCACTTTTATTTTATGGCAGAATGAATGAAATCAGCAAGCACAGTGCCCGGTGAAGGTGCCTGGGGGTGTTTCCAAGACCGAAGCATTGCAGACAGTTTTGAGGGTAAATAAATGAGTTTGTCCAACAAGGAGCAGAGAACAGCCTCACATACACAGAGCACCAGGACACACAGGCGCCAAGCTGCCAAGCCATGTCACCAGGACTGGCAAACAGGTGTCCTGTCGGGCCCCTGAGGGAGAGAGAAGGTGAGTCCAGGGGCAGGTGGAGAGCAAAGGGAAAGGGTGTTGCAGAGGCAATTGGCAGGGTGCTGGGTGCTGGTCCCTGTGCCCAGGCATTGCGGTTAGTTGGGGCCTCTGGGGGGGGTCACATCATCCCAGGTTCTGACCCAAGTGTCTTCAGAGTATCTCCCCTCGAGCTCCCTGCAAAGAGACCTTCCTGGGTCCCCTCCCTGAGCTCTGTCTGTGTGATCAGGGTGGGGCCCCCTCTTCCACGGCAGATGCTGGCATGGCGGTTGGGCAGCACATGGGCGTTGGGCTGAGCGTCTGTCCTGGTATGTGGTGTGACCTTTGCACCAACCCGGGAGGCAGCTCTGTGAGCCAGCACAGGACTGAGGTTGGGCACCTGGTGTGGGGTGCCTGAGGTCACTATGAGCAGCCACCAGGTTTGGGGGGCCAGGCAGCCTCCGGTTCAGGAAGGGGGCACAGAGGGAAGACCAGCACGCTGCCCTAGAGCAGGGCCCTGCCTTCACAGCAGACGATCGCGGGGCCTGCTGGTCTCTTATCAGTCGTAGGGACACAGCCAGTCAGGGCGTGCAGGGCAGCCGTCCCTCAGTGGGAGCCCCCCCGGCAGCCTCACTGCCCCCTGTGCCCACCTGCCTGAGCCCACCAGCAGCATCTACAGCCCTGTCTCCATCCAGGTGGGTTCTGCCTGGTGTGGTTTTCCAAGTTTCTAATTCATTCTGCCTGAGCATAGGTGGGGCCTTCCTGGGATCAGGGAGAGAAAGGCGGCCTCCGGGTTGTGAAGGGCAGTGGGAGGGAGCGGGGGCCTCCCCAGGTCCCCCCCAGGAGGCTCCTGCTGGCCTTGGGCCCTGCCAGCCCTCGCCTGCGGGGAGTCGGCCTCCGACTTCAGCAGCTCTTCCCCTTCTCCTCGTGGCATGTGTGGCTCACCCAGGGCAATGAGGAAACGACCCCCAGCCCGTCGCCTCCTCTCCGCGGCTGTCCACGCCTCGTGCACAGGGTACCACAGATGGTTTATCTGCAGCTAATGCCTGACTGTTTTCCAGTGACTTGCGTGGTGTTCCCAGAAACGTGGCCTTCTTTCCCCTGCGAAGAGGCTGCAGTGTCTGCCTCTGGGAATGAGCAGGGGGGCATTCTGAAATGAAAGGCAAGTGCTCAGCTCCTTGGCAGCTGAGGGGGTCTAGCCAGCTATCTGCTCTGCGTCCTGCCAGGAGCCGCCTGGGATGGGCACCTGATGTTAGTTAGCCAGGACCTATTTCTGTGTTTCCCGCATCGCTAACCCAGGCTGGGATTTGCTTAGAAAGTGTGATGACAGGTAGATTTTGTTCTCATGTATCTTAAACAGGTGCACCCATAGCAGCCAGTCCAGCTGGTTGACGGGAGCTGGCACAAAGCCCCCCTGTCGTTCATCTCGATGTGACCCTCTGGTCACACAAGGGCCTTGCTTCCACTCCGGTCTTATGTTTTCCACATTTTCAGGCGATACAGGTAGCTTGAAGAGGGGTGTCCTAACGTCACATTCTTTGCTGGGACTCTATGAGCCGTGATCTTGGGGGATAATGACATGAGGGTCACTCTAAAGCTGCACATGCTGATTTTATTAATATGCACCAAGTATTGTGCTAAGCACTTGGCAGGAACTGTCACATTCAAATGCCAGACACCCTGGGCGGCAGGTGAGTCACTCACCTCATCTGTTTAATGTAGTTTAATGTAGGGATAATTAAATCACCCTACTGAACCCAGAGAATGTCCTGCAGATGTAAACAAGTGGCGTCCGTGAGAGCGCTTTGTTCCTTCCCCCAAGGCAGCGGCAAGTCCCCCAAGAACGGCGGCTGTGGTCCGCATGGCTGGTGCACCATTCAGAGCGCATGCACACAAGAGGTTTTGCCGGGAGCAGGCGAAGCCTACCCCGCTCAGCTCAGCACACGCTCGCAGTGGGGGTGGTGTGGCCCCTGCGTTAGGAACAAAGCAGGCAGCACAGAGCAAGGGCCACACGGTTATCACCCCAACCCTGCACCGAGAGCCCTGCAGACACAGGTCAGAAATTCCGTCACCCGTGACTCTTTCATAGCATTAATTCTAACAATGTTTTCTTAATTTTTAATAAAAAACTGACATTTCTCTATATAAGTAAGTTTGAAATAGCAGTTAAATCGAATTGTAACTTCTACTAGTGACACCATTTCTTCCACTGAGTAACTTTTGATTAAGGACCAATGATTCTACTCAGAAATGATGTTGGACTGCTTTCAATGTTTTAGTCATACATCTAGAGCCAAATTATTGTCTCCGCATTTTTTTTTATTGTCCCAGGTTATGTGTTAAATACAAAATATATACATATTTTTTAACTGAGCTATAAAAATTGGCCACAAGGTATTGGAGTAAAGTTGTATTTTTCTAAGGGCAAGCTTTGATCAAAAGGCAGGATTTGATTAAAGAACTGCAAATATTTTATGGCCCTGCTTATGCATGTGCCTCTGTGTGTGTGTGTGTGTGTGTAGACATAAATAGATAGTGTTATTGGTTGAATTATGTTCCCCCCAATTCATATTTTGAAACCTTACCCCCCAGTGCCTCTGACTGTGACCTTATTTGGAAATAGGGTGTTTGTAGACGTAGTTACGTTAGGGTGAGGTGGTAAGGGAGGGTTCTACCTTGATATGACAGGGTCCTCATAAAAAGGGGAAATTTAGACATAGCACAGAAGCACATACACTGAGAGTGTCCTGTGCAGATGAGGCAGCGACCAGGCTGATGTGTCTACGAGCCACGGCACGCTGAGGTCTGCCCGCAAGCCCCCAGGAGCAGGAGACAATGGATCGTCCCTCTGAACCTCAGGGAGGGCCAGCAGGCCACACTTGGTCTCAGACTTCTGGTCTCCAGAACTGTGACAGAATAAGTTCCTGTTGTTCAAGCTGCCTGGTCCGTGGTATTTTGTTAAGGCAGGTCCAGGAAGGAAATACAAATTAATGGATGATAGGAAGATGATAGATACAGCAACCTGCTTGGTGTCCACAACCTTTTCTTGTCTGCTTGTATGTAGACATATAGAATAGAATTCAGTGTATGAATGAATATTTATATAGGGATTATTGACACAAAATATACAGACATGTACACATGTAACAAGTATGTAGACTGAGGATTTTCCCAAAGTGAACATGCTTGTCAACCATTGTCCAGAGTATGAAACAGAACATGACCGACACCCCAAAAAGGCCACTCTTATGACCCCCCAGTAACTGATCCACCACTTCCCAAAAGCTACCGTACGTTCATTTCTGTCAACACAGATCAGTTTACTGATGGTGAAATTCATACATAGGGAATCATATAGTATGTACTATTTTGCATCTGGCAGTTTCTCCTTAATATTGCATCATACAACATCCGTGGTGTTGGGCGTAGCTATGCCAGCCCCTGAAATATAAGGCCCTTGCTCAAGGCTGTTCTGTGTCCCTGCGAGTATTTTATGTGGATCTTAGCAGGCTCCCTCAATAAATGAATGAGGAACTGAATCCCCGAGAGTCTGTTATTGCTCATAGTAACCTATAAAGTATATGCACCTCTTAGAACCAGTTTTGCAAGAGAAATGAGTCATCTGAAGGCCAGGCTATATCGATGCGACATTTTGTAGGTAAGACTGGAGCAGGAAGCATTAAGAAAGCCGTAGCTGGGAGCTGGGGATAAACAAGATTAAGCAGAAAGGGAAGTATGGGTCGCCTTCCAGCTCAGAAGATTAGAGTTTTCACTTTTTGTGTATTAAAAATAAATCTGCTATGTGACATCAAAGGATGTGGTCACAAAGTGTTCCCGCTGCCTGCCTTGGGGAGCTTTGCTTCTTGAGGCATTGCCTCTAGTCCTGAGCTCACGTAGACGGCTGCAGCTTGAGACGCTTGAGGTGGGAGTTATTGGATTGGCTGAGAAATACTATAACCAAGAAGGGGTTTAGAAGGTTCTCCTGACTCTATTTTGTGTTCTTACCTAGTTCTGGGATGAAAGGGAGAAACTATTCTATTCGTACCACAGTTTAGTGGGCCCCTCATCAGCCCACCCCCCAGGCTAGAAACCTTCTCTTGAGTTTCAATTCTGCATGTCTCTTATTCTCTTCATTCTCTGCCAACACCTGCTGACAACTATTCCCCTGAAACTGGCTTCAAATGAGAGATTTCCTTTCCATTCTGTTCCCTCTAGTGACCCCTGGCCATACTGTTGCCTGCTGGCTCTCCTGCCATTGATGTCGGTCCTCTTGAGGCCACTGGGCAAATGTCTGCAGACTCGTCTCCTCGAGCCGATTCTAACCAGGCTGGAGAGCCTGTTACGGGTTTGTGTCACCTGGGCAGCCACAGTGCATTTCCTCTGCCTGATGGCCAAGTCCATTGCAACTTGTGGTGACCTTTATTGTTTCCTTCTTTCCAAAATGCAGCATCTAGTTCAGCGGTCATATGACAGAGCAGATCAAAGTATGAATTTGGCTCTGTCGCCTCTAGGCTGTGGCACCTGAATAACCTCAGCGCGCTTCCGTTTCATCATAGCTAAGGTGGGTGTGACCCCTTTACCTTACAAAGTGATGGTGAAAATTAGATTCGGGAGATACGTGAGGTGCCTGGAGTCCACACCTAGTCACAGCCGTGAATCTGGAGAGGACGGCAGTCAGCACTCTCAAGTGCGTCTGCTTGTTTACCCGCCCTGGGCTTGCTCCTCTCTCTCCTTTTCTACAGAATCGGTGGAACCCTGTAGCATCTTAAGACTGTGGCCACATCCCCAACACTCAGGGAATTCGACTCATCTTGTTGCTACACTTTCCTGACTCGTTCACGTAGCTGTTCACAGGTTCATTTTATGTCACGCTGATGGGACTTGGGGCGCCCAGATGAAACCGTGTTTCTGGGTGTGTCTGTGAGCATGTGTTGAGCTGAGCTTAGCACAGGGATGGCAGGACTCAGTGAAGCAGCCAGCCCTGCCCCGTGCGGCTGGGCATCATCCAATCCACGGAGCCCCAAGGAGAACAAGAGACAGAGGAAAGATGAATTTGCCCCTTTTTCTTCCTGCCCACTTGCTTGTGCTGCCCTCAGCCTGGGATTTACACCTGCTTCCCTGGTTCTCAATCTTCAGACTTGGACTAAATTACATTATCAGCTTCCCAGGGTGTCCAGCCTGCAGAGGGCAGGTCAAGGGACATCTCAGCCTCCGTAACTGGAGGAGCCAATTCCTTAAAATAAATCGATCTGTCACCTATCTGCTTACCGATGTACCTACTCTGCCAGTTCTGTCTCTCTGGAGAACCCTAATACATTGTCCGAGTAGCTATGTTGATCTCCCCAGCTAACTTTTAATCTTCATTCATTAATCCATTTCCTCAACAAGTATTTGTGGAATTATTTATGTGCCTGTTTTAAAGCCTTCTATTTAATACACGCATCCTTGGTTTATCTGTAATTGTTATCTTTAGGACATGATAATAAGTTACTTGTTAAAATGTATTGTTGCCATTTTTATTTCAACAAATATTTACAGGCACTAGATGTATAAAGATAAGACAGAGTTGCCCTCAAATTGCTCAAAGTCTAGCAAGAGATACAAATTTATAAACTTATCATTTTAGTATCATATAACCAGAGCTTTCATTTAATTATGTTCCAGAAATGTTTGCATTAGCATTTTTTTCCATTTTGGTAAAATTTTCTGTACATATTCCATATATATACATATGTATCATTCATATATAAATTCCACACACATAAATTCCATTTTTATGACTTCCATATATATCATATATTTCAGGCTGCCCCATATATTCCTACCTGTGAGAAGTGTTGACTGATTTATGCGTTGCAGTTTTCACTATGCGAGAAGTGGCTCCCATTCAAAGAAATCTCAGAAAGGATGTGCTAGAGCCCCTTTTAGAGATTTCAATGAACATTAGTATGTCAAAGGCTCTAAGAAAGCTTTCAGAAAAGATGATGATTAACTTCATTTAATTCAATGTTTTCCACACTTACATGACCCTAGACATTTTTTCTGGAAATGCAGTTATGACTAGGTGCTCTGTTCTCACAAGGGGCTGTCATGTGATTTTGTAGACTTGAATGGAACCATAATAGATGTGAAAAGATCAAATATTTAATGAATAACCTTGCTACCATGGCAATCATACTCTTTGTGCAAACATACGTGTACATATATAAACGTTAATTATCTGATTAACCATACTATCTAAATTCCTAAAATTCTGATTATTCATTACCTAGCTGATAAAAGGCAAAACCACAAGGGTATGTTAAGAAACATTCCTAAATACTCAAGTTTAGGTTTTTGTTGTCTGTCTTTTCCTGAGAATGTCAGGAGCCTACTTGGTTCAACAGTGATTAAATTTGATTGGCTAATAATTCAATCTACGACTCTCCATCATTCCCTTATTTTAGTGCTACTTTCATTTCCCTTTAAATTCTCAGGGTAAGCAAAGTCTCCATTCTTTGGTTTTTAGCTAATTAAAAGAATCTATAGGCTTTTACCATAATTAGTACATTAAAATGGCCTTTGAGATATGTGGATGTTTGGGAAGAGCAATTTTTTAATCTTATGAAATAATACATCTTTTTGTGGTAGACAGAATAATGGACCCCCAAGATGTCTCCACCCACCTCCAGGTGGGTAAGAGATGTGGCGCAGTAACCAGCTGACCTTGAGATGGGGAGGTCATCCTGCACCGTCCAAGCAGACCCGATGTACCACTCGGGTCTCCATAAGCGAAAGGGGGACTTGGGACTCAGGGTCAGAGCAATGCCTGACCAAGGCCCCCTGGCACTGCTGGCTCTGGGGATGGCAGGGCCACCGCCAGAGAATGCAGACCTGCCCCATCTTGGCTTCAGCCGCGTGGGGCCCATTTTGGACTTCCCACCTGCAGAGCGGGAAGATGGAAGCGCGCAGTCACCTCCAGGTCTGCTGCCGCTTGTTACAGCACCAAGGAGGGACGACTATGTGCATGGGTGCTGTGTGGCCAGGGTGGCTGGAGGAGAGCAGTTCTCCTGAGCGTCCGTGTTGGTCTAGGTTATTTAGAGCTTTCCCAGATCCATGTTTATTAGCACCACTGCTCTGGGGGCCCAGGGGCTGCCCTGGGAGCCGGTGGCTAGTGAGGCCCTGCCCTGCCTGGCCTTGCCCGCACCTGCCTGCACAGGTGGGCCCTAGGGGGCCAAGGGCTGGTCCCCAGAGGAGCTGCTTTCAGAACAGTCAGGCCTCCGGCGCCCCTCAGCACTTCCTCGCAGTGCAGCAGAGGGCCCGGGCTGGCCAGTGAGCACACCTCTGCCACTACGTGGACACACCGGCCCGTGCTGCCCCAGCCTGTCCGGCAGCTCCCTTCCGCCCTCCAGGCCTTTGGTCCTCACAAGCCCTGGGGAAGGCAGCCTTGGGTCCTGCAGACTCTCCCCACCCAGAACCTGCCCATGGCATCCTGGCATTTGCCAGCTCCCAGCTGAGTCCTCCCTGGGACCTCCTGCCAGCTGCAGAGCCAAGATGTGGGGGCCCCCAGTGCCACCCAGTCCCATCTCCAAACTCCCAGCCGCCCCTGCAGGGGGATCACCTGGTCAATTCATTTTCTCTCATCCACAAATCACATGCCTAATGCTTCCTCCCAGATACAAAGGTCTTTTTCTGGGCAGCGGCTCCCCACACCCCAGAGGGAGTGTGATTCACTCTCTGCGGACCCCCTGCTGACCGCGCCCCATGCGCCACCTGGTGTCCCACGGACCCCGACCCTGAGAGTGCTGGTTTTTCCCGCCCTTTCCCATCTCTGCCAGCCACGCCCTCTGGATCTTTGCTGGGTCTCTCAAGTTTTATTTTAAAAGAGGTACGCTTTTACTGCACTTACATGTGTGTGTGTATGTGTGTGTGTGTGTGTGTGTGTGTGTGTGTGTTTACTGTTTTTTATTGTGGTGAAATATTTGTAACATGACATTGACAATTTAAACCATGTTTAAGGGCCCGGCTCAGGGGCACCATGTGCTGTCACATGGTTGTGCGCCCCCCAGCCATCATCTCCAGAACTTGGTCCTCTTGCGCAACAGAAACACCCCCCCAGGATGTTGCTCTTCCCTCATCCCTTCCCCCAGTCCTGCTTCTAGCATCTACTTTCTGTCTCTGTGGACCGATCCCTTCAGGGACCTCATGTAAGTGGAATCATACAGGATTTGTCTTTTTGTGACCCGTTTAGTTCACTGAGCCCAATGTCTTCAAGGCCATGTGCCATGGCAGGTGTCAGCCCTTCACTCTTTTGTGTGGCTGGACGGCGCCCCACTCCACGCACATACCACATTTTGTTTATTGGCTCCTGTGCTGGTGGGTCTGGCCCGGCGCTCTCTGCCCCCTGGAGCAAAACTGCTGTGAGTGCGGGGGCACAGCGCCGGGCCCCTGCTCGGTCCCCCTGGGGAGACGCCCGGGAGCCAGATGGCCGGCTCCTGTGGTCATTCTGTGTCTCACCTTTTGAGGAATGGCCAGACTATTTCCCGCAGTGGCGGGCCCATTTTACATCCCCACCGGAAATGTATTTTTCCTTGCTGTAGCCCGCACTAGTTATTTTCTGTGTTCTGGGCTGTTGCCATCCTAGTGAACTCTGACCTCCCATCACATCCTCTGCCTGACCCCCACCCCATACTGCAAACATGTGGCACAGCCTGGTCCTGGGGCAAACCGCCCTGCAAAGGGCTTGCACGTGGGTGCTGTGCACCCTTGCTTTCGCCCCACTCTCAGGTCCGTTGCCTTCATGTGCTCCCCGCTTGCTGCTTCACCCAGCAGCTCACACCTCTGGTCCCATGAATCTTCTGCCTTCCTGCTCTTTCTCAGTTGTCATCCAACACGATTCCCTTTGTCTCTGTTACTTAAGGGGTGGTCAGGGGTCAGGTGCCAGAAGCCTGGCCTGGGGTTTCCTGAGGAACGCAGGCTCTCAGCACCCCACCCCCAATACACAGAATCAGCCCCTGCATTTTTGCAAGACCCTTGGGTCATGATCTGTGCACGTCATGTTCCGTGCACATTTGAGAATCACAGCTCCACAGAATTTTAATCCATTGGCACTCGTTTGGAGGATCCCCCCAGGCTCTGCTGTGAACCCCCTTCTTTTGAAACTCAACCTGTCCTTCCAGCATCCTGGCTTGCACAGTCACTATGGGTCTAGGAAGCCTGGAACCATGTCCACACAGCGCTCTACCCTGAACCCAAGGTCTGTGGCTTTATCTGACAGCTGGATACCCAGCCTCACAGCACAGGGGCCTGGCACAGCAGCCCCACAGCTACCCCCAGGGGCTCACTTCTGCTTCGGAGGGGCCTTGTCTCTCCCCATCACCCCACATCGCTCCCGCCCCTCCTTGGTCCCTTATCAAGGTCGGTGACCAAATCCTATCAGTTCTGTTTAACAGTCAGATCATGTCAGAACCACCCAGAGAGCTCAGAGCATCCTCTCTCCCAGACCTAAGCTGCATGGTTTCACAGGGCCTCCGTGATTCTGCCCCACCCAGCCAGGATTTCCCATGCCCTCCACCCCCCTGGGGACTGGAGGGTCCTGCTGTGCCCCACCCAGCCAGGGTGCCCATGCCCTCCCCTCCTCCTGGGGGCTGGAGGGTCCTGCTACAGTGCGGATGCTTGTCTTCTGGCACCTCTACGACAGCCTCCACCTGGATTCTTGCCTTTAGTCTCTGTCCATCACTACCTATTATTTTTCAAAAACATATGTCATCCTGTAATCCCCTTAATTAAAAAAATGCAGTGTCTCCCTTCTGCCTATCAACCAAGGTCCCAGTTCTTAGAAAGACATCCAGGGTCCCTCACAACCCTCATAAAGCCCGTCATTTTTCTCAGCCTCATCTCCAGGTCTGTGTTCTAGATCAGTGATTCTGTACATTCGAATCACCTGTGGGGATTTCAACTCCAAAGCAGAAATGCCCAAGACCTACCATAAATCGGAAGCTCGCAGAGCAGGTCCTAGCATTGGTGGTGTGAACATTAGAGGAGGACTAGAAACAGTGCCCAGCTTTCAAGGACACAGCACCTCCCGTGGCCTCCAGGCGGGTGGCAGCTTGCATTCCACCCTCTAGCAAAGAACCAACTCTCTGTGGGAAAAGTAAAAGAGAGAGAGAAGAGCCTTCCTTTTGCAAAGACAGACCTTCTTGTAATTTCCATAATGGATTTCACTTTCATTCCATTTTAGTAAGGATGAAAGCAAATGTAAGAAGTCCAGTAAAATATGATCTTCTAGGAATTAAGACATGCCAGGCGATGCATTAACTTAATTGGTCTATATTAACAGAATGAAGGAAAGTCACAGAGCAGTCTTCACCATGTATCACAGAAACATAGCTGTCATCCAGGTTTAAGAGAAAATCGAGGTTTGTGTGCACGCGTGTGATAGCGGGCCAGGGTGGGAGTGTGTGTGTATGTGTGCATATGTGTGTGTGTGGTCTTGAATTCTCTTCCGTACACTTATTTTGCCTCTGAAGACAGAGTTCACTGATTTTTCAGCTTGGCAATGTTCAGATCCTCAGTGTGAATGAGACCTAACTGATGAGCTGAATGGCGATGAAGACCATTTAAAAAATCCAAAACAAGTCTAAAGGAAAAAAACAGAAAATGTATTTAGATTCACCTTTCATTTGCCAAGATATCATACTGAATTTCCCATCATACTTTCTGCATAACTTAGGGATTTGACTCTACAGAGTAAGACACCTCACACCTAGCATTATCATGTTGGTAGATGGTGAGCTCCGTCACCAAACCAGCAACCGGCTGAACAAATGTTTCAGAGTCTTTTATTCTGCAGGCGTGCTAAAATGCCTTATGTGATATGAATATACCATATAGAATATCAAACTTCTAGAAAGAGTTACTGTGGAAGCTGGTGACAGCAGCGTAGTTTCTGAGTCATGTAGACTTCCCGCCCACTCCCCGGTGAAACCCACCGCTGGGACGGCACAGCAGGAACTACACGAACAATGTTTGTGACAAAACGAGGTGACAAGATACTCCCATGGCTCTCAAAATGCCAGAGAGGGATGCAGGCCAGCCGCAGACCCGAGAGGGCTCCGAGTCGGTTTGGGAGGAGATGGAGGGCAGCAGGGCAGAGATGGATCTGAGAACGAGGAGCCCAGCCGGCGGTGGCGGGGTCTCGGGGCAGAGCCCGGGGCCAGTCTGGGGGCTGCGGTGCCGCCGGTGGGGGCTGCAAACTCAGCTTGCGGGGCGTGCAAGGGACCCACTGTCAAAATGACTGGCCGGCTCCCTTCAGGACAAAGTCCTACGTACAGAAGCTGCTGGGCATGGGCTCCAAAACGAGCGTGACAGAGACCATCAGAGAGAGGGCGAAATACGGGTGGCAGTGACCAGCCAGGAAGACACAGGGACGAGCCGTACCCTGCTTGCTCACGACAACAGAGGGAGCTCTGGAGCCAAGAGGCTGGACACGCCCTTCCCAGCCCATTTCCTTCTAAAACAGAGAAACTCATCTTAGGTAAAAAAAAAAAAAAGAGCAGCCAGAAAGGATCACTGCGTAAGTTTGTACAAAGCTATTCTCAGAAACAGAATATAAGGGCCAGAAAAACACCAGAGAGACGTATCCACAAAACCACGAGGAAGGAAGCCCTTAATGTCTCAACACAAACTAAAAGAAATTAAGGGAAGAATAGAAGATATTAAAGATCAGCATAACTCAGAATTAGTAAAACTCAGGAATGTGGTGACATAATTCAGGAATGAGTTCGAATTAAGAGAAAAATAATCTCTTAGGAATGAGAAGAAATGCACCAAGCCTTCATAGAAGGTGAAAAAGAGGAAAGGTTTGAAATTATAAAGGAAAGGATTCAAGAAAAGGTGGAAAAATTTGGACAACAGGCAAAGAATTTTCAAAATAAGTGTGATTGAATTTCCCAAAGAAAGAAGCAGCGAAACAAGGTAGAAACTGTAACTCAACCAATTTTCCTGAACCCAAAGGAGGGTGCCACGTGCGCCCTGAAATGGGCTGCATTCCTGAGAACACCGAAGCAGCAGGACCGGAACCGCTGGGCCCGAGTGGGACTGTGACCGGCGGGCCGGCTCCTGTTCGTGAGAACAGCGTTAGAATTCAACACGGCCGGCGTGCAAAAGAAACCGGGGCAGAGAATGAGAATTGCAGAACTCTCGACTCTGCTTTGAACTGTGGACCCATAAAGTCACTGCGGGTTTTGTACTCAGGAAAACTCATTTTTTTGGTAATGAATTTATCCAGACCCTCCATCCAGTAAAGGAATCCGAGCACTGAGCGCACACAGCACATCCTCTTCCCGGACGCTTAGCCAGCGCCCATCAGGTGAGGACATGGACAGCACGGTAAGGTGAGAGGCTCCCAGGGCCGTAAATCACGGAGCTCCCAGGGCGACCCGGCCGAGTGTAAGGCAATCGTACCTCCTTAATTAAAAGAAAACAAAACTGTGTGGGCTGACGAGTTTACTTATACTATTGACATTTCTTTCCTGTTTGGAAATGTCATCGGGTTCAGGGAATCAATAATGCTCTCCCCTCCCCTCTGCTCCTGGGATATCTAGCTATCTTGATGTCCCAGTGACGAATAATATCCTTTCGTGGTCACGTCCACCATCGCCCTGGGGGACAGTCCCTCGTCCATCCTGAATAAGAAACTGGCAGAACTATGAGGCTCAACAGGAGGCAGAATTGTAAATTTTCTAAAATGCAATCAAAATTCATAGAAAAATGAATGTTCCATAGAAAAAGGTATGGTGTTCCATCATTTAGATTAAAAAAATAGACAAGGTTTAACTATTTTATGCATATTGAAGTATGGAATTCCCCAATAAAGAGATTTAATGAAAGAAATACATTTTTTATACTAGAAATTAAATTGGGAAGAAATAAGCAATACTAATAAGTGAGCAAACTTTAAAGTAGTACAGGTAACTTTCCAGAAAGGATATTCCAAGTAAGAATTACCAGAGAGAGTTTTACAACTAACCAAATGAAGGAAATATTTGGTAAAGGGATGTAAAGTATCCCCACCCCTTAGAATCCCACAGAACATAAATAGTTTCTTTTGGTGCCACACTGAAGTCACATACTAATTTTGATTTTTAAATATTAAAATTTAACTTTGGAACTTTGTTGAAAGAGGCCAGAATAGCGTCCTAATGGCTTATTTGTTTTTATGGAAATGAAAGACAATACGAGAGGAAGGATCGGGGTGTCATGACCAGAAGGGGGCCGTCGGGTGCCTCCGCCTTCAGCCCTCCCTTTAGGACCTGAGCCCCTGCGTCCAGCTGGGGGTCAGTAGCCTCAGGTCAGCTCTGCGGCTGCCCACAGGCCGCCTCCACGTGGCCCTTGCCGCTGCCAGCCCCACCTGAAACCCCGCAGGACACCGCACACACCATCACGTCGTGTTGAATAAAGTCCAAACTGTCCCCCTGGCACGTAGGACCCTCCAAAACACAGGCCTAGCCCACAGCCCTGTCATCAGTGGGGGTCAGTTTGTCTGCACGGCTGCAGCTCCCACCCCACGTCCTCCAGCCATTCTTGCCTTGTGTCCCATTTCTGCCTAATTAAAGGAAAATAAAACCCACCACACAATTGGCCTTTGTTTTAATCTTTCACCTATGTATTTTCTAAATGTTAAGAATGTGTATAAATTTATGACATTTAAAGGCAGGCCATTCCTCCCGGGTTTTCACTGTTCCTGCGGCAGTGTCCTGTCCCCCCTCGTCAGCTCCGAATTGCTCAGCTAGGGCCGCTCTCTCCCTGCCCAGCAACTAAAGAAGCTTTCTGAGGCTCTGCTGCTCCTGCACCGGCCACACGGAGCTCCTTTGCAGCCTCGATGGCCCTGAGGATCTGCATCCCACCCAGGTTCGCATCCTGGGAGAGTCCAGACACCAGTCTTTTTCTTAAGACATTTGCATGACTTTGAGGGCATTATGCTAGGTGAGAGGAGCCAGGCAAAGGCAAATACTGTAGGATAGATCATTTTTATGTGGAATCTGAAAAGGCCCATTTCCTAAAAACAGAGAGTGAATGCCTGCTGGTCCCCAGGGGCTGGGGGTTGGGGTGACTGGGGAGACAGCGTTTTGGGGCACGAACTTGCGACTGGAAGAACAGGCCCTGGAGCGGATGCGCAGCGCTGTGCTTCCAGTCCACAGTTCTGCCTGATGAACCTCAAAGTTGCTAAGAGACTGGATCTTAATTGTTCTCACCACCAAAAAGAAATGATCATGTGACATGATAGAGGCGTTGGCTCACGCGGCAGTGGGGACCACATTGCAGTATATAAACGTATCAGATCCGCACGGTGGACACCTTAAACTCACACAGTGTTATCTGTCAACTCTATCTCAATAAAAATAAAGACAGTGAGTGGCCTTTGTCCCGGCAGCTGTAACCAGGTCCATACAGCTGTAATCTCCCCAGAGAAAAGAAGATACTACAGCAAACCTCGGAATTTTTGCTCAAGGGTGGGGGTTGTGTCTCTGCATCTGGGGGTACTGAACATGAAATTGGCTCCTGCCTGGCAGGACTCTACTAATGGAAGCATCTGCCGTACCTCGTTACCCCAGGCAACTAGGGTGAAGTGTGCCTGCCTGGTCTTCGAACTCTGAAACCCCAGCTGGCTTGAGACGCTGTCAATATTAATGGTGATTTGGGAGATGTTTGTTTCAACAACAAAATAAAACTATGATTTAAATAGGGCCATGCCCTGCACCACCCCAGACCTACCAAAAAAACAAGATCAGGGCAAGAACAGGTGTGAATAAATGTGTTCTCGGCTGGGATGCTGGAGAGGGGACTGGGTCATAAAGCATTCTGGGTACTTGAGGAAACGTTCATGCAGTCTTAACATTTTGCTTGGTTTCTGTTTGTTGCCTAAGTTTGCCGTTCCTTAGATTCTTTTGCCTTTTCACTAAATATTCAGAACAAAAGAAAAAGAAATTGGAGTTCTGGCCTATTATTTTGTAAAAACACTTGTTGTAATTTAGACCCACTATAATAATGGGCTTTATGGTGAAGCAGTGTGGGGCAAAGAAAAGAGAATCGACTGTGGGCTGACAAACCTGGGTTTAAATTGCAACTATGGTATTTATTAGCTGTGCAAATTGAAGTGGGTTAATTGGCTTCTCTGAGCTGAAGTCTCAGTACCTGTAAAACTGTGGCTCCTAGCTCCTGCTGATTTGTAGAAAAGAATCAAAAGAGATGAAGAACACCCAATAAGCGTGCCAGGTGTCTGACTGCTGTGCGTCTTTCACTCAGCCTTGCTTCCTTGTTACCATGGATAATTGAAAGCAAGCTGCAGTTTTATTAATTTTTTAAATATTTAAAGGTCCTGCATAAATCTCTGGCCAAATATCAGCTGACTCAGAATCTTCTTGCTCGGGAATGTGTGGTACGGCCCCTGGACATGAGCTGTGAGGGCGGCCATCCAGCCTGGTAGCCGTGCCCCCCGCAAGGCTAGCGGGACCCGCTGACTCAGAGCAGCTGCGGGATCTGCCCCTCCTCCTGCTGTGCCCAGGGCTCCTGAGCCCCGACGCCCACCAGCCGCGGTCTCCGGCACGGGTTTCCCCTTCCCTGTCTGGGGTTTCACGCGCCTGTCAGCTGGGGTGGGCACTCAGCCACCCTGCGGTTTCTCTCGTGGCCGCGCATAATGTGTGTCCTTCCCCAATATGGGAGAGGCTGAGTTGCTTCCCAAACACAGAGCATCCACTCTGCTATTATTTGCATGTTTCGAGACCCATTTTTTCTTCTTTGAGTTCTCTGAGTAACACTCACTGAATGAGTTTCAATCAAATGGCTTTTACAAAAGGCCTGGCATCTTTTACAACAGAACAAAGTACTGGATATTAAAAAAAAAAAAACCTTCCATGAGAGAGAAACAGGCTAAGTGCCGGCTGGGTAGATCGGACAGCCGATGCTACTCAGCAGCAGCTGAATGGTTTACCTTCTCCAGGTAAAACACCGGACGCCTCGGTGCTTCAGACTTCTTGAAGGACTAAGGTATGTCTGCCCAGCATTGGGTCCGGTGTTTCTGGGAAGATGGCTTAGTGAATAGAACAACTCTAATGGAGCATTTTTGCAAAAGGAAATTCAGCAGTTAGATGTGATGCGCCAAACCGTGCCTGTGACAGAGCAGCAGGGCCCAGCTTACCATGCTATTTTTAGCAAATGAAGCCGCGGAGGATTTATAGGTACTCTTGGGGCAGGCCCGTAATCACAACGGGAACCAACAGGCTTACACTTCAGTGACCCCACTGCTCCCAGACTTCCCGTTTGATTGCATGTAGAGCATTTTGCTGTTTTGGTTCAAGGCAGGAGAGAAGTCAACCAAAAGAAAGAAAAAAATTAATGGATGAAGAAAGCATTTTCTTTTTACCTTCCTCCAAAATTGCCATTTTCCCCACTTAAAAAGACAAGACAGATCAACAAACACACTGTGGTACATCGAGCAATGGAATATTATTCAGTGATAAACAGGAACAAGCTTTTAATCAACAAAAAGACACAGAGGAAAGTGAAAGCACAGTGCTGAGCGACAGAAGCCAATCTGAGGGCTGTGCACTGCCCGATCCGACTCCGGCAGAAGAGCAGACGGGAGGAGGTCGTCACGGCCAGGGGTGGGGCAGGGGGGCACCAAGGTGAGCCCAGCGGATCTTTAGGGCAGTGAGACTATCCCCTCCAATGCCCGATGGTGGCCATGCACCATTACACACTTGTCAGACCCATAGAACCTGCAGTGTCAAGCACGAACCCTAATGTAAACTATGGACTTTAGTTAATAATAAAGCATCAAAACTGGCTTTTCAGTTGTCACCAGCGTATCACGACAGGGGATGGAGGATGCATGGGAACCCTGTGTTTTCTGCTGCATTTTCTGTAAACCTAGAACTGGACCAAAAACACAGTCTGCTAATTTCTTTTTAAAGACTGAAGACAGCCATTGGCTGCTGGGGCCCCTTAGGCTCTCCATGCTGCGCTCTCTGGGGACTACCCCTGCCCCCTGTTCTCCCTGCCTCACTGATCTGAGGACCCTGTCCCTGGACCCCAGAGGGCGGGGAAGTGAGCTGTGCCTGTGGTTCCTCCCCTGGCACCATGTCCGCCTGGAAGCCGAGGTCCAGCCCACTGTGGAAGCCTTAAGTCCCTCCTCCACTAGGGTCTCTGCTGAGAACTATGCCTTTAAGGCTACTCATGTTGTTGCAAATGGTGGAATTTCCTCATTTTGTTTTTAATGGCTGAATAATATTCCATGGTATACACGTGGCATACCTTTCTTATCCATCAATGCGCACAGGCTGTTTCCATGTCTCGGTGCTGTAAATAATGCTGCAATGAACATTGGGGTGGGGTGTCTTTCCAAGTTAGAATTTGCATTTCCTTTGTATATATTCCCAGAAGTGGGATTGCTGGATCTATGGTAGTTCTATTTTTAAGTTTTTGAGGATCCTCCATGCTGTCTTCCATAGTGGCTGCGTGAGTGAGCAGTCCCACTGATGGCACAGTGGCTCTGCGTCCTGGCCAGCACGTGTCATCTCTTGTCTTTCAGGTGTTGGCCATTGTAACAGGCACGAGGTGACACCTCACTGTGGTTTGCATTTGTGTGTGCCTGACAACTAGTGACGTGAACACCTCTTCACACATCTGCAGTGCTGGCCCTGTTCCGTGTGCCGAGCCCTGTACTGGGCAGGGGATGGACACAGTGGGGGCCTTAAGACCCACCTTGAGAGACTTAGTAAGAAGATGAGTCCAGTAATGTGGTAAGTGCTGAGCAGAGAAAGGGGTTTGGCATGAAGGGCTGTTTAGGACCAGACCTGAAGGATCAGGAGGAGCCGGCCAGATGCCGGGGAAGGGAACAGAGAACTCTGTGGCTCCAGACGGTGCCCACTGCTGGCCCCCATGCCATTCCCCGCAGTCCCGAGGTACCAGGTAGCTGTGTCCTCAGCTTGCAGGGACAGGTGTTCTCTCAAAGTGGGTGTCTAAACTGACTCACAGGGTGAGGAACTGGGATCAGACACCCCAGCTGCACCTGGTGGAGAGCGGGTGCCATGCACAGCAGGCCAGGGCTCTGCCTTGCCCTCTAGGGGCACTTCCCTCTCCACAGGGCTGTTTGTGGGTTATTCTTCAAGGGACCATTTCCAGAACCCCTTAGGACAGAGCCCTTTACATTGCAGAGGAAGCCCATGAGTCACAGTAGCATCAAACTCATCTCTTCATACAGCGTCAGAGCAGGAGAGAACCTCTGAAAGCCCCCGTACATGCTAAGGCTCAGGACCCCGAGGCCCTGGGGTTAGGACGGATGGGGTCTTCTCCCTGTGCTGCAGAGCTGTTTCTCATAAGCTAGGCGAGAAGACCGGATAGGGCCTCGGAGCTATTGCCTCAGTGAGTGCCTAGTACCATGTCAGGGGGACAAGGGCCCTAAGCTAAGTGCACAAATCACGGTGTATCCACATGGCCCCAGCCGTTCCTGCTTTACCTGGGCAAAGAGCACAGGTGTGGGCACTTTGTGTGGCATGTGACATTCTCCACATTCCTGGAAGAGCGACTCAAGGTTAGTCACCAGCACTATCCCAGCAAGAAGATGCAGGTACGGCCTGCCCCCCATGCGGGCTCCCAGCTATCCAGCTGAGATCGGAGTGACGTCCACGGGCTCAGGCACCTTCATTTCATCTTGATTCACTACTTGAGCACTGGTTGCTGCTTTCTGTTTGTATTATTAGTTTCTAGTTTCTTAACTGAAGATCCGGGCACTGCAGCCCTGGAACATGTGAGCGGCTCTGCTGTGCGGCCCTAGTGGAGGCGAGCTGGGGAAACCACCCGTCACCGACGTGACGGGGTGGGTGGGATGCTTGCGGACATCTTCAAGCCAAAAACACCTAAAGGGGACCAAGTTAAACAGTTGTTCCAAGGCAAAAATACCACTAATAAGACAAACTGAGATATTAATATATAAGTTTTACAATTCTAAGAACTTTTCATTGCTTTGTAATTTTGAAGAGGGAAGTTCTGTTTTGCTCTGT